>NC_133819.1:44449018-44758932 GCF_047830755.1 Zonotrichia albicollis | reverse complement strand
ATAGCTGCTTTGAGCTCCAAGACAGAGTCTGTATAACCAAATCTGTCTGTCAGGCTCCCCAAAATGGAGCTCTCTGCTCTTCTCTAAGGGTTTCTCTGAGCCCAGTTATTGGCCTGCACCATCTTACTCTTGTCTCACACCAGTCTCCATTTCAGGAGTTTAAACCTGGCAGTTCAAAGGCAAAGTCCAGATGGACTGGTTCCCATTTGCTCTGTTGCCTTCTTAAGTGATGGATAAGTACAATTTTTCCTGCTGTTTAAACACTTGTTATCTTCCCCAATAGAGCAGAGGCTAAATCTATTCTAGTTGCGTGTGCAGGCAAAGAGGAAAATGGAAGGACAACATTCCTAGATTCACCTCTCTCCCTCCTGATGAACACAGAAGCAGTGCTTTTACAAGGTATAAAGACAGGCAGAAACTTTCTCCTTTGGTACTACAGATGAGGGTTTCTGTTTCTTCTGTTTCCTGTCCTCTTAATACAAATTACACCTATTTCATAGAATAAGCCACAGTTTATTCATTGGCCTCAGAGCCTTTTTTACTTCAAAGACTAATGAACACATAGCACACACTGCAAAGTGCTTTTCTTATGAGAACAGTGTTCTGCTCAGCTGGGTAGCTGGTTGTCTCTTTTCCCTGCACTTGTTTGCACTGCCTCACTTCACAGAATAGATTCAGAGCAGTGCATGAAGATCACTAACTCCTCTTAAAACTGGTTTCAATATTAGTTTGAAAACTGCTAAAATGCTGTTTCCCTCCACAGAAGAGAACATCTTCAGATGCTTTTCTGTTCAGGCATCCTTAATACTCATCTATGCATAATGAGCTATGGAGGCCTTTTGCTTGGCAAAAAATCTGGATTTCTGCATATTCTGGGGAGCAGATATCCCCACTTCCAGCCTAGAGAGACCACTTTTACCACTGCACCTCATGTTTTTCCACTCGCACAGTCAATCCAAATTTGGTGTATTGGGCTAGAAGTTTTCTTGGGCTACAAATATCACCTGAAAATACAGGTTTTACCAATACCCTCTAATCTACAATGCTGGAGGACATAGGGATTTTTATATTAAGTGGCTTAAGTGTTCCCATTTCCACTCTCCTTAAACCTGCCAGATATGCACCCCTGCCAGAGCTGGGGTAAAAATCTTTTAATCTGTGGAGAACATGACAGACCCTTACTCCTTGATTACCAGTACAATGACTGAAATTTCTCTCCCATTCACACATTTTCAAGTTGACAATCAAGGTCCTAGATTTGATAACTACAAGTAGTTCCCACCTCAGCCCTAACTTCCTCTCTTCTTTACCCAGTCTCCCAAACCCTCAAAAATGCACCAACCAGGTTAGTAAAACGCTGCTACATTTAGGAAAAACACTCAGTGGAAGTTTTATAAGCCTGACTCGTAGGCAGGGATCTGAGAGAAAAAGCCAAAATTGCCAAGGAGATCTGCTCAGTGTTTAATCCCTTCCATGTTTCTTGTGTCTCAAACTGTGGAATGGTGCAAGCAGGAGTGAAGCTCTATGCTGAAAGGGTCATACACCTTTTCCCTCTGCTGTACACAGTAAAAACCAATTTCTCCCAGTAGGGAGAATTTGCCTCCATCATTATTTACTCTCTCAGGGTTCAGTGCTAATTTCGTTTTGCTGCCTCTTCTTCTAAAGTAGTTTATTCTTCTCCATCAAGACAGGCATCTAACACAACTTCCAGACAGTACTGAAACACCACCCTTTTGTTTTTTGTCTTTGCTAAATTTCCCCTTGTGAAACTCTAATTTCTGTCTGAAAAAGTGGAGCACAGGATAGTACTGTAGCAAATGGCAAGTTAATTCATTATCTTATAATCAAGGCCTTTTTTCCTAAGTTCTTATCAATACTATCACAATTGTGCCTTGTGCTATATTTAACACTTAGCACATGAAATAGTGCTGTACACTTTGCTGGTACTATCAAAAAGCCATGCTTAGCACACGTGCAAGAACACCACCTGCATGTGGGGAGCCTTGGAGGAACACGCATCACTTTAATCTCTTCAGAGGGATATCAGTCCAGCAGCGGTAGCTGACATTTTTTGGGAGGATTAGACAGCAGGGACTGTACCATAAATGGGGGGAAAGGGAGAGGTGTAATGGAAGTAACAACATCCTAAAGCAAAAAAGAAAAACACAAAATCTTCGGGGGGAGATAGGGGGAGTTGAGTGCTAAGAAACTCATAAATAGTTATGAGTAAGTCACTCGTACAAAAATCAGGAAGATTAATATTTCACAGTCCAATTACTCTCACAGTGGTTGCGTTCTTTTATTTAAAATCTTACCAGCATCTCTTGAGGGTTTTTTCCCTCTTCAGTTTTTAATTTCTATACAATTAATTTTCTATAATATTAATATGTATTCCTATCAAATCTCACTTTCTATATTTTTCTTTCCTTCTCTCATCAACGTAGGAGCAAACAGTGATGACGTTGCATATATGTCTGATCTGGGGACAATCTCTTTCTAAAAATAAAGAAATCCATCACAGTAGAAACACTGTTGATTTTTTTTTTTTTTAAGATTTGCAAACATTTCTTACACTGGGAAAAGAACTCCCTTGACAGCTTAATATTTCTTACTAGGTGCCATAAAATAAATGTTGTAAAGACTAACCTGCGGAGTTTTGTGCTAATCACAGCTGAACCAATTAAACTGCTGACAGAATCAGAAAAATGCCAACATACTCAACACTTACCCTTGTCAAAAAACACAGCTCAGGCACTGCATTTGCTAGAGAGAAAGTGTCACCACCAAGATAAATTGTGGCGCACTTGCCCCAGACCAGTACCTAGTTTGTCATACCAGGTTCTATCCTACTCCAGTAATAATTTCATGCTGAGGCAAAGCTGTTTCACAAAATTAGTGAGTGCTGCTGTATTACTTTGACACTGTGCTAATGGCTATTAGTTTCCTTTTCTTTTGCCAGCACAAGCACTGTCAGTCAGTGTCTATCATCATGGAACTGAATGACATGTCACAGTAGATTAAATAAATACTATACTGGTATTCTTTTAAATTCCTTCTCACTTCATAAACCCATAAATTGTCAAGGGACATTGCATTTAACCCCATTTTCTTTTGTCATGTTTGATATCACAGGAGCACAGACTGTGCACCACATCTAACTGTTAGGCTTTGAAACCTTCTGTGGGCAAGTGGAGCAGCAAGGGTGAAGCAGGTTTTGAATTACAGAGGAGATATTCTGGGGAGCTCTGGGGACATTGGAATCTCCACATGAAAGCTGAAATGATCTTTTTCAAGACAGCACAATGAGTATGGACTCCTTTGCCCTCCCATTCTTTTACTGCTACATGGGACAGGAAAATAAAGCTGGGTTTTGACATACTTTCCCCCCCTCACTCTTCTTTCTCATCTGCTCTCCTACCTCAGTTACAGCTCGGTCTGCAGTAAGGTACAGTAGTCTGAGCAGAAATAATGGGTCAGTATCAGGGACAAGCAATTTTGCTTCAGGTTAAATCCTACAGGACCTTCTGGTTAAATCCTGGGTTTGACTCAGAACAATCAAAAGGTGTATATCCATACTGGACATCAACTGCAAGTGATAAGCTGGAAAGTTTTCTCCTTTTTCCCCTATTATGTCCATATTTAACCACTAACCACTACAATCTGAGTGATTTTTTAAAATAATTTTGCCAGTATGTTCCACAGCCCTACAATGTGACTACAAAATGGTAAGCTTAAATTATTATTTACAGTAGCATTTTGGGGCACTTTCCTCTTAGATTACAAACACGTAATACTTTATGTTGTACTACCCTATTAAACTTCCTAACAACCTGGCAAAATATCATTAGCTTTACCACCTTTCTTATTTCACTTTCCTGTTTCTTCCTTTTCCACATTTGATAGTGATTTTTAGTTACACAAATATTGCTACATTTCCCTTTATCTCATTTCCTCTCAACAAGTGCAATTTTGCTCTCCCTGAAGTGTATTTCTCACTGCCTGCTACCTCTCCCTGGAGACCTTTTTTCCTATCAGGTCCTGACTTTCAGTACAGGTTCATTCGTAGAGAATGATAAATACAGACAAGCATTCTTTAAAGTAAAGCATTTTATCAATTCAAAAATCCCAAAAATATTTAGTGAAAATATTTTTTAAATGTACATACTATTCCATCATAGTTACATGCAATACATTCTTTGCATCACTGGTGGCATCTGTAAGTCTACCTTTCTTGGGAATCCAATTTTAAGCCCATATTAACTTGAAAAACTTCCTTTAATAACAGAAACAGTCCTCCTACATTTAAACAATTCTCTCAGTGCTCCTTTCACAGTGCTACCTGGCTTGACCTCATAAAGCACAATTCATAGCCTGGCTAGTGTACAGCAGGAGAGTAACTGAGACATTGGCTCTGAAAATCCCTGAAGTATTCACAATGAGTCATTCTTCCCTCTTTCTTGCTGGACTTCTAGCAATGCAGGCGTAGAAAGATTTGTTCTAGAATTGCTGTTGTTACTTGACCCCTCCCCACAGATCACACAGCAGAATAAACAAGAGCAGGCAGCAGAGCAAACAGCAGAGCTCGCTGAGGAGCTGGATCTCACAGCCTGGCGAGTCAGTGCCAGACGACTGTGAGTGTGTTGTTAGAAAGAACAGCCAAAGATGTTCATCCTGGTTTGTGTACACACAGGATGAGTGATGCTGCCTACTCAAGGGCCTTCTGGTGGGATGGGAACATTGGAAAGCCCTGTCCTCCACAGTCCTCCATGGGGAATGCAGTACACAAATCAGCAGACATCTTCCCACACCAACGTCCACTGAGTATTTCACCACTTTCTGCAACAACCCCTGAAGCCCAGTGTGGCACAAGAAGAGAGCAGAAGACATTAACAAATGCTCTACACCACCCATGGACTTGTTTCAGGTGAGACTCCTGTGAAGTCCTAGGATCACACCACAATGTTCCATTAACTCGGTCTCAGAGTGAATTCCTTGCAACTGTAGCACTCAACACTGGACTTTCAATAAGTCTGCATAACACAGCTCCTAAAGCCCACTTCCCCAGTCCAACTCCTCTTCATACTGCCCATGCTCCTAACACAGAGTTTAGTACAGTTCTTTGATATTCCACACAGACTGCAATTCAAGTAGCTTTAAGATTGCAAGCCCTCCAATTCCAAACAGTCAGTATGTGTCAAAACCAGCAGCTTGATATTTTTACAGATTTAAGCATATAAACAATTATCTTCTCAACTACAGAAATTATTTGCATATTCCATATAGGTGTTGTTTGTTTTAAAGACAAAGACTTAGAAGCTTAAAACTACCACTCACCTGTACTGTACACAAGAAAAATATTTTGGCAGACAAAAGAATCTATTTTCACAGAATATATTTTATATTTAACATGATGTGTTACCCTGGTGTGTTTCATATCAGCAATATTGATACCTTCTGAATGCAGTATCATATTGTGTCTTACAAACCAGACAAATGTCTACAAAGGTCCAAGAAATACAGACAGCACCTCCACCTCCTCATTCAAACACAAGTATTTTGGGTAGTCCTTTAAAAAAATATTGGCATTTACTATTCCTATAGTAACACCTGTATTTAACAAAGACATAATTTTCAGTTAGCATTTTTATAGCACTTTTGCTATATTACAGTTGATGTTCTTAACTTAATCTGGAAGCTTTTCATTATGGGAATGCTTCTGCAAATTTAAAAATTTACTGGTATTTTAACACATACGCTAATAGACTGAAAGTAAATCCATAAGCAACCACAAGAAACAAACAAAGCCCCCAATAATTCAGAAATTATTTAGAAAATAATCATCTTTATTCTGTAGCTGTGACTAGGAGTGCCACTATTTTTATTCTGCATATGTGTGTGAGCATGCATACACTTATAGCTAAACTGCATTATTCAATACACCTTGACAGCGAAGATTAGGATTCTCACCCACCTGGTACTCTCCATACCCCATCCCCATGGAAACATAGTAGTATGGATTGTCCTTGACAAGACAATTTAGCTGGAGAAGAGGAAAGCCAGGTTACCAGATAAACAGCATATTAAGGAACTAGAGATAAATAAAACTCCTCTTGTGCAGATGCTCCTACAGCTCTATGAATGCCAGTAAATCTTCCTTAGCCCTTGATAGCATACCTCAGCCAGACACAGAAAGCTAAGGGCAGTGATCTGTCCCAGAGGGAAATGAACGAAGGGGAACTTCATAAAGCTGTCGTTTTCATTCCTCCTCTCTGCCTGTTTGTGCTGTCTGATCTTCCCACTCAGCTCCTATCAATCTGAAGTACACCAAACATACTTCAGTGGGATGTTTTTGGTAAATGGCAAAGCAACTGAAAAATGGAAATTCACCTAATTCACAATTAGAATTCAGAAAGGTAATTAGGTGGTACACATCTGGAATAGACAGAATGGTTCCTCACCATTTTTAAAATAATGTGTTTTGAATTTTAAAAATATCATTTTGTTCTTACTTTTTCTGTAATAAAAGAGTTTCAAATACTACTACTCAGTTCTTCTGTGGATAGTACCATTCAGATATCTGATGAGTCTCTTCTCTCCCTTGAGCATTTCTTCTCTTTAAATGGAATACATCTTCCCCGTGCAGAGTTTATGGCACAGTCAGACCCCAGACTTGCTTGGCATGCTTGGTGCAGACCCTCTGTCTATGTCTGAATTTGTCAGATCTGCTTGCACCAAGAGCAGGCCAATAGCCTCAACTAGACAATGCTGAAGGACTACACCTACACAGCATGTAGATCCAGCGCTTGGCTTCAGGGAAGACAGTATCCCCTGGAACAAACATTCCTGCACTGCACATAGTCTGAACCTGTCGGGCTGTGCGATTCATTGGTTCAGAAATATTGGTTTATTTACTTCCAGAAGGAATCTAGTTTGCGCACACCAAAACCAGCCTGTAAACCATGCTGTAATAACTGAGGAGGAGGAGTAGGCTAGCTTCTGATTAGGAATTCTTTCTCTTTTTAAAGAAATCACTGGGCCAGAAGACTTGTGCATGGGCTTTTGAAAATTTCCCTTGAAATAACATTGGAAGTTCAATGTATCATACACCCACTCCATTTCAAGACATATTCTGGATTGTCATACTTAAAATTTAGATTTATAAAGCATTCCCAGTAGGACTCTAATTTGCACCAGTTAGTTTGAAATACCTTTGAAGTTAACTGATTTAATTCTCCATAGCACTGCCTTGGCTCACAGTGGTGTCACTTTTGGAATTTCATCAGTGCTGTGGTCCAAGAAGACAGACAGGGTAATGGAACAAGGAGACAAAAGCTACACCTTTGTAGCTATGGCCTGAAATACAGTACCAGAGGATGGCCAGACTGTCAGTTTTTATTCAGCAGCAGAAAATGGATACAGAGTAATCTAGGGATTCTCTCAGGAAAATACTAACACATTCTCTCAGACTTTTCTGCTACATAGCAGATGTCTGTGCTTCAATTAATTCCTCCTTCCCTTACCTGCTTTCAAACGAAACCAAAGCTCTACAAAGCTGCTTTCCTTAAAGGTACAGGTAGCTGGTATTTACCTTCTGGGCAGAGCAGCTAGAGTGACAGCCTGTGAGCAGAGAACTGTCAGAAGATAGTCCCTCCTAAAGCCCTGTTCTGCATTGATGCACCATCACCTGAATTACAGATGAAATCTGCTTCTGATGTGTGACTGTAAGTGACTTTAAATTATATACATCAAAAGGAGAATTACTGCTTTTAAACTAACAATTTGTTCTCAAAATCCAACATTTATTCTTAAGGAAAAAAAAGAGTAACTATGAAACACTAATCTTTCAAAATCACTAGAATATAAAAGCCTTGGCATGTCCATAAATTCAGGACTTCAAAACTTGAATGATTAAGTCATCACAAGGGATTACCTCTGTAAGTGAAATATTGGTTGATTAATAACAAATATCAAAATTCATTTAATTAAATTGCAAGTTTCTGTTTTTTACAAAGTGGAAAAAGATCCTCCAGTGGGGACCATTACAATATAATTAAAAAGTATACAATTAACAATTTAAAATTCTAGTGTTGACAAAACAAATATTTATTTTTAAGAAATTAAGTCCTCAGTTTAGTTTTATACATTTAGTTGCAAATACTAAAGTGAAAAGTCTAAAGAGTGACCAACTGGATGCTTAAAGGGTAAGAGAAATGCAAGTGGAGATCTCCTTCAAAACAGTTCTAAAATTCATATTTAACCAAGATTTTACTGCTTAGAAAAGGTATAACTATGTTTTCTAGAAATATTTCCTAACCATGAAGGCGCTTTCTCATTCCTTTCCCTTTCACAGAAAGCAAAGCAATCACCATTCATTTTCTGTTTGTTTGCTCACTTCCATCTCATGCCACACTCTTTACAGCTTTTACACTTTTATGTATTTTCTGTCTGGAGTACAAACATCAAAAGGTGCAAGCTAAGTTCAGAAAATATGTCAAAGAAGATCAAAGGTGGATCACAAGAAAAGGCAAGTAGGTCTCCCCATAAGCAGGGGTGGAAGAAGTAAGTAAGCAAGAATTAGTTGTTGGCAGTTTAGCAGCCACTTATATTCAGTCAAGAGTAGAAAAAATAGAAGCAAGTACAGAGAGAGGAAGATGATGGTTTTCTTCACATACAAGGCTATATGATTTTTCACACAGTTCTCTACTTTGCCCCTAAACATTTCAAGGTGGTTTCAAACCACCATTGTAGGCCAGGCATGCAAATAGCAGTTACTGTGCCTGCCTGTGTAAACCAGAAATACAAAAGGCAGTATTTTAGAACTTACAGATCTACAGACACAAAAATTTTCTAAACCTTTTGATTGACAGGTACTTATTTTTACTGAGAAAAACAGTTGCACAAATTCATTCCTAAAGCAAAAGGCTAATTATACATAACATTTTTGAGAGCTATGGAACACAAATTGGAATGCAGCAATACTTATAATCAAGGAGTCTCCCTTTGAGGGGAAATAAAAAGAAGAAAAGCTTTAGAGGAATTTAGTACTCTGGTTATATCTGTGCAACTACAAAAGCAGATAAAACAAAGCTCTGAGTACAATCAGCAGTTTATAAATCAAAGCAAAGCTTTACTTCAAAAACCAGAAGCAGACTTGAGAAGAGCAGCTGATTTATATAAAACATTATTTGAAATCAGCAAGGAATTAAAGCAAAGCATCTCTCTTTCTGCTATATAGGCAAAGTATGCACAGGCTCTAACACACACAATCAATTATGGAGAAAGCTGTAGCATCTAAAATATTCTCTCCTTGCAAGAAATACTGAGGTTACAAAGATTCCCTTGACTGCAGCTCAGTTCAGTTCTGAACAGTGCCACCAAAATCTGTGCCCAAGAAATACTTAAACCACTCTACAAATACATTAAAGCTCCCCAGCACACTTAAAAAACTTAATCTCTAACTTGGCAAAGATACCACTTAAGGTCTCACATGGGACAGATCAACATCAGCTACACTCAATAGCTAGAAAATGAACAGACTAAGCTCAAATAACACTCAATAAATAAATAATTATAGTGATGCTATAAAAGCTAGCATCAGTTTCAGAGATTTTTGCCTGTACAGTGCCCAGCTAAACCCCAGAGCACAACCAAGCAATGCAAAGCTGGTTGCCATTATTAGATTTGGTCATTTGTACTCTGTGTTCAGGACGTATTTTTCAAAATTTCATTCTGAATGTTTTCAGCCTTCTGCACAGATATATGTGAATATTAGATCATACCATTCATGTACTGCAGATAACTCAAGTAGGATGTTAAAGATCAGATATTTGGTTCCTCAGTTATGAAATGTAAAATGACAGGTGTTTTATTGAAGTTTGTTTTTCAGGGAAGGTTTAGCCTTTCTTGAAAATCAAGCCCCTTAATTTCTTCCTCTCTTCTTCTCTCTTTGCATATCTCAAAATTTAAAGATACAACAGCACTGATCAAATAGAGTTTTTCCGCTCTATTGCTAATTAGTACAATATCAGCTCTTGTCCAACTCCATTCAAATGGGTTATATTCAACACACTGTACAAAAATACTTGCACATTTTTTTCTATCCTAAAGTTATACTACAAATATCCAGGTAAAATAAAATGCTGTGCTGAAGTAAACTATACAAATTGCCTCTACTCTGTGTAGCTGAGAAGTTTCTCCAATAATCTCTGAAACGTTCAATGACTTCAACTTCTTCAAAACCCTTAACAGTAAAATATTTGCTTACAAGAAGGTAGAAATTTCCATATTTATTATTTAATCAGGAGAATATAAAGGCAAGTTTGTAAAAGATCAAAGAAACAGAGATGCAGTAAGAAAACAGTAAGCTACATTAATTGGAGAGACATTTTAAAATATGTATTATATGCCTGTTATGTTTGTGTTTATGCAATTAAAACAACCAAAATCCCACCCAACCTCCTGGAGAAGCATTTATTTCATCTAAGGAGGTCTGATGTTCTATTCAAGAAAGCACAAGTGAGTCATTTTGACTTCCTGGTTAACACTACTAAAAAAAGCCCCAAACAACCTAATAAAAATAAAACCATGACACCTAAATTTAATTAGCACCCTGTGTCGCACATCTGAGATTCACAGGGGCTTTGCCCTTCAATAAAGTAAGAGCATAATAAAAGTAATTTAGTACAACCTACAACACTTTGGTATGAATATATGTAACCTGAGTGACACAAAATTCACTTACTCCAGTATCTCAGTATTACACACTACATCAAATACAACAAGCATAACAGGATCTGCTGCTTGGAAGGAAAAAAATTGTAAGAGCAATGGCATTGACTTTAATTAGTAGGCTTGGTATTTCTAAGACATCTCTGGCATCCCATTGCCAGTTATCCTGATTTGTACCATTTTATCAAACCATTCAAAGTGGTTCCTTAAGGGCTATTATATAATTCAGTAACTCAAGCTATTTAAGTTCCCTTCAAGTCAGTGAAAATATTCCTCTTCCACACATGGGGATATCTTTCTCCAGCTTGGAGATGATATTAAAATACACTGTTTGGGATTCAATATTTTACTTAGAATTGTCTTCCTGGAGCACTGAAAATTTATTCATAACACTTATTTTGTAGTTCCTTTACTTTTTCCCTTCAACAGCCTGCATGTTTGCAAGTCATCAGCTAACAGCACACATGCTGTAACACTGCACAGAGGAACAACTTCACCTTTCACCCCTGCCCCTCCTGCTTTTCTGTGTTCTGCTAATGCAGCCATCCATCCCATAATACTTACAAGCAGTAACTACATACACACCTGTTGTCATGAGAGGCTTTGTGCTGGCACATCCACAAAAGAAGTCATGGCAACTGATGCGTTTCTGAGAGCATCAATGTCACTCTGGAGACGTGCGGCCAGCAACATTTACTTCATCTAACCCTGGGCCTAACTGTGCAGTAACAATTCCCACTGCATTTCACAGTGCCAAATGTTGCCAAAAGGAAAGGAACTAGGAAGGTGTCATTACAATACTGCCATCTGGAAATTTCACCATTCCTAAGCAAAATGCTTATTTACTCAAATACTGCTAAACACATATTACTTCTGTTACTATTTTCCCCAATACGAATTTTAAACCAGATTATGCCTCATTTTGCTTAAGCAGAAGCAAAAACCTATCTTGTGGAGTTTTTTAGGGGAAAAATAGTTTCATATTCTCCAATATTGTTAATTTACTCTTCTTTTTAGATTTCCAGTCATCTTTTCCAGCAGAATTCTCAGCCTGAGTTAATTAAAAAGCATGTGCCTCTATTAAAGGTTTCCTTTCACCTTCTGAGTATTACAGCACTGAGTGCATTCCTTTATATTGACCCTAGAGCACCTGGTATTGTTAATTGTCTGCCAGAGACCAAAGAATTCATTGGCAGATTGCAAAGATATCAGTTACCCTAGCACAGAAATTTATTGTGTAGATATATATATATATATATATAAAAAATCAATAGGCTCCTGCATAAACCACGTTTTTTCCATGCCAGCCCAAATCCATTTGTCTAAAGCAGGTGATGTATAGAACACTTGCTGTATGCTGTTCTCTTGCTGCTGTTATTCAGCAGCATTGTCATTTTCTCCCTTCTCCTCTCAGAATTTGGATTGTTCACATACATGAAGCTTGGGAGACTTTATAACTTAAAACTGAATATTTAAAACATATTTTCAATTAATTGTTTAAACAACAGCTAGTAATTTATCTCAACAGCTTTTTCATTCAGCCTTCACTTAAAAACTCCGTCTCAGATTTAAAGTTCACACTTTTTTTCTTTTGAAATGAGCATAATCAAAACCTGCAATCAGCATTTCAACAGTTTGTCAAGGCTGCGTTCTGGGCTGTCTGTAACAGACTTTGAAGCTTACACATACCTCCCTCTCTTTGATCAGGGTACCTCCCCTGTCTAATCTTTATATTGTTCCTTCTTCTTCCCCTCCCCTCCATATTTCAGTTTAGTGACTAACAGTTGTGCAGTGAGTAGCTTTAGGCTTGAGAAGTAAATTCCATGATTGACTACGGTCCATGTAAAACTTGGGATGGGAAGGAGTTTTTGGAACAAAGTTGGGGTTTTTTTATCTTCCCTCCCTGCTCCTATCTGTAGAAATAGTCTTATTCTCCAAAGAGTGAAAGTTGCTACTGTATTGAGGACTTGCAACATGAATTTTTATTGCTTATCTGCTGGTTCAAAAATCCTAGGAAATCGCAACCTCAGTATTATTAGAAAAATGAATTCCCTGGCCTAACCACGCAAAAATAATTGGATTTATGCAATGTAAAGTTGATGATGTTACATGTGTTATCAAAAGGAACTACAAGAACACTTAATTCTATACCGTGTCGATCTCCTGTACTTTAATTGCATCCCTTCTTGTCCTTTCTGTAAGGCAAACTCGCATGTTTCTTTTAACAAGAAAGCTGCTAATGAAAGCTCTCATTACTATCTATTAGCTTCTATCCTGACCAGAAGCAAACCATTTTAGGCAAGAAGGCACCTTCAGATTGCCAGTGGAACTACAAGAGCATCAGCACTGCATTCATCATAATTTTTACATCCTCTAGTGCGTGCCTCAGGTACAGTTTTTGATGAGGCATCTTCCTATCTATTTCCCATGAGTTTTGGAGCTCATTAAAACACACCTGGCTAGGTTCCTCTATCCAGGTGGCATTGCCCAGCATTTGTCAAAAGGGCAAAAAAGAAATAAAAAACAGAGGGGGAAAAATTAAAACAAAATCAATTAAAAACAAACAAACAAAAAAAACCCCAAAAAACCCCAAAAAATTAAAAACAAAAAAATCCTAATCCAGTCAGAGCTTGAAATAAACTATTACCTCCATCCTTGGAGACAGCTTTGACTTAACCTGACTGAAATCCTTCTGTTGTTTCTGCGGACTTTGTCATTTATTTCTAAATCATTGTTTAAAAACTTAATGAACAAAAGCCCTTTAACATGAAGCCCCACATGCCTCTAACCAAAGCTGAAAATTCACAGTTTGTTCCTACTCCTTAATTTAGTTGCAGTTTCTAGTCTGTAACAATTCTTTATTTCTAACTTCCTGATAACATCATGACCTTTTCTTTATTTCTGTTTTAATAGAAATTTTTTTTTTCAAACATTTTCTGGAAATCAAAACAATTAATACTATGGTGTTAGGCAGAACAAATAGCAAAAACATTCAAGATGCAAAATTTAACTCTGACACACAGAGTTTGATATAAACTATAAATGTTATGGTTACTGTTTTTTTAAATGTTCAAACAAACACTAATGTATTAATTGAAATTGGACCCAATTCCTTAATAATACAATCCTCTTGCTTCATTTGCTAAATGGAGATGACAACATTTACTTTGTTAAGGCACCATCATACCTGCAAGTGAAAAGTCCTATAGGAGATATACATAATGGATGCATCTTAATTTATTCTTTTTTGCTAGAGATAATGGCATTACAAATTGAAAACATACTTTTATTTAAATGTAAGGTAAGATGATTCCAAATCTATAATAATTTTTCATCCTATTAATTAAAGTCTAACATAACAAACAGCTAAAAAGATTTTTCATTATGTTAACAAACCAATTGTATTTAAATATAGTTCAGAATAACCAAAACATACATGGAACACTGCAGCCTGTATAAAATTAGCTGAACTCCAAACCACATCAAAATATTTTACTAGAAATGGTGGCGAGGTTATCTTCTGAACCTCATCACATATTCTTGTCTTCAAATTATTCAGGCATGCCTAAGAAAATTTTATCTTCCTCCAACATAAGAGAGATATTTTTCCCAAGCACATTTAAGCTTCTATTGAAGAAAATATTACAATTGAAACCATTTTTAGAACTTACTTTAAGCTACAGTAACTTCATTTTCTTGCTCTGTGTAGGCCTAAATAAATAATTTTCTACACATCTATTTGTGACTCAGTCACAAATCTTTTCAACCTTTAGTAAGCAAAAATGGCTATCAACATTTGAATAGAGAAGCAGAATAAAAATGCTTTAACAGTCTTCCCAAATGGCTTAAATTATCTTCCCAAATGGAACAACAACATGAATCACAAACTGGGCCCAAATTTTTCAAGCAATGCACATTAAGATGATCATTAACGCTTTTCCTATGATGGACTCTGTTCTCCTTACCAAAAAATTTATATCACAAGAGAAGGTCTTAAGGTTTTTTATATAATTTTTTAAAGGAAACACCTGTGTGTTTCCATTAAAAAAATTATTTAAAAAATGGAATAAATCAACAGTCTCACATGCTGCTTTCCCACGCAGTGACTAAGGATCAGAAGCAATTTTTCTCAGCAAATTTGCTTATTTCATTATTTATTCTTACACAGTTTTAAAAGGAAATCCACTAATAATCTAATACTAAGAAAAGTGATTATTTAGTCCTATTTTTCAGTCTGGCCCAATTTTTAAAAATCAGTATTCAATCACGAAATACATTCCCTCTTACCGCTCAACAGCTTCCTTTCCTCAAGAGCTTCCACTGAGTGACATCACTGAAAACCTTTTAAATCCAAGTGCAGTACAGCAACTTGACTACCATAATTCACGTTTGTCAGACCCTTCAAGGTCCTTTGCTTGATCTGCAAGGAATGACTTTACCTCCCAAATCAGGTGGATTCCTCCCCAGTATTCCTGGTTTGAGTATGACTGTTTTCTTTACCAATTTCATTGTACAGAAGTCAGCCTTCCTGGTGTGCAGTTTGCCCATTCCTGCATCCCCTTTTAGAAAGTAGCATCACATATAAAATCCATTAATTTTCCTGGTATCAAGAACAATTTAGGATGTTATTTTCATATCACAGTTCAATCATTTCATTTTTGAGTTACTGTAGAACCTGTGAGCAACTGCCATCTGGTTCTGGAGACATATTTCTCTTTACTGATTTAGTCTAAAACCTTCTCTTGACACTTTCAATTAAGGCAGCCCTCACACAGAGAGAGACTGATGTGAAAATTCTTCTAAACTCTTGCAGTAAAAAAAAAAAAAACCAAAACCAACAAACCAAAAAAAGCCAAACAAACAAACAAACAAACCCCCACAAAAATACAAAGGAAGTCAATGCAAACAATTTCTTTTGCCATCATTAACTGACTTATCTTCCTGCAGTGCTCCTTTTCCATCCTCTTCAGATACCAGACTCATTCAGAAATGCTTCAGCAAATCCTCCTCTTGGTAGACCTGCATAAAATTCTGAGGTTTTTTGGCCTACTTGTTTGTTGGGTTTTTTTTAATTACTTCCCCATCTTTAAAAAGTACTTTAGCTGTACTAATTCACTGGCAAGTTCAGTCACCCATGTTACAGAAAACCAAAGGAAGTAATCAAAACTGAATTGCTAGTAATTCTACAAAGAAACTTCCTTTTCCTTTCAAGTCCTATTAATAGATTGCTACTTCTCTTTCTCTAAACATTTTGATGACCAGAAAAATTGTTACCACTAAGAGCATCCATATTGCCATCCGAATCAATACAAATGGGGTAATTTACACCTCGAAAGAACCATTTCAGCTCTTCTGCAAAATCACCAAACATGACTTAATTGGTTTGGTTATAACCACGTTTTCCAAAGCTTTCTCTATAAAGCAGCTCAATTTGTTTTCCTCATAAATCATAAACTGCCAAAATTGTGGCCAAATTTTTCACTCAAATTTTCAAAATCAAAGGGGATATGCCTGCAGGAAATCCTTTTTTTATGAAAATAATCACATTCCACAAAAATGCCAAATGTATTTCAGAAATGAGTAATCTACTATCACTGGCTTACAGAAAGACACCATCACCTACGCAAGAGCTTTCAAATGACTGGAATAAGATACAATCCTGTATTCATGGAACATCCTGAAGTCTTCCAGAGCCAATGATAAGATGAATAATAGCAATAACGAATGATGCACTGCTATTTTTTCATTACTGAGTAATTCGCTTTAGAAGTCATTAGGTAATTTGGGTTTAAAATGAGATGCTGAGCTGCTCTTGCTGCTGTTTTTTTTTTCTTTTTCAAAGTTTCAGATTCCTGACTTCTGCTGGTAGTTATGTAATACTGTAAAGGCAGATCCCTCTGGTTTCCAAGAATAGTTTTACTGAGTATACAGTTAACTAAGCAAGAGTACCCAGGGGTTCTGCAAATAACATACTGCTGTTAATTTCTTATTATTTCTCCAGTAAACATGATTATTTCACCAATAAACCTTACTAACTGGTGTCCAGTGCAACACCAAGAAAATAAAGACTGCAACTAATACTTTGCTGGTGCACTTGATTGTGCACTATAATGTTCTGCTACATTACCTGCTGCAGAAAACTAAATTATATGCTTACTTTAATCTTCTCACCTGCCAACACTGGAAAGAAAGCTATTATATGAAAGAAGTTCATTTATATCAAAGGTTATTATTCAGGACAGATTGGCAAAAGAAACTGCAATTACCATTTTATTGGCTTAATTAACAAAAGAAAACAGAAGAGTATCCATTACTACCAGGTATTTCATGGCTTAGTTCAGTAACTTTGCTCTTTAACCTTGCAAACAGGCAACATAAATGTATCTATGTAAATTCAGTTATCATGTCAGTTTCCCTTAAGCCAAACATTTTGATCTTGCTACCCAAAGGGATTGAGAAAGCTCTTGTAGAACACCTCCAAGAGCCCAGCACAGATCACAGCAGCTCAACAAAGAGAGAAGGAGTCGGGGATCTTTGTAAGTGACCGAAGTTCTCAGAGAAAACTCCTGGACCACCTTCAGTATCCGGATAATCTCTCTGGATCTACCTGATCCTCGCTCATAGAACTGAAAACCAAGGGTAATATCCAAACAGGCTCATCCTTTCTGAGCCTAAGCTCTTCTATCTCATGTAAATCAAACTGAGCTCCTGTACACAAATGAAACTATTCAAAGGTCAATTGGCTGATACTTGTGCTGGATTTCAATTTGTTCAGTACAGGAAAAATCAAATTACATCACTTTTGCAAAATGGAGCTATGGAGAAGAATGTTGGTCCTCCACAGGACTACGTTTAAAAAAACCAATCTTTTATAATGGTAAAACAAAACAAAACAAAAAGTAAATTATCAACTCTACTACTGTGACATAACCAATATAAAATGAATCATATTAAAAATATGAGCATTTTAATCACAAACATCTGTGTAATCTTACAAGAAGACAAAACTGGAATAGCCAAGTGCAGCACAGCAGGACAGAACTGCTCCATTTGATCAGCATGGAAAACTGCATTAATAGCAGAAGAAAGACTCGACAGATAAAACAGCATTTAAGAAGCTGCATTATTTTTAAAACACCAGTTTACTCTTCTTTCTAAATTGATAGATCTCTAAAGAACTAGCATCTCAGATCCCTAAGGTGATCAACCTAGTGCTAAGATACATCACTCTGTCAGTAAAAATGAAAACTGTTTCTCAATAACATGTCTGATATTCTAATTTTTTGAAGGAGCAGTTTTCAAGTGTGTAACAAACAGCTCCACCTACTGTCTCTGAAGCAGAGAAAGCATTTCCCAAATCTGCATTTCCAGGGTGTGGCAAGTGCAAGAGATTTCTTGTCATGCCCTTCCACCCTGCCCCTTTGCAATGAAGCAGTATGTCTGAAAAACATGAATACCAAAGGAAGAAGAAGAGAACCAGCCACATGTAAAATCCCACTCTGAAGTTTTTCAGAGGTCCTTTAGGCAAGTGAAGCTCCCCATCCCAGTCAGAAAAAGGGTAAGAAACTCACTGAGACAGAGACCCTCCCACTCAGCTCCTGACACAGTGCCCTAGAAGAGAAGGGAAAGATGCTCCCCAGCAGGTCTTGCTCTCTTGCATAAACAGCTGACTCTCACCACCACTGTCTCCAAGTGAAAACCTCTCTGAAAAATACCAAAGCACTGCATAGGCCAAAATCAAAGTCCAACACTAGTTGTGGATTTTTTCCTGATTTTTGAACATGCAAGATTCCTGTGTCTGAGAAGGAGTGTATCGAGCAACAGGAGATGACAGCCAGCTCAAGCTTGGACTTTTTGTATTGACATGAGGAGCAATGCTGTACCAATCCCTACCAAATCAAGGGGCAAAATCTACCTGATCAGTTCCTACAGTCTCACAGCAGCTCAACTGTTTTGATACATTGGTCAGATTTTTACTCAGATTTTGTTGAGTAAGACTCTCCTTTCTAAACAAATTGATTATCAGCGGAGAAGAAAGACTTCCTTCCTTCCTTCCTTCCGTCCCTTTTAAGAATCACATTCAAAAAACATTCAAATACTACAGCAATATAATACTCAGAAAAGCACAATTTGTGATCTTTGTTAGTTATAAACTACAGTTTATAACTAACATAACTCTTCAAAGATGAAAGTAATTTTATTTAACTTAACATTTTAAAAGTTGCCTGTTTTAAATAACCAGTAACTTAACATACACAAAATTAACACTGATACAACTTATATGCTCTATTGGACAGTCAGTCTCCTTATGCTCCAAATTAAACCAGTATAGTCCACCCACAACCACTACCCCAATCATCAGGCTTTAAGCACATTTGAAAAAACTTGTGAAAACAGCAGAGCACAAGTTGTGTGTCCAGCTCTTTCAGAAACATAATGAGATTGCCCAGTTGCCATGTCCTGGCAGCATTCACAGTCCTCAGATGCGATAATATCACTAGATTTGTAACCATAACTGGATGGATGTTTAAAATTATTGTGACTTAATATGGATAAAATATGGGAAAGGGAGAGGAAAAGGAAAAGGGAAAAGGAATTTGTGGAGTTCTCATGGGTTTTTTTGCTTGATCTTTGATTTTTTTTAATAACATAAAATTAGGATGGTTCAAATGAATCACACTGAAGTCAACTTTTGCTCATGTGAACCAACTGGCATGAAGAGTCACGTCAACTGATTGCATTACATTTAGTAAAGGGAAAAGGTGTGTTGGGAATTTGAAAATAATCCTGCTTCATCTGCTTGTATGGGGTCACAATGGAGTAACAACGTTAGAGAAGAGAGCTGCACAGAGCAGAAGTCAGAGTAGCAACATATGGCTTCTCTTTCACACACTCTTGTCACCTTCCCTCAGAGCCCCAGGCTGGATTACGAGGCACACTCCTTCACCCTGATGTTAACTGCTCCTAAAAATGTCACCTGCCAAATGTGAAGCCATCAAATGCAAGGCTCACAGCCCAGAATGCAAACCAGCTATGAACAAACCAAGATCCTAATCCCAGAAATCTTTTTCTGTCTCACCCTGGAGTATGCTGTAGCTCCAAAATTTAGGATCTGTCAGTGTATCAAGTAGATGGCACTACAAGCTTTGGCTGAGCATACACAGGGGTGTATGCTAAAAAGGAGTATATTTCAGTAGCAGCACAGTTTAGAAGGATGCATGCACTAACAAAACCTAACTCATAGGAAAAAGCAGCAAAACCTTCTTGCCTTTTGCATGGGATGCTGGCCAGATGAGTAAGTGAAGTTACACGCAGCACTGCTGCCAAAACTTCCAAAAACAGAAACTGCAAGTTTAAGATCGTCATTTTTTGCAAATACAGACTTAGTCAATAAATATGAAAACTTTTCCTATGAGGAAGAATTTATATTAAACACCTTGCTTAACGTAATTGTCCTTAATTATTAGGATAGTAAGTGGAAATGTATCCATTTCAAGGAAGTTACAATTTTTCCTGTTTCCCAGCAGCGCAAACAGGGTTGGCTGAAGCCAGGTTTCAAGTCAGGCATTCACAAGGACTGTTCTGCCTTGAGTCATACCTTGCTACAAGAGCACTTCCCTTACCTGCTATTATATAACCCCTCTCAGGGACACTGAGACTTTTGAGAACTATGTTGACAGGTGGAAGTTTAACACCTTGCTTCACATTCATCAACACTACACTGAGGAGTTCAAGCTGACTTTAGGAGGGTGGCCAGTACCATCCACACATGCAGGGCAGCACAGACCCCTCCAAAAGCGGTGCCCGTAAATACACTGCTGCATTGACACTAAATTCCATGCAACTTCTGCTGCTTTGCAAACAGAGATACCTGAGTTAGCTATAACACGGGGCAGCTCAGAGATACCTGAGCTGATGTGACTGCAGTGAAGCTGCAGTTTTCCTGATTCCATCTTGTTTTAACTCCCACATCCAATAAGACAGAAAAGCTATAGTTATTCATTCATTTAAGCCACTTAACATTTGTGTTACAGACCACTGCAAAATAAAAGCTCAGCAAATTCAGCAGCAAAAAATCCCAACAGTTTAACAACTCAGCTCTAAGGAAACAGAACAGGTTTTGGGCATTTGCTTTTGGGACAAAGACTTTCACAGAGCACATCTTCAAGTCACTGCATGCATGATCAAGTTTCCTTAATGTCTGCCACAAACCATGAACTATCACCTTTGCTGCACCAGAGTGAACAAATGGATTGTCCTCCTTTCAAAAAGTACAATTAGAAAACACTCAAGATCCAGGGCATGACATCTCAGTGTCCAACAAGAAAGTGCACACAACCTGTCTCTTATAGCCCTTTAAACCCTGTGATTAATGCAATCTCAGTCAAAGCCTTAGCATCACTGTAATAAAAATATCTGTTGCAATTAAAACTAATGTTAGAAATCTCACTTTTGCATGCATCTCAGTTTGAGGGACAATCCTCATTTTATTCTTTCTTATGGATACACTAGGTAAATTCTGTATTTCTTTAGATTAATTAAATGTGAAATATTGTAAAATTCTGGCAAAGGATTTCTAAAACTCAGTGAAACACACAGCCAGACTCACAAAACATACTTTAAAAACTAATGTTCTAGTGTTATTTCATCACTCTTTTTGTAATGTCCTCTTTTTCTCAGTCCAATAAAGAACCTCAGTAAAGGTGCCTTAACACTGAATTTAGGTTAGTTTTATGAGAGAATTTATTAATCAGAAATAACAAGCTGTGACATTCTGAAGGAAGAAGGTTTTGCTGCTTTTTCCTATGAGTTAGGTTTTGTTAGTGCATGCATCCTTCTAAACTGTGCTGCTACTGAAATATACTCCTTTGTAGCATACACTTTCATTATAGACTTTTATTCTCACATATTGTAACATGATCAGCTGCTTAATTCCAATATCCTCAAAAATGTAAAAATATAAAACATGGTGGGAAAAGAAAACATACTCAGCACCAAGAAAAATGTGCATAAAATCACTTACTTTGTTATTGGCACTTTATTATCAAAAGAAAGAATGAAAGCTCTGCTGTACTGAAAAAAGTAGCTGTTCAGATGCCAAGTCTTCATAGCTCCATATGTCTCATCAACTAAAAATCCTGAGTTCATTAAATTCCAGCAGGGAAAAAGAAGTTCATAGCAGAGTCCAAAGTCATGCCTTTCTCTTCCTAAGAAAAAGACCACCCTGGCTGCCTCTAGCCATGCCATTTTAAGAAGGGTCAGAGCACAGGCTAACCCAAGAACTAGATAAGGTCCATTAGACCATGAGGGTGAACTTTTCTAGGTTTCCTCAACAGAAGTATCACTCCTGATTAACAACAAAAAAGAAAAGCTTTCCCCCAATTCCTTACACATGGAACCGGGATACATTAGAACATATTAAAGAAATTAAATTCTAACAAGTGGGCATTGATGGGGAATTGGGTCATTGGAGAATTTTGCTTTTGTTTTTTTTTTAATATAAAGCAGCAACTTCAGAACAATTCTCAATTTCAAAGAAGTCAGTACTGTGATACAGCAGAGACACGCAGGAGAGTGCAGTGCTGTAATTTCATGTGGACAGCCAGTTGTCAACAACCGTAATTTGCTCTTGCCTGGGCTAGAAGGACTAATTGCCTGGGAAAGGACAGTGCATAGCTTATTAACAGACTCCATGCCTGGTGACCACTGATATTATGAAGTTATACCGTGATAATGACCACAGTTCACGTCTTAGCAGTGATTTCAGAACACAGTGAAATACCACTTGTACTTCACAGATTAAAGAAAAGATCATGGCATGGTTCTGTTTCTCACAGTAGTTAGATGAGGAAACATTTCCCCTCTTTTGGCGCTGGATATCTTAAAACTTCATTCGACTAATTTTCCATATCAAGACATTTTTACTACTGGGAGCTTTGGCTGTAATTACTTGCAACCTTGGTTGCTGCAGATGTATTAAGACTGAAAAGAATGTGAAACAAAAGAGACTAAATTAAATGTTTCATTAAGTATTTGTAGATCTTTGTATTTCATCAAAGCAGACGCTAAGCTTTTGTGGCTGATGGACAAAAGGATATTAGTTATAAAAAGCATGTAGGTCAAAATTTGACACTTTTCTCTGCAAATAATATGACCATACATTATTTGGGCACCTGTATTTCTACTCCTCCTCCCCCTTTTCTTTTTAATTACAAGATAGTTTTAACTCAAAATTCAAAATATGGAATTTCAAACAACTTTTGAATACAAATTTTCTCTGTTATCTTCAGTGTCTTACCTCCTGTCATTTGTTCTACTAAAGGGCAGCTGACTAGAAGTGCCTTGAGCAAAGATCAAGGCAGCTGAGACGTCTGTCTTGGTGCTTCACCTGACAAACTCAGACAGAAATTTATGCTTTTTGAGATGGTGTGTGTCAGGCAACCAATCACCCTACATTATACAAGGTGAGTTATGGCAAATTGGGCAAGGAAGCGTTTTCATGAGAACATTTAGTTCATGCCTCCCCACAAGGCTGATTCACTTACATCTATACAGCTCCTAGTGAGTGTTTCCTTATTCCAAAATACTTCTAGAAATGGAGATCTTGCAGTTTTTGCAGGTAAGCACTACAAGGTCTCGCTACCCTCAGCATTTAATGGTGTTTCTCCATGTGAACCCTCACTTCAACTTAAACAGATTAATTCATAACCTAACACCAGCTGTTTATCCCCTCTCTTATTTCAGTATTCCAGTTTTTTACTTATTCAGTCTGTGCAGTACACATCAGCCTGACTGTGCTAGGATGCAGGACCTCTGAGGTATTTCAGACTCCTTCTTTGGTGCACACTGCATTTATTTCACCTGTCTAATTGAGGTTTCTCCGTGTTGCAGAGCAGCTGTTCAGTAAGCATTCAGGCTAGAAGCTGTGGGAGATGCACACCTACTGAAAAAGTTCCTGCCACCTTCACCATACATCAGGAATGATCAAATGAGGAAATGGGAAGAACACACATGCTCATGTTTTTTAATTCAATACACGCTGATCTTCCTTCTTCTCATGTGACTGTCAGGGATCATTCATTCATCCTCTCCTCAGGAGTTCATGCCACTGCCTTCCACACCTTACTAAGCATCTGCCAAAGCAAGCTTTGTATCTAAGAGACTGTGTAAGGTAGTAGCTTGCATGATATGCCACAGCAGATACAGTGAATGAAGCTGAAATACTGGGGGAAGTACCTGCTTTCTGTAAGCTTAACAATCAGGTCCATAACACATAAACTTTAAAACCCCATCTTCTCTTTCTTCCTCCACCCCACATTCTAAAGGCCACAATGGAAAGGGAAAATGCACAATAGATTTCATCTACTTACTTATTGTCTGTCCAAGGGGCTAATAATACATGACAAACACCTAATAAGGTTGGAATTAGGACGATTTAACCTCTCTGACTCAAGTGTACACGTTATGCACATCCATCAGCTCAATATGACTCATCTTTACAAAGACATGACACGGTATATTAAAAATTAACATAATACTTTTTACAAAATGAACAAAAAAAGGTTTTTTGAAATCCAACAAATCTTTATGCAACTAAAATTGATTACGTCTGCTACTTCTTCCATACCAACCATGAAATTAGCCTTTATCCTATTTTTATGTACTCTAAAGATATTGCCTTACATTTTGTACTATGCACCTCACTGACTCACTCATTTGATGATCTTTTGAGCACACAGTGAAAATATTTCCTGAGTAAATCACACAAATAGGATTATTCTGAAGCAATTTTGCCTAAGCTGAAACCACAAGATGCAGAATGGAACGAGAAGAGGTCAAAAAGTACTATATGTAACACGCAAAAGCTTTCCTGAAAATAGAAAGCAGTTTAGGGTTAACAAAGTGAGTAAGATCACCCATCAAGCACTGAAACCTGTAGTAGAAATGAATGCTAGGTGAAAATGGATAACACTGAAACACTACAATCGAAGTCTGATGTGGTATCAGTCTTAAAGAGATGGAGTCCTCACAGCTACTTTCAATCTTAAACAGTCAGGAATAATAACTCAAGATGTCTCCAAAGCCTGGAGTTCATACTTACCCAAACTGATCAGATTTTTCAGAAACAACTGTAGTATTCTGACTTATCAAAAGCAGCAATAAAGATGCATCCACCCTATGTTACTTCATTCATTCAACATCTCAATTAAGCAACTGAAAATTCTTATTTAAGATAACTGCAATACAGAATAGCATAGCATCTGAGATAGAAGAAATCTACAATAGGAAGTTGCAATCATTTTACACTTTATTTTAGAAGGTGTTTCCTCAGGTAGCTGACCGAGTTCAGGTTACTGTTATTTTTCTTGCACTGAAATTGCCCAAGAAGGATTCGTAGTTTCACCCCGCTCTGACACTGCAAAAATAAGAGCACAAATGTAATGAAATTTCTAGTATCACACAAAAATGGAATTAGGTTTTAACCTTTGGATGGATGAAGACTGCCTGTCTGTGATTATTTGAAATTCATGTTCCCCACATTCTCTCATCTCCAGAGTTTGAATAAAACTTGCTTTAATAGTCTAAATGCTGCCTGAGTCTTGTCATACAGCAAACTGCTACATAATGTCAATCAAACCCATGTATCTTTAATTTTTGATAGAGGTAAAACATTCAACAATAAAGAGGCAAAGATGAAAAGTTTTTCCTTTGCTTCTTACAAATGTACACCTATAATTACTCATGACAGCTTTGTTTAAATGAATTTCAATTAAAGAAGGTCAAGCCATAAAGGCCTAATTAACTTTACAAATGCTCAGCAGGATAAACTAAAATATCTCAGGAGAGTTAGAGAACCTGAAAGGACTAATTAAGAATGAGAATATGATGTGGTAACTCACAATTATGGAATTTTTTTTCATGCGTTTTCATTCTGATCTAAACTTGTTGGAACACGCCTCAAATATTTCATTGAGTTGCAGCTACAAAGTAAGCCAAAAATGTTGAAAGATTACAGAGAAATAATTATTTCCCCACTTCATTTATCTTCACTTCTGTAACTAAATATTTCAATTGTTTATATATATACATACATATATACATACATATATACATATACGTATACGTATACGTATACGTATACGTATATGTATATGTATATGTATATGTATATGTATATGTATATGTATATGTATATATAGGGCAGAGTAGGGCAACTAGCAAGTTTTACCAGTGTTCAGTTTTCTAGTTTTCCAATATAGGGGAGTTTACTTGTATGGTTTCCAAAAATAAATATCTATATGAAATTTAGACCATTTTAAGCGAACACCAGGAGGGGGCTACACTAGAAAGCCACAGAATGATTCAAAATATATTCTGAAAAATAATCTGTCTTATTTCAAGATAGTCCTCTTCTGCTTTCATCCAAAAACAAAGGAAACAAAGAATCTGTAGCATGCATTGGCATGATATGTTCAAAGCCCATACAAGTACCTATAAAATTCCAGCTATCCTATATAAACACAAAAGCTTGGGGGGGAAATAAATCTTATCAGAAACCTAAAGTGATAGAAACTTCAATGCAAGTTACAAAACCACTCAAATTTGTGTTTTACTCCAGAATTCTATGGTACATGATGTTCAGCATTTCAGGCCAGCTATATCAAGAGCATCTTTTGATACTGCCTGCTAAGAGAATGGAGTGAGATAAACCCACAAAATCCACTCAGCAGTCACCTGTTTCACAATGAGAGTGAATAGGATTACACAATATATATAGTTCTACTTTGTATGGAGGGGACATGTGATACCCTGTGGACACAGACTGTTCTGCCAACAGAGGCAAACAGAACAGTAATTATAATTAACTGCATTTTTTTCCACTGGATGGATTTCGACACATATCAGCTCCCAACAAAAGGAAAATTGATTTTAATACAACAGAATAAATACCATGCTATAGAACAGGGTAAAATGTTACTATTTAAATAACAAAAGAGATTGGAGCTTATTGTGGGGATTTTGGTTGTTTGGTTGCGGTTTTTATAATTTGCTTTCAAAGAACCTTATATTGTTTTCACATGCCAAAAGTATACATTTCAGCTCAAGGTGGTAAATCTAAGGCTCCACACTGTCACTAAAAATACAATATCTATTAAGTAATCACAGTAATACTGCCAGTAAGGAAAAACACCCCCACACATAAATCAGCATGCCCTCATTTGATAAGCTTTCAGACATTCTCATCATCTTTAAAACAGTGTAAGCTCCAGCCAGTCACTCACCAGTGCAGAGATTACTCATAACATCCAGATACACAAATATACAAAATTACTTCTGAAATTGCACATTGCTTTAGCAACTCTTAAACTTGCAGTCATTTGCTGAATGACCTTGCAACCCTTTACATGATGAATCTCCTCTTGCCCTTATGAGACAAACATACAGCTCCATGAACCCTGAGTATGTGGATGTTGCTGTTGCCATACAGGAATAAACAATCTCTCAAATTTCATTATTTAAAGCACTTCTGGTGAGCTTCAGGCTTCTTTCATTTCAAATTGCTTGGAGAGAAAAAACAAAGTCTCATTTTATTTTCAACAGCCACTTTGTGCATAGTCTCCTCACCACCACAAAGACAGAATAATAAATTTTCAAGAAATGCTCCTTTACTTTTAACATATAGAAATAAGCCTTAGGGGCTCCATTAATCTACCAGACAGTTTCACAGCATTCTTTCATTAAACATCTCACAAGCATACACTGGCATAATTTCTTTGGAGGAGGAAAAAAAAGAAAAGGTGCTTCCATTAAAGGTATCCACTTTTAATAAGAACAGGCTCAAACCCTTGTGGTCTGGCTATTTAGGGCTGAAAACCAGAGTTTTTTCACTTCCATGCAACTAAGTAAAAATATTGGTAACATTTGGGCAAGAAATATAAATCCCCTATAGAAATAAACTTCAGCTATTCCTTTTTTAAAAGACCTTTAAAAATATTCTATTTATATAATCACACATTCAGTGAGTTCAAAAATCTTAAGCTACATTTACAAAGACATGGAAGTATGGAAATTTATCTGACTTGATAACAAAATTTAAGGCTTTTGTGACGATACCTTTAAATTTACATACTGGAATGTCTCTCAGAGAGGTAGAGGGCATGTAATCATCTTTTATGGAGGCAGGCATTTTTCTCCATTATCAAATAAGACAGCAACCAGTTTAGAGACCCAGAGTGGGCAAGAACCAGAAAAGGGGCCCAGCTGGGGCAGCGTTCAGGGCAATACCTACAAGGGTGGGAAGGCTGAGTTGCCTCAGTGCAGGATATTAAGCTCTGCTCCCACAGAGTGTCTAGATCAGTTTTTCTGATACCTGTTCCTTCCACATGGGCACAAGAAACCCTCTCTTGCACTGGAGCTGTTCCTTTTTTCAGGGTTGAAGAGATTTATCTTCACAAAGTCCTTCCTGAATACATCTGGGCTTAACTACATCACCTTATCAGCCTCAGTCTCCAGCTCTGAAATGGGACTATTTAGGAAATAATAAAGTTTTCTCGGGTTCTCCAAGGCCACAGTGATACAGACTGTAACTTTCCTGAGTAAGGCAGACACCCCACTCAGTCACATCTCATGGAGATGAAAAACTACACCAGAGGCAAGACAGAACCTAAAACAACATTAAAGCAAACACACACCCAGATGGAATTTATTGTAAAATTCAAAACCAAATTAAATAATTTTTATCAAATGCAAGAGAGCAAAATTCTCAAAATATGTTTAGTAAACATAGTAACATTTTAATTTTCCTGATCTCTGGTTGTGTTTAGTGAGGGTTTATATGCTTTTTGCTCCATCACATTCTATCAATATGCAAAGGCTGATTCTGCATTGACTTGCTTAGCAGTAGAGCTTTGTGAAGCCAAAATATTGTTATATTGTTGCTGTGTTTTGCTTCCTCACTGAACACTTGAGGGTCTTCAGCCTTTTGAATGGGTTATGCACAAACATGTAAACCAGAAGGAATGGTCAACACTTGAACATGAAATACAACTCACTGACACCTATATATAAAGCAGCTCTGATTTTTCATGGAAATCTCCCATCCCTTGCATCATGAATAATAGAACTTGGTAGCTTGAATTATTAAACTCTTCTGCTAACCAATGAAGTGGAAAAAGATCATGGAGTTAGCATACTGATTACTACATGAGATACTTGGTACTTTATGCCCCAAAAACTATGAAACCTTACCACTGCCATTAGTCCACTTAAAAACTACTGAAAGTGTGTTCAACTTCATGCAAATGTCATCTTAATAAGGCAAATATGGTCATCTGAATTTGGGATGTTGCATACTGTAAAATATCTACTTTGCAGAGAAAATGAGACCTCCCATTATAATAAGTTATAATACAGTATATAAGTTATCAATAATAAGTTATCATACAGTTTAGATTATTATTAGATCTCACGTTTTTTTGTTGTTTTTGGCCAGCATGGATTGAAAACTTAGATCTGAGTCATGATACTTTTAATAACTGTGGAAAGAGAGCTAATTTTTAGGATGGCACACTTCCATACAGTCACCATAAGCATCTAAATGTCCATGTAAATATGGACTTTGGCAGATGACTGGGTCCAAATTTCTGCATGTGATTTATTTTAAAATGTTTTCCTAAACTAATGAAAAATCTTCTCAGCTTGGGAGATACTCCTTTGCATATTTCCAAAATATCAATCGATAGTGCCAGCTGTCCCACAAAAGGGAAAAACAGAGTCAGGATAATGTACATGTCCTAGATTCATTCCAAGAATGAATTCAGTAAAAAAAGCCTGTTCTTGGACTGTAGTTTTATTTCCACTTTTGCCATTAATAAACCTTCTGCTTCTTTCAGTAAGAAACATCCAAAATACCTAACAATTCAGAAGTTATTAACATTACAAACTCGGGAAAAAAAGCTGTGGAAATGTAATTATGTACATTCAACAGTGTTGGCCTATCAGGTACATAACACGTATTTTTTAATATTGCTTAACTGCAATTCCACTCTCTTGGGTAATAAAAAAATCTGAAAAATTTACCTGGGAGAACAGAATTAGAATTTTTAACAATGGAAAATACTGTACATTCTTTACAACATTTATTTAGTTAACCAGCATGTTATCCCACTGCCTCCCTTCTCTACAGTTAGCCATCGCAACCTTTCATCATTTGGGGATCTACCAAAGGATCAAAGTTACGAAATTGGAGTTTAAAGTATTAAAAACATTAGTAAGTATTGATTTTCTTATTCACAAACTGTGTCACATTACAATTTGTCCAGGAGGGTCTGTTTGAAACTGTTTTGCACAGCTCTCAACATGTGTTCTCTCTGTCACTGTAGGCCTTTTACAGTGAGGAATAACCTGTACTAGGCACTCTACATGTGGAGAGTAAGAAACCTTAACTGTGCTGCTAACTGGCCTTGCCTGCCCTGCCTGCTAAGGCAAAGCACTGAGAAACAAAGAGAATTGACTTGCCAAGACCCACACAACCACTTGGTCACAGGGCTCACAATGTTCTCCCAGCTCTCCCAAGACCAGAGCTGCCTTGTTTCTGGGTCACATTGTCCCTTCTCACAGAGATTATCTTGCCCAAGGAAGGCGCATTATGAAGGAAATAGGTGCACAGAACACAAGTCCTGCAAGCACTTTTAAGCCTGGCAGTGTTAGGCAAACAGTTGGGATGCTCTGCAGGCATTAATTTTCTTCTCTAATGAAAAAAGTTCATTTCAACTTCTGCCTATGTCCTTATCTCTAAATTTAATGAGGAAATAGCCTCTTTTCTGCTCTTTTCCAGGTCTCTTTGATCTTATGATTACGTACATTGCTGGTTGCTTGCCATTATATAGAGTCTGAATAATGTATATCAATGCTAGAAAATTCTGAGTACACTATGTACCCAGGAATAAAGAAAGGCTAATTTTTCTGTAACAGGCATCTTAGGTGTGTTTCAAAAATCTTGAGAAGGAGAGGAAGAACATATAAAGCTGTCCCACAGTAATTCCATGCTTGCTCCATATCTGCATTGCCCTAAATCACACAGGAGTGCAGAGGGCAGAAACAAGAAAACAGGAAATAAGGCAATAAAAACTGCACATGGACCTTACCAAAGGCATATCTGGCTTACTCCCTCTTCCTCCTCCATAGCTCACAGGAAGGTTGCTGAGGGAGGATGGAGGGCCTCACCATCCACAGGCCTGAACCATCCTCCCACCCAGGGAGCTCACCACTGTACTTCAGTCTAAAACATTTTCAACCTTAAGAGACAAAACCACCTTTACAAAAACCAAAGCTCCCCACACCTTTGTCTTTTAGGAAATTTTGTCCATTTTGGCCTTACCATATTCATTTGCTCGCTCACCTTTTCTCTGTACCACAGACCTCTGAAGAGATGTGGGATGCACCACATTCACTCCCACTGAATACACCTATATACCAGGACAGGGGGTAAAACAGTAAGAAATATTCACTCCCCTTTATTCAAAGCAGTAGATCCACCCTACCTTAACTTCAGACTTGCATTGTTTTGTCCCTCCTCTATATCAAGCTGATGGCACACAACCCCCCATTGCAATGTGGCCTCAAAGCCTGTCAGGGAAAGCTGCTGTGCAATGGAGGGATAGCTAACCAGTTTACTACCACTGTAACTGCTGATCTCAGTTAAGTTAAATCCCTGGTAACACTTTCCTTTCTAGTAACTTCAGAATTTTGATTCTTCTCCTCCCAATCAGTATTACTGTGAATACTTTGGACAGTTACATGTGAGATGACCCAGACAATGCTGACATTCCAGACTTACAGAAGTCTGAAAATAAGAACGACTACTCATCTTAGAGAAAGGGGGAAAAAAAAAAGAAAGAAAAAAAATGAAAAAAAGTGATCTGCAGCTAAACACATCTAAAATGAAACAATTCTGAAATACTTTCTGCTTTAGTAATCCTCATTTCACTATGTTCCTTTTTATGTCTTGCAGTTAACAAATAAATTCAGAACATAGAACAAATAGAAACATTAAATATTAATTTTCAAGATACCAATTACTCCACTATCATGAGAGCTAAGTTGAAAAATTCATACGATAATATAAAGGGAAAAAATGTTATGTGTCAAAAATCCAAAGGAAAGTTAGCTTTTATGGTGGGGTTTTATGGTTTCTTTCCTTGGTATAAAAGCATTGAGCAATATATTACAAGTTTTTACATTCTAAGCTTGGTTCTATCTGCTTTTACATCCCTAATGTGCCAGGTCTCGAAAGGATGCTTATTTATGACACTTTCATTAGGAGGGTACAAATATAGATACACTAGAAATTTAAGATTCAGAATACGCACAATTTCACAAACAAGCAGTGCTATTCAGGATCCTGAAATGAAAGCAGTACATAAAAATAGATCTGAAACAGAGACAGGCAAAACAGGCTACTTCTGCAAATGATGTACTGTGACTTCTCCGTGCACACATACACACATTTAAAGAGGTAGAAAAAAACCACACTTTCTGGTCTGTTTCAACTAGTTACTGAAAGAATTTATTATTTATACTTCTGAAGTCCAAAGAACAGCACCATCGTTATAATAACACATCCCTCAGCCACATATTTTGCAATATGTGGAAAACAGTACCTTGGAAATGGTTGTTTCAGGATGATTAGACAGAGGACAGGCAAGCTGAGAGCTTGAACTAAGGCCTGGACACCAGAGGTAGTGACCTGCACTATGGAGAGCTCCTCTGCAACATCTGACAAGTCACTTCTTGTCTTCTGACCTGCACCCCAATTTTACCTGGCTACCCTAAAGTCTCAGGGATGCATAAAAGGCTGCAGAGAACAGGGTATGCAGATACTATTGCAACTGAAGATTAAGTACATACTAAAGTGAAATAGATACATAGACATCTCTGGTGTTTATCAAAGACTACAAAGCTTTAAAAGTAAACAGGAAGAAGTAATGCAGAGAGGGAAGCAACTGCTAGCCTTAGAAAGGGGCTAAGTGCCTGCACAAACAGCATGCAGGCAGCTCTTGACATTCAAGAACAGCATCATGTAGTTTCCAGACTGGGGAATTACATTGATTCCAACAGCTTTCTTTAAACCCACAGTGGTATCCAGCCAAATACTATCACCTTCAGCAAGAGGAGGAAATAGTCTCCTGAGTCTAGCAAAAAGGCTGCTGAAAATACACAAAACTGCTCTTATTTCCTGAGGCTATCAATGTTAAAATGTCACTTTTAAGGAATCATTTACACACAAATGTGGTTGCATAATTTAATTATATACAGATTCTGATATCATTAACTATTAATTAAATCATGCAGACAACTGAATTTTGCTTGCAGGCAAGTTATCTTTCCCCAAATTATAATTAACTAAAATATTATCAAATAAAAGCTGCAGAAACAAAATTATCTGTGTTCACTGCTGCTGTGTTTTCCTATAGTCATAAAGGTGATACTTCATAATCCCAGCATACTAATTAGCATTATAGTGTTACAGAAAGAAATCACCTGTTGCAAAGGCAACTTCATTGGGTCAGAGTAAAGCCAATACAAATTACTGATCACATTCACAGCAGAAGTCAAATGTAGTTTCAGAAGAAAGCCGTCTCTGCAGGACCTCCCAAAACATTTGAAATAGTTTGCATCAAAAGTACATTTCACAAAATATGCAAGGACACAGCCCACGCACACTCATTCTTTACATGATGCAGGTCAACACAACTCAATGGGAAAAGGAAGGAATATGAACATAATGAGGAATGATGAAGTCAAGGAAGGTTTTCCACAGTAGTAGTGAAAGAAATCTACTATTACACAAATTTGACTATCCCACCCAGAAAAAAACATTTTGAAGATTGAGACTCCTTCTCTAAAAATACCTAAAGAGTTTATGAAAAGGAAAAAAAAAAAAAAAGGACAAAGAATTCTGTGGGAAGAATGAACCCTTTTGTGAGCAAATCTGATGTTTAATAAGGTAAAGAGAAATACAGGTATATTGGATATCCCTTAGGATGTATCAAAACCCGTACAAGTTAAAGAAAATCATCAGCTAGAATTTGATGAGACAATTTAAGCACCAAAGTCTATAGTACAGACAAACCCAACTCTTCTTTTAACTTTTCATTAACCAGGAGACCTTGGCACCTGACTGCCATTCAGTATTTTTGTCCTTACTTTGGTGTTAGGGTACTACATAGTCCATTTGATCCAGAGTCAGATTTCAGTCAAACATGGTGATGTGATCGCTGAACATCACTGCCTGCAATGGCAGGGAGCTCCATGTCTGTGTTGAGCACAGCCTTCAACTACTTAACTTCAACTACTCAAAATAAACAGCCAGGCTTGGCTTCAGAGGCAATTAGACATTTACCTCAAGGAAATCAATGGAAGGAACTCAAGTATCTCCAAAGGGTGTGGGATAAACTCTTTTCCCCAAGGTCAGACATCAAAGTTTTCTGTATAAACTCCACTTCAGCTCTGGTCACAGGATTTTCTATTTTTATGTGAGACCACTGGTGCAAACCAGGCTCCTCAAGGCTAATGTAGGGACTGAGGAGTTCTCATGAGCATGACAAACATGGAAGCAAATTTGCTTCAGAATTCAGAGGGTGAATGGGGTGATGTAGATTAGTCACAGCAACCCAGCTTCTAACAGAACAAAGAAATCATGGCAAGAGTTTAATTTTTTTACTATGTCCTATTTAAGTGCAATCAACCTGTAGCAAAATCTAACCTAATCAGCTTCCCTTACTCAATTTCCATTAATCGCATCTGAGAAAAAAAGCTGTTTTTACAAGACTATTACAGCAAGAACTAACTCTGAGTTTTTCAGTGCCCTTCAAAAAAGCTTCTCTTTTACTTCTTAATGAAAACTTCACAAAACTTTACAAACATTTTGTGGCAGTGGTCACAGGGGTTTTCAGGTGAAGGGAGAGACGATAATGCTAACTCTATGTTTCAGAAGGCTTGATTTATTATTTTATGATATATATTACATTATAACTATACTAAAAAGAATAGAAGGAAAGGTTTCTTCAGAAAGCTAGCTAAGCTAAGAATAGAAACAAAAAGAATGATAAAAAAGGTAGGTCTCTTGGACTCTGTCCGAGATAGCTTGGTCCTTCATTGACTACTAATTATAAACATGCAAGACAACCAAATTACAAGTAAACCTGTTGCATTCTACAGCAGCAGATAATCATTGTTTACATTTTGTTGCTGAAACTGCAGCTTCTCAGAAGGAAAAATCCCAAGAAAGGATTTTTCATAAAAGATGTCTGCGACAACATTTAGATGACATTTATGAAAAAACATTAAAAATAAAGTTGAACTAATCTGTGCTGCACAGTCTTGACAATAAGAAATACAGATGCTGAACGGATTGGCCATTCAAAGGGAAGCTGCCAACACACCCCTCAAAATTGAAAGAGATTAAGTGGTACTGCCAGCTGTTCACTGTTAATTAATGAGGCTGAAGAAAGAATATATTTGTTTGCAGATGACAAAGGCATTCAGAAGAAACTCAACATAATTGAGATTGTTGGTAAACTGGCTGAAGAGAAACCTCTGTGAAATTCAGTAAGGGACAAATCCAAGGCTGGAGACTTACACAGAGAGAATCAACAGTGCAAACACAAGATGAAGACAACAGTGGAGCAGTCCAAGAATACCAAAAGCTGAATGCAAGGCAACAATGTTTTCAATACTACAGCAAAACCACAAAGCACTGACAGACAAACAACCTGAAGAACACCTGAAATAACCCTGCTTTACACAGGTAAGGTCTCAGATCAGCTGCTTAAACTGGAGTAAGGTACTCTTTTTCAGCAATATAGGCACCAAGCAAATACAGTCAGCAGCAGCAACTGGAATGATCTGAGATCTAGAAATAAAAAATATAAAAAGAACGTCTACCTAATAAAAATTATTAAGTCTAGAAAAAAAAGGCTGGTTTCCAAAGGTACCTTCTATGCCTCTCCACCTTTCTTAAAATGAAATGCTCACAATATGTATTCGGCATGTTTTTAAAAGGCTGAAATTGACAGGCAGGGAAAGGAATAAAATAGGAAATAAACAGATTGGGTAGAGGGTGCAGAACATAACAAAGAGACCTGGTCAGGGAAACTCAGGACGATCCTGAGTCAAGGAGACTGTCATTGCCAATAACACACTTCTATTTGCCATAGTAAGAGATATCCCTACTTTAATCCAGACAAATTAAGCATAATTTATGACTAGAGCATGTCACAGGTGTGAGAAAATAAACACAAAACATTTCATTACATACTGAAATGTCAAATAAAAGATGAATTCAAACTGACAAACTAGTCCTTAATTTTCGTTGGAATAGCTATATTTGGAATTTGTGTTTTGATTAATTTTGTCTTTGTAGCTTGCAAAAGACCCTAATTAATGCAATGAAAAATTCATTTTTAACTGGAAGGAGTCAGCTGAGACATGGCAGCAGACTGAGAACAGGCACATTTTGGAAACTATCTAGACTCAGCTTTGACAAAACAGATAAAAAAAGTTCTGCAGACCACAGTTGTAAATCTCAGCTATTTTACCCTTCTCTCTTGCACTGTTCCCAAATTAGCATCACTGAGAAATCTCCCTTGAAAATACCACAAACTAAAGCATATCCATTTGGAAATTACCGCTTTTGTGTGCAATAAGGAGTATCTTCATAGAATAAACTATTTCCATTTAACTTCTTTATTTTATCATGCTTTTTCTTGAAAAAATTAACAACTTACAAACAATTTCCAGACATTGCTTCCAGCATTTTGGAACATTGTTGTCAACAAGCAAAATCAACCTCCAAGCTCTTAATTTTATGTTCTTAACTCTTTTCTCCAATTTCAACATAATTGCTATGATTTAATCAGCAAAAAAAACCATGCACATCCCTGTGTTCAGTGCCTCGTATATTATCAATTTATTTTTTCATGATGGAATAGTCAAAATGGTGGACAGGAACATTTTTTCTCTCTCTCTGCATGGATAAAGTACAAACTAAATAAGGGCCACAATCTGATAAAGCCTCTGGAATCAGCAACAGTATTAAAAATACTGATTTCTATATAATTTCAAGGAGTTAGAAATACACTATCCACTCTAACATCTGTGAATTCACATTTGCAATACAAGAGTATACTGGCAACTACTGTCCATAGAAGAGAAAAGAGAAAAAAGGAAGAAACAGCACAGGGAGGACTGTCCTCAGAACCAACTGATACCTTGAGTTTTAGCTTCTATATTTTTTTGATTCTGTGCTGCTTTAGTGTGCAGCTCTGAGCTTCATACTAAGGGATGGTAACCCCTCTTCCCACCGTAGGTAGGCAAAACAATTCCTTTTCTAGCTTAGGACCAAGGACAACTGATCCAAGTTTCAGGCCCAAGATCATAAACAATGGCAGACTGAAGAGAGAAAACAAGAAGGATGGAACTTCATGATCTAAAGCTATAATTGGGCAATTAACTCCAATTTGCTAATGGACCAGAACTTAAAAAAGTGAGAGACCTCATGACCGGTCATCCATTTTGTGACCATTCTGTGTCCATCTTGGCTGCAGCCCTGGCTGGGCTCTTGTACTGCCCAAGGTGTACCCATTGAGGCCTTTTAATAAATACCTACTTGAAATACAAGTGAGAGGCAGAAGAAGTATAACATAAAAAAGCTTTGTGTTTTTTTGGAAGATTGCAATTGTAGCTCTAGAAGCCAGTTTTAACCCCGAATTTTTCTAGTGCAACTTAAACATGTCAATGGATATTTTTATCAGATTAAAAAGTGTGTAAGAGGCATTTACAAGAATACCTTTTGGCCACAGAATTACAGTTATAAAAAAGGGTTGACAAAAGCAAAAAACTCTTCATTAATACTTAAATAGGGGAAAAAACTCATCCCTCATCCACATAACCGCTCTTTTAAAAAGTTTATAAATAATAATGAACAAGACATTTTATTTATGAATAATAAGAGTCAGGACAGCTTTAAAGTTGACATTACTGGAGAAACTTAGTTGAAGTAAAACACATGAAAAATTAATTCTCCCTAAACACATCTCACTTAATACATCCATTTATGTGTTACATTAAAGAAGCATGCACGCATCTCTGAGCTTGTGTTCATATAATGTCTCAGCTTCAGAAAGAGTCAAGGCAAAAAAAATACTCAGAGGCAATCCATCTGAGTTTGACTGCTGTTCTGACCACATATTTTCAAAAATAAACATACTTTTTAGGAGTCAGAGAATAATTAAGTGTCCAGATGCCTGTTTAATTCATGCCCTCTGGGAAGCTTGATCACTCCCATGCCATGTGTTACATGGGCACGTTTCCACAGAGCTCGAGGCTAGGACCAACAGCCCCTCTAAGACAGACTGCTCAGCAGAGGGCAACTACTCTGTCATTGCCACTTACATTTAAATTTGAACTTGTGATCTTCAGGCAAAAAGCTTTATATCCTTGTCATCAATGTATTATAATTATTTAGTTCTTTAAACATAGGAACCCTAATGTAAATGGCAAAGTCTGCTGAAAACAATTGTGGAGGAAGGGGTCTGTGAAGTCATTGCCACAAAATGTGATGCACAGAGTGTACCTTTCTGTTGTTGTGCTCCTCTGCTGATGATATTCCTGTGATATCCATTGCTCTCAGCAATACAGATGATGTATACATCCTGTCTTGTTCATTTGAAGTGACGAAAGAGCAAAATCTCCTCATATTTTACTAATTATCACAAAGTAAAACCCTATCCAATTACAGTGAGGGGTTTTTTTAACCGCTGTATGGCTTTATTACTGGCAATTTAATTATTTGTCAGTAGTCTCATTCCTAAAGAGTGCCAAATGTATGTGATATTCTAAACTTTTATATTCTGCAATTAGTTTTAATGAGGCAGTGTTCCTAATTATAAAATGTTTTGCATAATTAAGCCCCCAGAATGAGTGAATGTATGCTTGTACACATACCTGTGTGTTCCTGCCCTTTATATTACCACAGTACATGTTAGAGTTCTACAATAGGATGCTACTTTATTTTGTTCTTTTCCATTATATTCATCTATTGTATAACACCATTTAGCTACCTACCACTTCTGCTTTGCTTTCACTACAGTGGATTCCAAATTCAAAACACATCCCTGGGCAACCTGTGTCAGTGCTTAGTTACCCTCACAGGAAAAGAATTTTTCCTGATTTTCAGGGGGAACTTCCTGTGTTTTGGTCGGTGCCCAGTGCTTCTGAACTTGTCACTGGGAAGCGCCAAACACAGCCTGGCTCCAGCCCCTTTGGTACCCTGCCTTGAGGTATTTATAAGAAATTGGTACATTAGTTACTCCTGAGTCTTCTCTTCTCCAGGCTTAACAGTCCCAGCTCTCTCAGCCTTTCTCCATAAGAGAGATGCTGTGGCTCCTTAATAATCTCAGCGGCCTTTCACTGGACACCCTCCAGTACATCCGTATCTCACCCGTTCTGGGGAGCCCAGATTGGACCCAGCACTCCAAGTGCAGCCTCACCAGCACTGAGGAGGAGGATGACCACCTTCAAACTGCTGGCAGTGCTTTGGCTAAAGCAGCCCAGAGCATCGTTAGGGTTTTTTTTGCTGCAAGAGCACATTGCTGGCTCACGTTCAAGTTGGTGTTCACCAGGTCCTCTTCTGACAAGGTGCTTTCCAGCTGGGCAGTCCCCAACATACATCCCCAACATTGGGGCTGCTCCTCTCTACGTGCAAGACTTTGTACTTCTCCTTGGTGAACCATATCCCTACTCCAAGAAAGTATGAAGGAAGGACATGGAGTCTATTATTGTGCTTTGAATTCCTACATAGCCACGCACTGAAATTTAATGAAAGTTACTTTCAACACAAAAATTTAAGAGCAACCTTTCAGCTAAATGGGACTGAAGAATAAACATTGATTTAATACCATGGATAATTAACTTCCTTTTCTCTCCTTAATGGAACAGTCAAAAATGATCCATTACTTTGTAAAACAAGATCATACACTTCTCTATATAGAGAAAAATTACACTGTTTCTAAGTTGTCTAAGAAGCAACTATGGAAACAGAATGTCATTGCTTCTAGTTCAAATTACAATGATATACTAGACCTGTAAATTATGCCTATACTAATCAAATTTGTACTGAATGGATGAAACACAGAAATAAGTCTATTTCTAATCAATTTTAATATGTAGAAAACATTTTCATCTTCGCAAAACTGGAGAACACTCAGAGACCAACAAATTTTTGCCAACATAATCAATGTCAAGACACAGAGTAGGAGGGACAAACTTATGAAACAGAAAGAAACTTGAAGGAATCTCTGTGCTGAAGAAGCACTTCTTAACAGACACAGCATAATCCCAAGACTGGCTGTGTCCAAGAGCATCTGAATACTCTTATCTAGGACAAAAAAAATTGGATCTGCCTGCATTTAGTAGATTGCTGCAAGATGTTTCTCTCAGAGCAGTATTTTTTACATGAGTTGAGACTGTTAGCAGGTTTCAAGATTTTTAAAGTAATCAGTAAAGTCAAGACTGCACAGAGTTCATTAGGTGACCAAAAGGGTCACACTCCAACAGAGAGGACAGCAGTTTTGTTTAGCCTAAAGTGAAAGCTAAGCTATTCCCCTGATGACTTGGTAATCACTGACAGGCCTGGCAGCAGGAACACCCCAGCACCCCAAGAGCACCAGGAGAGCTCCCTCCAGTACCACTCCTTGCCTGGGAGCCATAGGAAAACACACAGGGAGCTGGTGCTGCAGCGGTAGAGAGGACACAGAGCAGGCTCTCACTGTTCACAGAGAGGTTTCTCTGCACTCTGTGTGGTTTTAAAGGAGATGGTTTTGATGCTATTTTTAACTGCATATAATAGTGCAGAAAGAACTGAAGTAAATGAAAGCAAAATGATGGAATCTTTCAGGAAGGAGACATTGTTGAATGAACATTGACTCATTGTAAAGTCTCATTTGACCCTAAATGAAGTAGAAACTGCAAACTTGATACAAAAAAGAGTTCATTGCAGTACACGCTGTAATGTGTAATAAAAAAAGAAAGCACCCACAAGAAATAAGCTGGAACAAAATATATTGAGTCAACAGCAGTCCAAATTCACTGGCTCAACTAAGGAAGTAATAAGAAACAAAACAGAAGATTTCATTTTCACAAGGACTATGGAAAGTATCAGGGCATTGACAAAAACAAGAAACTTACATTCATAAAGTAAAAAGACCTTAATGATTTAGCTACTGTAAACCTAGGAGAAATGTTTCCTGTTAACTTAAAACAAACAGAGCCCAGCCAAAAATCTGCCAAGCAAATTCTAACACCCATTCTTCCATTTCTGAATTTCTACAATTACTGTAGAAATAGTTTCCTTTTTTACTTTTTTTAGTAGACATTATTTTTCATGCTACAGTACTAAAACAACTTACAAGAAAGTACTCTCATTTAAAAGGACTTTTTATTGTTTGCTCTACCATTCATGTCAGTATTTTGTTATCACAGTACTCCTAGGTATTTTGCAACCCGCAGGGCACACACCTAAAACACATTCCCACTTTGTGCTTATCCCCTCTTTGCAATTATTTTTCATTCCCATAATTTCAGCTTGTCTAACTTATGCCACCTCCTCAGAGCCAAAGATGATTTGCTATCAGCTATGAGAGCACCACCTCACTCTCCATCACCAGATGAAGATTGTGTATTAATTGCTGAGCCAACTCAACTGGGCCATCAAGGCACTGGAACCAAACAAAGCAGAGATAAAACACCTGACTTGCATGAGCTGTTTGATTGGAAATATACATAAATTTTTAAGAGTTGCAAGAGAAGCCACGAGTATTTGTTTGGAGAATGCTGATTAATGGAGGTGAGTTAATTACGTACACTTCAGTAAACTTGGGGACAATCTTGACCCCATGAGAGAGCATTTATGGGTGACACAAGAAAAGGAAGTCATAGGATCTTTCTCTTCTCTCTCTGAAGGGTAAAGAAGACAGTTCACAGCTACCAGCACCAGCTAAATCCTGAAAGACATTTCTCATTCCTCACTCACCCCCACCCCTTCTATGCCCTCTGCTTAAAGAAGCATAATCTTGGTAACCTGTATGGTTTCCTCTGCACAACACTGCTGCAAGTCAGCAACCCAAGGCAATACTGAAGCCAGTGCTGTAAGCAGCCCTGGGATGACACAAACTCAACAAGTTTTGCCAGGCAGAGTTAAGGAGGGAACATGCTTCCCACTTGCCCTCAGCACTGAGCCCTGGCTGCAGAAATGAATGCTCTCTCTGGCCTTTGCCCTTCCCCTCCATGCCTTGTCCTGAGGGCTGCTCTAAGAGAACAAGGACTGCCCTCCAACAGCATCAGCTGCCCCCCTCCACCTGGGTAAGGACGCTAATTTCCTCCCCTTTCCTCTACAAGTACTAGTTAGTGTGTCTGTAACATTTTAATCCCAAATTTTAAATTATATGACATATAAACAAGTAGGTGCCATTATGACAACAACAAAAAAAGAGTTCTGTATTTAACTGCATTATTTTGTTGTGTTTCTTTCCTCTAAAAAAAAGTTACATAGACTTCTTTCCCCCCCCCAACCATTGGCTGGTTACTTTACTTTCAAATAGATGGAGGCCTCAGTACTCAAACATTTATCTAACAACCAAATCTTGCATCATTAAACCATAGTGTTAAATACCTTTTCATTTTTTGTCTTGTTATATTAGTTTAAACTCTTGAGACAGGGAGACAGGAAAGAATGCTGCTCTTTAGTCTCAGACCTAAACTAACATCCAGTACTTTTTTGACGTACATAAAATTTTTGAAGCTTTATGGAATTACAGTTAAAAATGATCAGAAGTCATCAACCAGTTCTAGCTAACCTATCTTAATCCTGAGATAAAGAATTATTAAGAGTAAATATGTTACCTCAGTACTGACAGTGTCTTTTCAAACTAAAATTTGAGTCAAGCATTAGTGCACTTTGTTTCTTCTCCTTTGGGAAAAAAAAAGGCAAAGTTGCTTCATTATTTATATTTAATGAATCATTTAAAGACAGCAGTTTTGTCTATTTATAATTGCAATGTTTAAATATAGTGCACTGATTACTTCTTGTCTTTTAGAGTACCACATGGCAACAGCTGCGAGTTTATTTCGGAAAAAAAAAATCAATAGAACCTATAAATTCAGAATTTAAGTGGCTCTTAATTGCAGATGCTGAAGCTGACTGGTACTTAACAGGACTTCCAGCTTCAATTTGGGACCACTGGGGTCTGACCCTTCCAGTGGTTTGCAGGAAGAAGATAGAACAGGAAAGCAAAGGGGGAGTCCCCCAAGATGAGGAAGGAAAGGATAACCAGGGAGAGATTGTAAAATTGTGTGCGCAACCAGCTGATGCCAACTGCTTCTTTCTCCTCTTATTCCCTCTGTTTTGACAATATTTCTTCTCCAGCCTTTTTGGGGAGGGGTATTTCCTGTCAGCTATACTGTCACAATAGAGATGTCTGCCATTTAGAGTTTGTGAGAACTGCAACACATATGGTTCCCTACGTCCAGAAAGTTTTTTGAATCAAATGCTGCCTCTAGAGCTCCTAGTTAAGAATTACTACTGCCACCAAAGAGAACAGCCAAGGAGAAGCAATACAGAACCAAGTTTTCTGCTCCAAGGCTGTCTCCAGCTGCCAACAGATCAGCAGGCTATGCTTTGCTCACAAGAATGCTCTCTCCACAAAGGTACCCAGTTTCTCCACCTGTACCATTGCTAGCTGCAACCTCTCCCTTTCCATACCCTCATATGAACGTCTGCACTATTTAAAAGGCACAGAGCATTTCTTACTCTCACACTTCACACATTACAAACTCACTGCCTTCCTCATGAGTTTTTCACAGTAAAATGTGAATCCAATCCAGTTCCCGGTGTTAGAGATGTAACACAGGTACACACACATAACCCAGACACCCTGAATGCGCCAACTACTCAAAGAAATAAACATACCAACAGTGGGAGCTGAGGAGAAAATCCCACTTTGTCAAGCAACTTTAATCCTGTCCCTACTCTAAAAATTTATTCAAAGCTGTAGCAACCACAGGGAATTTTTGAACAGTCTCACCGTACACTCAGCTCTCAAAATAAGAACCAGAGTGAAATAAAAGTAAATAACAAATAAAACTAAACAAGACACTACAAGTTCTTTGCCTCAATTGAAAGTTTCAGTTGAAATAAGTCTGCCTGTTGTAGCTGAGCCATTACTTAATACTGACTGCTAGAATCCATATTGGCCTTAGTCAAAGCATTCTTCTGTCTATAGGATCATGTCCACAAAGCACCTCAGGCCGTCTGGCCCCTGAGATCATGAAACAGGTGCTCATTTCGAGGTTGGGCATGTAAAAGTATAAATTCTTCTTACACTTAAGAGGATATAAATGCATCTATTAGATTAAGGCATGTTTGTAACTAAATAGTGAGGCGAGCTTGTAAATGGTGCACTAGGAAAATGAGGATGCTGGGTACACTGTCTGCTGGGTAGCTGTCCACATCCAGCACAACAGTGCCCATCTCACAGGGGTGTTTGTCCCACTTGAGGAAGGATTAAGGGGCAAGGAGAGAATGACTTAAATTCTTAAATGACTTCTCAAATTTATTCTCTCAAACTAAAAGTTTGCTTCTTTGACTTAATGTTCTATGCATATTTCAAAACATAACAATACTATTGTCAACTCCATATAACTTTATAAGTATTCTGTGAATTAAAAATTAAAGCTGCACAATTTTCCAGCCTGACAAGTATGGGTAACTAAGATGATCTGCAAGTGAGTGAAAGGGTCAAGCAATTTCCTAGTTGAGATTTTCTTTATTTCTCAGTGAGGTAAGCAACAATTGGAGGAAGGAAAGGCTTAAGCATGACATTTCAGAAGCCAGAAGCTGTTCTTGTAAAACAGAAAAACAGTACAATCCAAAACCAGGAAAACCACATATAATTACAGGTCAAAAAGTCAAAAACATTAAGCGGGGAAGGAATCAAAACACTGAGAGTCAACAAGACCAACACAATAGCAGAAACAACTAGAACAAACATGTGTATATAAGCAGAAAAAGTAGAAAATAATTAGGTGAATTGAAATCTGACAGGCCATCAAAACACTAGGATGAGCAAGATGTACAGTTCACCTTAAGATCTTGGTGAGCAAGAGTATTGAAATGGTCCATTTTTCCCCTCAGGAAATAAGTATGTCAGATTTTAACTTTCAGAAGGAAAAATAAAATAAATTTGCAATTTATTTTTTTCTTAACAGTACTCATGCTTAATGAAAATAATTTGACACGCCAGAGGGTTATCTGTTCAAATCAGTGATTAATAAAACAAGACTATTTTAACTATTATTAAAATAACACTGCTATATTTATATTTTTAAAAGATTAATCAGTGGAGAATGCTATCATTTTCAGACTTGGAAATCTGAAAGATTACAGGCCATATATTTAAGCTTTAGGGGAACTGCAGAATGAAAATCAAAGTTGGTTCAGTCTTAGGGACAAGAAGAAAAGGATTAACTGTAAGATGTTCACGTACAGTAGAGAGAGTGCAGATCCTTCTGCCGTTTGATGCAGTAACAGTTTTTATATCTGGTATAATGACTAGATAATTCACAGACATCCTGCTTACTAGTTGGTCTCCTTTAATTCCCTTTCTAAAGGGACTCCATCTAACATGTCAACTAGATTGTCTTTCAGAATAGACTGGCTTTTCTCAAGAAAAACATGCAAACAACACAAAAGACATCTGAGCTTTTGTCGGACTACAGCAAGCTATAAATATGGATCTAATAATTTGTTACACACGGTACAAAGTTGTACAGCTTTTCAAAACTGGGCATGTTAAGAACATGCAGCCTTTATCAATAACTAAGCCACGTATTTGGAAATGGGGATAATCAGTTTAAATGTTTGTCAAACTTAAAAGGTAAAGCCTAAAAATACGATTACAGTAAAACGCATTACTGGCACAACAGCTGCCAGAGAGATTAAAAATGAGTGAAACAATTGAGCCTTTGACACAAACTCATCAGTCTGCAATGCTCACACTGTCATGGAGAGACAAGGATTCATTAGAAGAACCAGGTGCAGATGCAAGAAAATCTGTGTTCTAAAGAAATGCTTTTCCTTTGTTTAATCTATGCAGTTTAAAGATAATGTACATGTTTATTTAATCCATGGTAACTTCCACAAGTTGGTTATTTGAGAAGCTAATGCAGCAGGGGAGGTGAAGAAGGAGGACACGTATTTCCAACACACAAGAATTTTTTCAGACTAGTCTGATTTTAGTGACTGTGACTTTTGGTGTAATGAAGGATATAACCTCTTCCTACAGATCTTATCTTCCTTTTTTTTTTCTGTAGACAATCTTGGCCATACCACCAGTAGAAACAGGTTCAGGTCTTTGAAGGAAGAGTCATTGGCATTCATTTGCTCTTTTTAAATAACTTGTTTCCTCCTTACTGCCCATGCAGTATAATTCACACCACCAATGCAAAATGATGAAAACAAAGTCTATATTCACACTCTTCACTACACTCAGGGTTTTGAAAGCCTATTTAAACTGTCCCTAAACAGCCAGGGTTTTTTCCACTAAGTTTTAGTCCTCAGACAGAAAATATTCCATACCTTTGATCAAGCATGACAATCTTTGCTATTTATTTACTACTGCTGTCATATTTTAAAGATAACTATAACATTAGGGAAGTGCCTAATATTGAAGTGTGGATGTGGTAGAAATTAAAGCATTTGAACTAATGAAGTTTTCTGATTTGTTCTCTATTCCTTTACTAGTCTATCATCAACATCCTTTTAGATTCCTTCTAGATAGTCCAGTACTACTGAGAACTGAACCAATTCCTAAAACCTAAGTCCTTCTTTAATGGCAACAGCTGATTTATTAATTTAATGGTTATGGTTTCTAAGCTTTTTCCATTCTTCACCATGTAAAGTGCTTGGTACTTACCAAAGTTATCCCATCTGCCCTTAAATACTGAAAACACAAAGTCCCCACTTAAATAATGAAAACGCAAAGTTTTCATGGTTGCTTTTGATTCACAAGAATCTATAATGAAAAATTGTCAACATATTGCAACTTCCTGTCTAATATTTCAATGGGGCAAACACTCTTGAGTTTTTCAGATATGAACTCCAATGAAAAAATATTTAAATTAAGTGTGCTGCAATCACATTATCCACCTGTACTAGCTCCTTTTCATCTTAATAATTATTAGCTTTGCTGACTCCTGGCAAACTTGCTTCTTACTTATTATGTATCAATAGCTGTTACACACAAGTTTAGGGGGTTGGTTTTTGTTATTTTGTCTTTAAAAGGGCAGTGTTTACATATTTTCCATTTTCTTCAGTGGATATTGCCTTCACTTTTTAAGGAAGCATTTTTATTTTCAACAAATCTTTCATTCAGCTTTCTGATGCTTTTTTCTTTCTTTTAAGACTTTACCCTTAATTAGACACATTTTCTTGAGCCTCTACCTTTCAACATAATTCATCCTGACTCCAAGCACCTTTCTTTTTACCTGTTCCTTTTATTTTTTTTTAATTAAAATCCTTTCTGTAACTCAAAACACTAGAGAAAAGTAAAAAAAGGGTACAGCAGTGTCACTACCTCCGCTGTAGAAATTGCTCTGAAAGAATAAAAGGCTTCCATATTCACAGCCATCAGGTAAAAGACACATAAGATCTAGTCCAAAAAATAAAAAGCTTTAAAATCTCAGGGACACTGTTCAACTAGTGACATAACTATGAAGACCAAACTTGCTGACCACTGAATGCAAGTTAAACAAAATTGTGTACTTATAACATAAGAGTTCCAGGATTACATATGGACTTGACTTTGCAATGCAAAGTATTTCTATCCTTAATTAATAAAGATTACTAGAAATTTCAAGCCTTTCATCCTTTCTTTCCTCCCCACCTCCAAAAAAACAACAAAAAAAAGTTTTTTTATGTTCTGCTCCTCTACAGCTAAGTCTGTTAAGTCCATCCCCTCTAAATAATAGAATAAACTTCTTCAAGGTCAAGTGCAAGGTCCTGCACATGGCTGGGACAATCCAAAGCACAAATACAGGCCAGGCAAAACATGAAATGAGAGCAGCCCTGCTGAGAAAGACTTTGGGGTGGTGCTAGATGAGAGGTGGACATGACCTGGCCACGTGCACTCAGAGCCCAGAAAGCCAATCAAATCCTGGGCTGCATCAAACGCAGCATGGCAGCAGGGTGAGGGAGGGGATTCTGTTTGCTCTGCTCTGGTGAGATCCCATCTGGGAGCTGCATCCAGCTCTGGGGTCCCAGCACAGGATCCACATGGACCTGCTGGAGCAAGTCCAGAGGAGAGCCACAAAGATGATTAGAGAGCTGAAGCACCTCTGCTACAGAGACAGGCTGACAGAGCTGGAGCTGTTCAGCCTGGAGGAGAAAAGGCTTCCGGGAGACCTTAGAGCATTTTCCAGTACCTAAAGGGGCTAAAAGCGAGACGGAGAGGGACTTTTAATACAGGCATAGAGTGACAGGGCAAGGGGGGAATGGCTTTAAACTGAGAGAGACATTAGGGTGGTGAGGCACTGGAAGAGGTTGACCAGAGAAGCTGTGGATACCCTATCCCAGGAGGTGCTCAAGGCCAGACTGGATGGGGCTTTAAGCAACCCCATCTGATGGAAGATGTCCCTACCCAAGGCAGGGGCTTGGATCTAGACAATCTTTAAGGTCCTTTCCAATCCAAACCATTTTATGACTCTTAAATTACTACAGAATTGGAGTCATTGAGTGGTAAAAAAACTCCACACACATCAAACATGCATAGGCTTGGTGTTGTTTGGCTAAATAGGTAAAATATATTAGATAATCTTTTTCACTCTAGTTTACTTATTTACTAAAGGTTTGTAACTACATACATACAGTGATTATTTAATTTTTCATTTTCGATGCAAATACAAAATATGAAAGCTTCTGGGCTTGTTCACCCTTCTTAATGCTACTTCTCCAGTGATCTCTAGGGCTCAGTCTTTCCACATAAACTCTGATCAGATGCTTGTTTGGCATAAATAGTTCTTTTAGATCATAAAAGACCAAACTCCTAAAAGACAGTTCCTTTGGCACACAGTAGAGCATAAATTCTTTTCTGCCAAGAAAAGATAAATCACAGAGGTTCAAATAAGTAGTAACAGCAATACAGAAACACGGCTGAAATAACCAAAGCAAGAAATAACCTAACCAAAAGAAACAAATCGACCCAATACAAACCCGAGAAATGTGTTTTCATTTTCTTTCAATAAGAAAGAAATGCTTTTGCAGTAGGTCTTTAAGGCACCATGAATTAGTATTCCAAGATGACTTGTTGCAAGTCAACTGCACGTAAGTGACCATTTGTATTTTGAGAATATTGATTATATGCAGTTGAGGAAAGCTTTTTGAGCTAAAAAGCTGGAGCTCAATAAGTGAAAAAATGACAGCAAAAACTGACTTGCCAATGTTAAAGTAACATATGCCTAAGGTACCTTCACAACAGCTTTTAAAATTCTATTCCCTATAAATAAACATCTAATAATTAGCAACAATTAATTAGGTCTAAACCCAATTTATATTAATGTTGTGAATCCTAAATATTTTTCACAATTGATTGCTGTGAAAAGGATTGTGTGTCACATGGAGAGGATTAGGACGTCACATTGGAAGTGATCAGGAGCAGAAGGATTTATAAGAATGATGATCCAGCTTTTATGGAAGGGACACAAGTATATCTTTCCCTACACTTTCCAGAATTCCTGCAGTAGCAGGAATATTTTATAGCAAAATTTTTATTATTGATCCTTTTAAAATAAACATTTAAAAAAGTAGAGAACAAAACACAAATAGAAGGTAATAAGGGCATAGCACTACCGAAACGCTCCAAGTAGCACAGAAAGCCAAACTTACTGAGTCCTGCTTCTGCAAACAGTTCACAGGAGGCTGTGCTCTGCCTACAAGTCACACTTTGATTTAATCCTCATGTAACAGTATACCAGAGCAAAATGAACCAGTATGAGACCACTTGCACACCTATCCTTAGAAACAGAAGTGAAAAGCAGCAAGCATTCACCTGGATAAAAAATATGCCTACAGCCCTCTACAACAGAACTAGCCCCAAGCAACTGTGCAGACAGGAAGGTTCTAGTTTAGAAGCACCAAGTAAGGTTGGTGAAAGGAGCTTTTGGGTTGAAAGGTGCTTTACTCTGACTTGTGTTCTCAAAGCTATTAGCAAGTTTTCCACTTGAGGCATTTTATTAAATGGACTGACCTTTGTCTTCAAAATAGATTTTTTGTTTGAAATTGGGTCCTCAGTAAAAAGAAAAAGGGGCAAATTGAGGTCTGGCCATTCTTCCTCAGCCATTTTCATACATAATGTGATAACTTTCCACATAAGTAGCATCACTCCTCAAGGACCACCTCCCAATACTATGGCTCCTGAAAAATCAGCCTGCCTGCAGACCCACATAAGAGCTGCATCTTGTCAGTGGGACTAGCTTTCCAGAGATGTAAAATATGAGACATCCTGCTGACATCTAATGGAACTAGCTGCTATTCTCCTCTCTTGATGGAAAAAAAAAGTCCTACAGGAGACTGAGTCATTGCTATGGGTAAATCACATCATCTATCAGCTAACATTTTAAAAATGTGGACATCAAACCTTGAAACAAATGGGGTATTTATGATATCCATAAGAAACAGTTCTGGGCTTCCAGTACAAATGAGAGATGGACATCCCAAGGAGTACAGCAAAGGCCCACTAAGACTATTTAGGGACTATAGCACCTCTCCTATAAAAAGAACTGGTTCTGTTCAGCCAGGAGAAGAGAAAGCTCAGTGGGGCATCTCATCAGTTTTTCATAAATACTTGAAAGGAGGGCACAAAGAAGACAGAGCCAGGCTTTTTTCAGAGGCTCCCAGTGACAAGATCAAAGATGAAGGGTACAAACTGAAACCCAGCAAGTTACCCTGAATATCAGGAAACAGCGATCACCTCCATGAGAGAGAGAGAGCACTAGCACAGTTTGTCCAGGGACGTTGTGCAGTTTTCCTTGAAGAAATTTAGAAGTCACTGAAGATGGCCCTGGGAAACTGGCTCTTGATGGTCCTTCCTCAGTAGGGGTATTGGACAAGAGGACCTCCAGAAATCCCTTTCAACCATGCTATGATTTTGTGAACAGCAGCTAAGAATGAAAGAAGCATGACAATTTATCATTTTCAGAATAAACTGCACTCTAAATTTCTCATGGTGTTTAAACCTCAGCAATCTTTCTAAATGCTGATCTGTAAGTCTCATCAATGAAGCAATCTTTAGAAGGTGGCTCAATATGTATGGATTGGCAAAATTCTAAGTATTACTGTTGGATCAATACTTTAATTAAGGTGGATGAAATTATGTTTGAGAATTACTTTTTGCAGCAATAAGGCAAAAAATTTCCACTTTCTTACTATGCTTTGATATTAAATATAAATCACAGTGTTGAATAAACCTCTGGCAAGGTTAATTAATAAAGCAATATCAATCAAGCATGAAATTATCATGGGACAAATGCTACCCATGTCAGAAATAGAGAACAAGAAGAGACATCCATCAAAGATTAAACAGGCAAAGACCACGTTGTTTCCAAAATGAGACCCTGAGCTGGACAAGCACAGTACAAAGACAAAGATTTAACAGACTACTATAATGCATCACCTAATACAATAACTCTAATCCATCAATTTTCATGTTAAAGTGCATTTGAATGGAAATACCCATCTAGAGCATGCCAGTTTAAATATCACTGGCTTCTCCTCACTGTAAATTTAAAGTCGTCCATTAATAATCATTGATGGAATAAAAATCTGGAAACAAATACATGAAAATATGTTCCCTCATGCCCCAAGGCATTCAATCAAAACTTTTGGAACAGCCCCACCAGCAGTTCTAGGCCTCACATGAATTTAATTGTTAATTTGGTTTGACTACCCAAAACATCTTGCTTAGGTTCAAACTCATAGGCTCTATTATAGAATTCTAAGCAGAACATATGCTATTCTACAAATGCCCTCTGATTACAATGCCCAGGATTCTGGGGGGGGGAACCCCCAAAACATTTCTAAAACCACAGACTAGATGCAACCCTTACAATTTTGCACCCTTCCTGAACAAGGTAACATTACAGAAGGCATCTCCTAACTGAGGTTATGAGGTGGGGTCATAGATCTCATCTGCTGCGCAAGCATTTGTGCTTTCAGCTCTCAGACAGAGAATCAGAGCTAGGAACACTTGGTACTTCTCTGATACAGTCTCTTAATGAGACAGGACTAGGAAGCATCCCTGACTTCATTTACTGAGCCTAATGCATGGAAAAAACAATGATGAGAAAATTCTTCCAGACAATGAAATTTATTTTTACTTCCAATTAAAAACAAATGAGCACTCTACTGAAAAAAGTAGCACCACAGGATGTCATGCTTGCATGGTTTAACAAGTGTCAGGAAATACATGAATTCAGACAGAAGGTGTCATTAATTAATTCTACATTAGGAGTCAGCTTTTAATTACACTATCTCATGCTAGAGCTTCAAGATACTCCTGAAATCTGCCCCTGACACAGAGTCTTGATGACCTTCAGGGTATTTTTCCCTCTTCAATAAGGTACCTCCAGTATGAAGCTCCCCTTATCTCCCATGCTGTAGTCAGAAGCCACCAGTATCAGAAGGCTGATAAAACCACTATAGGCCATCTATCTATATCTATATAGATATATTTACAAGATATCAGCTTTGCTTACAAGAGAAATTTTCCCAACAGTCATTAGTTTAAAAGGTAGCTTGAGCCTGAACTAAATGTGTCCCAAAAGCAGCTGAGAAAGAAATTTGGACATCTCAAGCTTGCTAGCTACTTCATGCTGCTTGCATTTAACTTTGTGTATGTTTGCCAACACACAGAAGGATGAAGGACAAAAGGCATTTTTAGTTATAGAAGGAGTCTAGTTAAAAACATAAAATTAAAAAGAAATCCAGACCATTTAATTTAACACAAAGAAAAAAGCTACCATATCTGAGCTGTTGTTCATGACCAGTGCCCCAGGAACACAAAGAACCTGAACCAAATAAATGAGTATTTTTTTCTATGTTATCTGAAGAGAATTATCTTTATTAAAACCAATCTAGCCTTTATGGATAATACACACCAGCTTTGAACAGATCAAAGAATAGTTACTCACTACAAAATTACCTGTAGCTGGGGTGGGGAAAGGACACAGTTTTACTTAACATATCTGTTTCCTGACACTTTCAGTCAGAAAGATAGCCATTAATTGCCATGTATTAAAAAAAGATAGCATTCTTCTACAGCCACCCTTGCTGAGAAGGAGCACCTGCCACTATGGTGTGCCTCAGCTGCCAAAGGCACCTGTCGTGAGCTGGGAGTAGTGCAGGCATTATGGCCACAGCTAGTCCAGCACACAAGGGAAGAGTGATTTTACAGGACATTGTATTCAAATGAACTCCACCTAGGCAAATTCCTACACTACCTCAAGAGATCAGGGATGCTGTAAGTTGAGAAAAACAATAGGAAATTTAGCCCACTCAGTGCTTAGCTCACAGCTTCACCCAAAGCCGCTGCACTGGGAACATAGCACAAAATTGGGATGTTGCTGCATCTTCGTAAGGGGCTTCAGAAGCCTACAACAAATTGTTGAGGAAGCACAGATAAAAAATACATTCATTATCCCTGTGGCCTTCGTGTAATGAAACTGAAATTTAAAAAAAAAAGGTCAGGTAATACTTCTACTGCATGGGTAGAAGGTTAAATGTCCATCAAATGAACTGCTGCAACTATGCCTGCTGTGAATTACTGCAGCACACACTTCAGTTTACTAGAAAGATAACAAATTATTTTGACAGATTTTGCCACACTTTAAAGTGTTTCCCAAACATTAAAAATTAAAGGTTTGAAATTTAGTGGAAGACAATGAAGAAAATCAAAACCTCAAGTCCTCCATCTATTTTTCAACAATAGCTGCTATTCCAACACCGTATTCTAAAATCACATTTTATAGATGTATTCATGCCAAGGTCAGCAGCTTGGCAGAGAACATGTCCCAACCAGACTTTAAAAGAAAAACACATATACTTATAGACAACCTGTCACTTGGAATATATCTTTTCTCAAAGGAGGATGTGGATGTTTGAGGTTCACAGGCATTAGTTAAGCATGACATGCCTGGCCCACAGAATACTGCACTTCAGTGCTCTTAGCTGAGGGTGGAGGTTGTCAAACATCAAAGATAAGGCACCTCTGAAACACAAATATTTTTTCAATACTTTAGAGCAAAAGATGTTGAAACCCACTTGGGAATGAAGCTGTCAGTATGCCAGCAACTAACTGTAATTCTTGGTAACATGATGAAAAAACATAATAACAACATATTAAGCAGAAGCACATGAAGCTCGAATATATTTTCTTTACAGGCACTTCCACTTCATTTTTGAAATGAACATCACAATTAATAGATAAAAAAGGACAGATTCAATGCAATGACCAACTCCACCTGTGAAAAGTCTGACAAAAGTGTCATTCTGATCAGGAATATCTATGCATTAAATGCTCCCCAAAAGACACAGCCTCTTGTAATTTTAGACTTTTTCGATGACAAAATGTAAAGAATGTGATTTGAAGTATCTTTTAGCATTTTTAAGACTTAGAAAACAAGACAGTATGTTGATGAATGAAGTATGTTGATGTTGCTTAAAGTGAAAAAACTAGTATTAAATACACAAATTCTTGAATGAGATGAGTAAGAACTCATCATGATAGCAAAACAGAATGAAACTAAAGTGGGTAGCAAAACAGGCATAATAAAATTATATTCAGGTTGAAGCCGGTCTTATGACTCCCCCACTCTCTCCCAAAACCCCACAAAAAAACCTTCACACCTTTTATGATTATTACCCCAACTTTTTTGTCCCAACTCTTCTAGCTGTTAGCACTGATGTTAATGTGTTGAAGTTACACACACACTAAAATCTGTATGCAACACTAATCTGACTTGCTTTACTTCCTCTACTGCAGCCTGACACAGGAAAACTTATTTGTCCTGCTTTGTCCATTCCCTCAAAGGAACTTTTCTGACGTGACAAACTCTCTTTCTGCCAAGTATCCCCTGTTCCAACATTTCTTTATTTCATTAACTGAATATCCTTAATTTGGGGGGGGGAAGTGATGCAAGCAAAAAATACTAATTTATATATTACCTAATTAAAATTAAAATAGAGTTTATAGTTTATTGACAGAATTCTTTAATACATAAAGGAAAAAACCGAAGTTTAAATCATTGCTACAATGTGTAAAGAGTACAAGCCAAGACAGCAACAATGGTCCTCTTATGCTCTACTGAGAAGGTCACGTACAGGATTAAAGCTGACAAATCTCCATGGGTGCATGGTTCCATAGAGCTTGTGTCTTCAAGATTAAACCTTTGTTTTTTATTAATACTACAAAGAGCAAGAACAAAACCTTGTTAAATCAGATACATCAGCTTATTTCAAGAAATGCCAAAGTCCAAACTCAAATTCAAGAAGATAAAGAAAACCCCAACACACTCTCAGGATGACTGAGGCAGGAGCCCAGGTCACTGAACCCAGCTAATCCCTTGCTAAGTAAAGGTCTCTGCCCAGCTGCAGTCTTTGTACCCACAGATCACCACTGGTTTCCTCAGGTCGAGAATGTGCTCAGCTAAGCTTGCAAGTCTACCAGATGAGGATCAGGTTTATTTCCCAGGATGCTTAAACTGGTTACCAGCCTCTCATCTATCTACATTGATCCTGTCTGGTTTCAAATTCCTGTACAAAGGATCAGTAGCCAGCCAGACTGGAGACTTCCAAGAAGAAGCACAGTTCAGAATCAGACAGGGCTGCTAGTTTCAGAGCAGGATCAAAGATCCACAAAGCAAACCAACTCCTTTGCCCCACATTCCCCTGAGGCAGAGCCAAGTTGAGACCAATTCTGAATTAGTGTAATTAACATAGCAGCTAATAGCAGAGTTAATTTCAGATGAAATGCACCACTATTTACACTGTACTAGAGCTGCCCTTTGGCTACATCAAGAGAAGCACTCCTCGCTCCTTGGACAAGTTCAACCCTCTTCTGTTTCTTGACTCATGCTCAAATGCTCAGGAAAGAAAAGCTGCAAGGGAGAGAGGCTAGCAGTACACACAGATTAACCAGAAACAGGTAAGAATTAGACATACAGCATGAATGTGACATTTTTGAAGAGCTTTGCAGTGAGATTAGCTGAGAGAGATGAGGTCAAAACAGTGCTGCTGCAACAGCAATCAGAAACATTTCATGGAGACAAGAGCAATTGCACTAACATGCTAGAGGTGAGAAGGTTGCATTTGTCGCGTGAAATACTTTATTCCAGTAACTACAAAACTTTCCCAGAATACTTTTACTATAAAAGGCTCTACCAGAAGTCCGGTTTAAAATCAGTTGCAGGGGATGAGGGAAAAACAAAGAGTACACTCAACTCAGATTAAGCTTATTTCCCCAAAACAAAGAAACCTTTCTGAACTCCCTCTGACCCATGCCTCTGTCATCTATGGTCCCTCAAGTACTATCAAATTGATTACAGAGGATTTTATAGAACTTAAATAACCCTTAATGATCCTGCATTTATCCTGCCAGGGATGTGTGACTCACATTTCAAAAAAGGCCACTCTAACACACTTGGCAGCTAAATATACTGGAACCAATTATCACTGCACAACTTCAGTTCTGGTGAGTTCACCAAACTGAAAGACTTCTCTGATACACTGTAAAGGTCCATTCTTCCAGCTGAATGAGCAACTTATAGCTGACATCAACCTAATTATGTGAAAGCAAGCAATAGGAGTCTGTGTATACTGCTTACAATATTAAACATTTCTTTAAAACATAGCCATGTTCTAATGTTTACATTCAAAAGAGCCAAGTTCAATTTTCTTAGGTCAGGAATACATTATTTAACACTGCAACACATTTGAAGTTCTTATTGAACAAGATGAGGCACATAAAAATGAGAAACTGACATTGTATTTCTTTTAGTCTCCCCAAGTGTTTCTGAAAGATGACAGAAAAACTCCTAAAAAGCAAAGTTCTTTTTGCCTAGGAACATAAAATGTTTTAGGGGTTTTTTCCTACACAGAGTAGGAAATACTATCCTTTGGACATAAAAAGAAAAGTTACTAACTCTTGCCTTCTTTAACCAGAGGTCTTTGAAAAACCATTTACTGTACTGTGGGTTGTATTTTTAATACCCGAGTTGACAATAACTCAGGTGATTTATCTTCTCCCTTATACACAGTTCAGTGAAACACCATTTACACAACAGCAGCTGGTTCTCTGTCGCAAGGTTCTTTCATGTAGGCACTTTCACAGATTTTTTTTCTAGGACTGCATCCATGCTGGAGCACAGTCAGGAGCACAACAAATCTGTTTAACTCCAGAAACAATTTAGTCCTGTTTGTACCGCTGGGGAGCTAATAAGCCCTGCAGGGATTTATCAGGGAATACGTCCCTTTCAGCCCTGAGACCATGGTTGCGCTTAGTGGGGCCCAGTCTTGCTGCACTGATCTCACTTTACTGCCCAGAACAGGTATTCACTCCTCCAGCAAAAGGCATGAACAAAACATGCTGATGGGCTTAACAACTACAAGGTACACCTCCCAGTCAATGCAACCATCTGTAGGGGATTGTAGGCAGATGCACTGATCTGTAGGGGAAAAGGAAAGTTTTTGAAAGACAAAAGAGAATGTGGCAGTAAATGCAACAAAGACCCTTCTTATGCAAGTGTTCTCAACCTCCTACCAGTAAGCAGAGACAGGTGAGAGACAAGCAGGCTCTCCCACCTCTTCATTATCAGGAATCATTTACCTTAATAGTCCACAATCTTCCATTCTCCTCATTTCAGAGTTTATGAAATAATACCAGACCAGCTGGAAAGAAGTACAGGAAGATGCAAGTGAGTGAACAGAGCTTTGATTTGTCCGTGGAAGAGTGTCTTGACCCAGAATTTTAGTCCCTCTCCTCTTTCTGTCAAGATGGAAAACTGGCCTATGGCAAGGCTTCAAGAACATTCAAGTGAACACCTGTCCTTCTTCAAAGCAGTGACAGTATTTTAGCCACTATCGACTGAGTTTGGAAACATTTCTTTTATATAAGCAGATAAACTTCAAACAGTCATTTGCTGGTGAAGATAAAGGCTTCAGCCATCTACAATTCCCTTCTGATGAGAAATAAAGTTTTTACAGTATTATCCCCATGATAGCTAACTACTCCTATAGATACATCTAACAAGAATAACAGCTACACAGAATGTTGAAAAACTGCCTCAATGCCAGATATCAATACAATGCCTACACTCCACTGCTGTGTTCAGTAACCAAATAATAAACAAATCTGTTATTCATTAGCAAAAAGGTACAGTAGACTGAAGGCATGAACACTGCATTTGCCCAAAGCAGGAAACGGGGGAAAATGCAGTTGTATCACCTGGAAGAGTCTTACCAAATCCTTGTGATGAGTTCAGAAATTAAAAAAAAAAAATCCATTTGATGTATTTATACTACAATTTGCAATGTTACATGAATTTTGTTTCTCGCACAAGACAAACATTAGTAGGCAAAGACCTTAAAAGCCTACTTCACTGTTAACCATTTAAATAACCAAATCACTTTTATCTACAAAAGGTAATGACAGATTATCTGCCAATGCTAGTGGAAACCCCCTGAGGTATGGTAAACATTAATATAATTCACAATATGCATGTTTGAAATCAACAAAAATTGTCTTTTGTGTGACAATTCTGTTCTTTGTAATTAACATTGAGTGACAATTGTAAATGGATAGATGAAAGACACAATCCCAGTTCTCTAACTATTGAAGATTTAGGTCTGTAATGAAAGCTAAAGCCTTTCATATGATAGGCTCATTTTAGCTAACAGACACAGAAATGGTACTTCATTTGCATCTAACCCATGGAGACTAAAAATATTAATTAGGGCAACTGTAAATAACAGGTCTTAAACAAAAGGCACAATATGTCTAAAATTTTAACTCTTGAAGTGCTACTATCTCAGGAGTGGCTTCATGAGATAATGGTTCCAGAAATATTAACTTGAGTTGAAACACAGCTCTTATTTTTTTTTATACTTCAGACTCTCTCCCAGTGAGTATTCATACTTGTTTGATGAAAATCAGTATATAACTTCTTATTCCTCAGAAGCCCTGAAGACATAACATTGCTAAATTGAAAACACAGATGGCTTTATTACTTCTTGTGCAATATTCTACAAAAAAATCTAATTACTCACAGTCATGCAACCCTACTGGTGATGAAAAGGTTGCACAAGTGAATACTTCCATCTCACCAATGCTTCAGGGATTTTAAAAGGACATCAAGGAATCAAATTTAAAGAACTCAGATCAACTTTTGCAGCAGCTGTCAAGTTTGCAGTTAGTATCAAGGGGGTAGAGAATGCATTTGATAAAAGAATACCAAGAAACAGTGAATATGGAACTTTGAATAAGAATTTTTTCATTCAAGTTTTTTGAAGTAGGGGTACATTAAAGGGTTTCATTAAGTCACACATGACCGCACCTTGCTAAATCAGTCAGCCAAACTCTGTGAAGCCTTCCTCTCTTCCCCAAGGTAGGATAGATTTGTGAGTCCATTCTGGCATCACAGAGAAGAGCTTCCAGACCACACCCCAAATCCTCCGTGTACACACACACAGGCACTCAGTGAGATCAGTGCATTTCTTTCCCCTACTACACACTTCATGAGCCAAGGATGAGGCAGGATACAAAGGATAGCATGACAAAAACCCTAGCACCATTTGAGACTTTCCTGACACAAGAAGAAAGTTTCTACACCCCCAGTGCTTTAAAGCATCAGCCAGGATCACCCCAATGCCAATGGCATCTGGTACACAGGGAACAGGATTTTCTGCTTTTAATGACAGCTGCTCTTTGCACAGCTCCTTCTGTATGAGGCTCCCCTTCCAGTCAGTTTCCTGGGTAATTTCACCAGATTTCTCAAAAGGCAGAGGGAAAATGGACACCCTGACAAATGATTCCTGCCAGGAAGCAACATCCACTTTCAAACAACCCATCATCAGGACTATGCACATGATTTGTTTAAATGTACTATTTTCATTGCCTTTTCTGACATTGCTAACAGAAAGAGTAATTATATAACTAAAAGGTTCTGTAATAAACACCACTGTATTTATTATGTGGTTTATTATGGCCATAGAAATATATTTTCTGTCTCAATCTTTAAAACTATGGCAATATGTGCAATCTTCTCAACATTTGCTTATCTATTAAAGCAACATAAATGCTTTTCTAGGAAGCGCATCATGTGTGATCAACATGAGGTAGTAAATAGTAGCTCACGAGCCATGTAGGTAAAAATGAACACAGAGCACAACTTAAAGCTTTGCAAAACAGCAGAATACTTGGAAACAAATGAAGAGTTCAAAAAGAGAGACAACCCATATAACATGTATCAACAGATCTAATCAGCACTGACAGACTTTCTCACCACAGATATCTACGGAAAATGTTTGTTTTATCAAAATGTGCAGCATATAAAAAGATACAGTGTTTGTTGTTTCTGCCTGCTTCATTTTCTGACTGCCTCATGAAGCCTAACATCCATTACCATCTACAATAAGCTATTTTGGTCTCAAGTTTTGCTACATTAGGCAACCACAAATGCAGAGACTTCAATATATATGTGTCTTGGAGTTGTAGTACCTCATGGTTTGGTTTTTATTATTCAGAAAAAAATTACTAGGTCTTGACTTTACATCCTCCATGCTAATTGCTGTTGTCTACAACTAAAGTATTTGTTTGAGTGAAGAAAGAAATCCATAGTGCTGAAGAGGAGTTTAATCCATGCAAAGCCAACTGAGCTGAACTCATAAGCCACAACAGAAGCAGCCAAATCAAGAGAAAATAAGCAGAGAAAGGGAACATCAGATTTTACTAGATAACAGTGACTTCAAAGATATTCTGCCTTCTTCTGTCTCCTTCCTAATATCCCTTATCTTAGATAACCCGAATCACCATTAGAAAGTGTAAAATGATGAAGCAAACTAATCAAAGGAAAATGCCATCATATTAAGCAAGTTAAATGTGGAGACATCAAACACATGACTAAAATGCTCTGCAAATTTCTGAGATTGCTATTCCGAAGCAAACATCAGTATTTGAAGATTTTTCCTCTGAATGAAAAAAGCATCACAGCTGTTTTAAAAACTGTTACCTGTTCATATACACTACAATTATGTACTGCTGATTTACTCATCACATTAATTGTAATTAATGCTAATGTCAATAATTGATGCTAAAGCAGCAATGATTTCAATGCCAAGATAACATGTATTTAAGATCATAATTTCTGCTCAAAGTGATGATATCACCACCTCCTCTTGCAACATCATCCTCTGCTGCAATTCATTAAAATGTGTATGTATATATGTATGTATGATGTTGTATGGCCAGGACTATTTGCTTAAAAGAACATTTTAATGAGGAGTCCTCTACAGGACTTTGCTGTTGTCAGGAATCTCCTGTTCAATAGCATACAAAACCACTTAACTACTGAACCCAGAAGTCTCACTTGCTATTCCTAGCAGGAGTCATTACTGATATGCATGTGAAACATACCTTACTTAATTCAGCTACTGTAAACATGAGACTCAGGAAAATTTTGAAAAATAGTCTGTGTTATCACAAAAATGCCAAAGCTATCAACTTAGCCAGAGAAATGTAGGTCAAAGCAGAGTACTCCTGAAAAGTGGACAAAGTAATTTCCGTGATAGTGGAGTTACTGCCTTCCTTTTATAAAACTGAGTCCTAAGTTGATTAATGGAATGCTGCATATTTTCATATTTTTACATTACCTGAGGGCAGAAATGGCTTGCATGAGAGTGCGTGGAACTGCTTCATCGACTGATTAAAGAAATGAAGTTTGAGAGAACTGTCGACCAGAAAAACACTTCTTGGAGATCACAGACTCTACTAAGGCCTAGAAAAATATTTTGTTTGACTAGAAAGAAAAATTATCTTCACTTTAGTTACTAATACTTGTGTTCTGTCCTCATTTTTATTCAGAATACAAAAATATAAGAATACCAGCCTGAAAAGAAACTAAAATTTGGCAAATCTAAGGAATTTAAAGACTATTCCTCCTGAGACCACTATAAAACACTAAAAACTCCTTCAAGCAGGTACTTAGAGAGAGCTGATGTACTCTATGTCAGGGAAACCCTCATTTACAGTTTGCTGACAGAAGTGCCATCCAAAAGACTCTGTGCTTAAGACAATTGCAAACACGTGAAAGTTAATTCAATCTCTATCCAGCCTTTCTGAAACTGGGCTACTTCCTAAGTTCTAAGCTAGTTTTTCAAATCACAAGTTTGCATCTCTGGAGAGCTGCAAGTCCAGCCTGTGTTAACAGCAAACACGAACATACATGTCTGACTCGTTATAAACCTCTGATTTCAGAGGCTGTGTTCCTCTGATTTCTCACCTGCTCTGGCAATCTGAAGGCACACTTTGCTCGTGTGGTTGTATTAGCATTTCATTATATACTATACTAGTAGAAAACTAGTAAACAGTCAATATTATTAGTATTTTATAATAATGATAGAACAGTAAAGCTCCTGGGGGAAAGAAATGAAAAGTTCGCGTGGCAGAAAAGAAAACAATTCTCAGGTTACTGTATACTTTGCTTGCTGAGACACAGAAAATTCACCAGTCCTGGACTGATTTATAAACTGTTTAAGAGCTCCTTCTTGAACCTGAAGAAACCGAATTTTACACAGATTCACCACTTACCATAGAACAAATCTGTCAGTTCACAGATCACACTAGCTAACTAGGTTTCATGTTAGCACTGAAGAATTGTTCTCAAGAACCACAGTGCATAAAATATGAAAGTAAAATAAATACAAATTCACAGTAATTTTAATTGATTTACAACAAAATTACTTTTTATCTAGATAACCAACTAATTATACATGAAACACAAATTCACATTCCCCTTTTATGCACTAAACTTGGCTACCTGTAATAGTCTAACAGTGAAATAACAACAGGCAAAATCTATCACACGTATAGAAACTCCAAACAATATTTAATGGCATGGAGCAGATTTCTTTACTAGTGACATTATTTAGATTACAGTCTCCTATCTAACAAGAGATATTCCATACCTGCCATACAAGTATGCGACTATTTTCACATTAGTCCACAATCCAATAAAATGAAGTTTTCAAAAGACAGTCACAGGTGACATCTTGCCATCAACTGAAGGAACATCAATTGAAAAGACAGGTTCATTCTTCTGTGAGACCAACATAGTGGAAGGATTACCACAGGATTATCTCCAGGATAACTGACAGCCTACATGCAGCTCCAAAAAAGCCTTTAAAATTCATCATATGTTCAACATTCTTCTGGAAGAACACAAGTTTATTTTTATTCTTAAACAGGAAAGCAAAGGAGAAAAAGAACCCAAAAAATCAAAACAGAAGCAAATAATTCAACATTTCCTGCAGGTTCAAGAACTATAGAAACCACAGAACCACAATGCAGCACTAATGAGCTTTCCCCCTTTAATGATAAATCTTCTACCAAAATACAATGGTACCCTTCCTCCTAGTGCTATGCTGAGAAAAACCATAAGGACCATCATGCACTGATGAAAACTGAAGAGGGATAAAGGAGAGAGATGCCACCAGCACATAATCACCCACCCTCACTGACAAATGCTACACAGTAGTCAAGAGAGATTAATTAAAGATTCTTTTGTTAAAGCTCAATCAGAGTGTTCCTGTACAGCAGAAAAAAATTATGAAATCCCTGCCACCTCCATCAGACATCTTTTTTAATTACTTCCTGATTTAGACTTTGATTGAGATGCAAACACTGACTTCTGTGCTTCATTCCATTCCCAATGTGCTTCACAAAACCAAGATAAATTTAGAATATCCTTTCAAGCTGAATGTGCTGCAGAAACACCATATCTGCAGTCTATATCTTCCAATATTTACTAGCCAAATTGTAAGCCAAACTGTACCAAGAACCACATGTAATTTGCCATAAACTAGCACTAGGGCTGCATCTTCCTAATGCACTGAAGAACAGCATTAATGAAGACTTACCATGATGCTCTAAGATACTAATTCTGTTGTAAACCAGCTTTATAGAGATATTTTTATTTTCATTTATGGAGTTAGGATAGCAGAATGGATAAAATAAGTACCACAGAGGAAAAAGCTTTAAAAAGTATGTTTGAGTTCAACTGCTTTCAAGAGAACCTGATGTCATAACTAGAAGGTGAATCAAATTATTATATCAAGAAAGGAAAAGATGCATAAGCAAATATAGACAGCAGTTATAATTCATTCCAATAAAAAACAACCCTGGTGGGCAGTTCAAAGACTTGCTCTTGCCTCAGGCACAGAGCCAAATATATACCAACTGTAAATAAAGGCAACAGTACATTAACAACTTATCCCAAGTTAAATTACAGCAGAAAGTATGACTGCAGTAACTGCCCATATGTTAGTTCCTTCCCTTAGGCAAACATGAATTTCCTTACTGTACCCCTCAATGGTAAATTACAATTATCTTGTATTTATCATAGGGTAGGTTTATGTACTTAGGCAACACCCACTGCAGCAAAACTTTGTGGTATATTGAGTAATACCACCAGCTGAGATACACCTGACAATTTTTGTATGTCTAAAATATTATAAATGCAAAACTTGACTTATTAATTTCTATTACTACTACTCTTTTTCTATTATTTTCACAGAAGCAACAAAAGCAAATTCATTTTATGTCAAATATGAACCAACAAGTGGCAGAATGTGTTACAGTTAAAAAGTATCTCCAAAGATATTTCTGAAGCTACACTTTGGAAGTGTTGACAAAGTGTTTTGACATCTGTGGTATTCTCCCACACATGCATATCCCTCTTTCCTTTAGCTGAAAACGTTCAACAATTTCATTTAGAAAATTTCACGCTGAAATTTTGGCATTTTGGAAACAGAGATCACCGATCTCTAACATACACCTTAACTCAGTCACCTCCATTCCTCACAGAAGCTGACTGGTAGTCTTTAGAACTCACAATAAACACAGAACATTATTATAAACACTAAAAATTGAACTCCCCTTAACCAACACATAGTGACATTTCTGGAAAGCAAGCAGATTCTAGTTTGCAATAGTTCACTTTGGAATGAAGTATAACAGTGAAGAGCCTGGCACAAGTGATTTATAAAGTAGCTCTTTTTCCACGGACCTCCTAAGACACAGATTCTTAGACTCAGGACGAATTTCTAAAAACCACATCCCATTTAGTACAGCTTATTCCTCTGGCATGGCTTTGAGAAGGAAGCCACAAAAGACAAGAGCACTTGAGAACCTGAAGGATGAGGTGTTAGGTGAATACAAAATCACCAAAGCAATTTATTAGCGTTCACCTCTGCTGATTCAATAGGCTGAGGCAGATCTCGTGACATACTCCCTTGAGCTTCAGCACAGTGAACAAAACTCCCAATTTTCCTCAGTACAGCAGCCTTAGCTCCCCGAAGTGCTCCTTCCACACCCAGAAATTTTATCTAAATCCAGAAGATTTATTTGTCATGTGGATTCCAAGATGCTTCCAGCTCTTCATAGGCTTTGGAAAGGAAATATTAGGAAGTATTCAAAATGCACTTTTTTATAAAAAAAAGCATGGACAGTGGGATACAGCTCCATAGTCAGTTGCTCAGCTGCAAGGGCAACTGTACTTCACAGCAGCCCTTTTTCACTCTGTCACCTTCCTGTGCTGATTCTTACAGCTGTTCTTGGTTTTACTCCAAATTCAGGGCACAGAAACTGGCCACAAAAAAATGATGAGAGAAATGTCATTGTCTATGAAGAACACACAGCATGGAAATGCTTGAAATAAGCAAAGCAAATATTATCCCTTGATTCACCAACAATACTGGAAATAAAAACATCAGTAAATTAAGTCAATATTAATTTCCTTAGATGTCCTGTCTCTGAAATATTATAATACTTCTATATATTGTAGGCAGAAGCAAAATTCTTTTACTTTCAGAAACATCAGTGTTTCTCAAAAGTATACTTGTACAATTCCATAATGCATATTTCTAAAAAAAAGGATTACAAGTCAAATTTCACATCTAAATGAAAAGTCATAGCTCAGACTGATAATAAGCTAACCTCATAATGATGAGCAGTATTTCTTATTTTCTTGAGAAACAAAGGTGAGTATAAGAAAGACAGGAAGGCTTGCAGCTTCAGTCAGTTCCATCCAGATTAGTGCAGACAAGGGCAGGCCTATGGCATGCTGGAATAGAAACTTACAGTAAAACCTATCCCTTTTGCCATAAACCCCAAAATCAAAACCCAACCCACATTTCAAATACAGCATATTAAATACAACACCTCAAAACTGTAACACTTGGCACTACTTACAAGTTATTGAACATTTTATGGAAATGCACCCAGAGTATCCCTGTTCTCTGAAATCTAATATGAAGAATAAATCCTGAATAAAATACATTATGCAGCCATTCTTCTCATGTTTATTTACATGTTCTGCCACAACTTCAAAGCACTACCAATTGTACTGCTATAATAACATGTAAAGAGATAAACCGACACTTAAGATAGACTAAACTGCAAAGACAGGAGTGCATACGCGAGAGAACATCCCTTGCCTGCACTGCAGGGCCAGTCAGGTGAAAGAAGATTACTACTACAAGTCACGTTTGACAGCTCAGACTTTTCATACATGAGACATCGGAGATTAAATATTGATTTTACATTATAGCTGTTCATTATCACTAGGAACATTCACTGCTTTTAGCTAAATTGTAGCCAATAATTTGATTAGTCATAACCCACAATGAAGACCAAATTACACCAAAAAATTGTGCAATAAGTTTTATAACATCTCTGTGACATCATGCTGCTTTCTTTAAATACTTAGCCACAGTTTATGCAAGCTTGGCACACTGAACGTGGGATGTACTACATCTCTTATGGCCTGTCCAATATTAAAAATGTCAGCTGGAAACATTTCTTTCTATACAAGTTTCTTGAATATTCCCTAAAATTAAGCTTTTTTTTTTGCACTTTTTCATAAGCATGAAGAAACATGAGAGATGATGCTTGGTTCACCAGAATTTCCTCTCAGCTGAAGCTGCATTTGTAAATACATTTTGAAAAAGCCAAAACTCACATCTGGCATTGCCTATATTCAAACACTCAGCAGAAAGAATTTGTTGAGAAGTTCCATCTGCGCTTCTCCTACAGCATCTACATGCCATTCAGATAGCAAGAAACTTCATGGTGGGTTCCCATGATATTCAAAAGCAAGATGCACAGAACTAGTTTTTAGAGGCAACTAAGCATAAGCTGCTCTTTGGAAGCAGCCTGGCATTTTTTCCTCCATTAGGCAGGAAAAAAACTGGGCCCAAATCTATAACTTGAAATGGATTCTTTGTTCAGTTCTTTGCTTCAAAGGCCAGATTCTTCCCAGTGCCCTGGTTTCGCTCCTGTAAAGCATAAACTAGATCCTACTGTTTTGTCAGCTGCAATCACTTTCTCCAATTACAGGTGAGGCTGGGATCAACATCAGAGTCAGCAGAACCTACACACTCACCACCTTTTGCACCCTGAGGTGTCAAAGCAGGGAGTTCTGGGCAAACCACAGAAAGGACTCAAAATGCTGCTCCACTGCACAAGATAAGACCTTGCATCATTGCTGAGACACCTCTTTCCTTGTCTAACCCCAATCACTGCATTATCCCACAGCAAGCAGCACGCTTGGATCAATATTCCTGAAATTAGCAGCAACTAACAGTTTCTAAATGAATTTTGAAGTGCACCCTTACTGACTGCAGCAAAAGCAACCATTAGCTATGACTTGCATGCAGAATTCATCCAAGTAGCCATTTTTTGATAAGCAACTTATCCTGACCTGAGAACACTGCTAAGGCATAGCTGTTAAAATATTAAACACAGCTGTTGAGAGAGGGCAACACAGTAACAGGGTTAGTACACAGATGCAGTTACTGACAACTCTTAATCCTGACAGGCTGTGTGAGCTAGAAAACAGGTTTGCATCTTGGAACATTATGTAACAAAATTGGTGATAAACTATAAAAAAAAAAAAAAGTCTTGCTCTTAATCTTGTTAATAAACCCTTACTTCCAGGAAAGAGCTGTAGTGCCCTACATATGTTTTAATCATCTTGTTTTATAAGTCAAAGCCCTAGCAAAATAATGTATTTATTCAGCAGCTATGATTCTGATGAATCATTTCTTGCACCCAAAAATAATTCCAGGCATATGAGTGCTAAACTCATGACAGCTCAGCAGAACCTTACACTGGAGAAGCGTGCAGCTGTTTTAACATGAGAATCACAAAGAACAACTTTCTCAGAGGAGCTAACTGCTCTAAGACCTTTTATCAGAGGGAGAGAGCGTATCTGTCAGGACAACCCAGGAAGCAGAAACAGCGACTACCAGCTCAGATAAAAAAAATAAAAAAAAGTCAGCATAATGGGATTCCCCCACACTGTTCATCAGAGTGAAGGGCAGGAAGGCTGACCTTATGAAATCACTGCAAGCAATTAAGGTACTGATCAACAAGTTCATCTGCTGGAACTCTGAAGGTTGACACAATGAAACCTATCTCCTGTTCCTTCCTCACTAGGAAAACAGCTATAAAATGGCATTGCTTGGAGGAAAGAAGAGGGAAAACAGACAGGAGAGGTTTTTTGCTTGGTTTTTGTTTGGTTTAAGGTATTTAGTATGAGCCTGCCAGAGGAAGGAGGAACAAGGACTGATATGTAGAATCAACAGAAGCTACCCAAATGTCTGTCCTGGCATTTTGCCAGTTTGATATGACTCACACCGGCAATATTTTGATTAACAAGCTTTGGAAGGAGTTCAATATTTTATCCACTCCAAGACCCATGACACAGACTGTAAAAACACTGAAGTCTACTGTAGTAGACAAGAAAGTGCCAAACTGGCTTCTGGGTTTTGTCATGTATGTTTCTGCAGAAGCCTCTTCACAGGCCTACTCATGCTACAATAGGATATACTTCTAAAGGAGCAAAAAGAATAAAGTAGGTAAAAGTAACTGAAACCATTTCATAATCTTCTACACAAATCTCTGTCCTAATCCCTTACTCATTCTTTGGCTAAAAAGGTAATTAGAACAATCAGAGTAGAGACGACCCTCCTGTGAGCATGGACATCTCTTTTTTTCTGCAAATAAAACATTTCTGCAAAACTGATCACAAATCACTGCAGTTTTCTTTATTACAACTGAAAATGTGACTTTATAAATAAAGGTAGTAAAGTTGATATTCAGCAACCCAGCTATGAAAGACACAACATCATCAAGACACGGTGATGTTTCTGCCTGTGGGCAACAGTCAGTTCTCAACACTTCCCTTGTGCTGTTCCAGCAAACCCACATAAGTATATTAAGTTGTTAAAGTGTTATGATCACATACCCATGTGGCACCAGAAGGTCAGTTGTTCTTCTTTGTAAATACATTTTCTCAGGTGATTAACAGCAGTAGTTCAAAAGAAAGAGAGCCCCGCTGCCCGCAAAGAAGCACTTTCATCCCTGCCCACTGCAAGTTTTACCACTAAAATACCAGCCTGCCAATGGCTGATCCAGCAGTCACTGTGGTGATGGAAACTCTTCTTAGCCAATGACTATAGAGAGACAGCTTAAGTCACTCCAACCATGGCCTCCTAAGGTAAAGTAGCTGCTGACAGGTAAAGCATCTGCTCCTTTTGCAGTCTGCTCTGTTTACAGCTGATGACCACTAAGCTCTTTCCATGCCTGAACCCTTCTGACCTTCTAATTTGCCTCCCTCTGCACCCACTCTGAATGTTAGAATCAGAACAGCCACTTTTCAACCTGTCCACATGGCTAAAACACAACAGATCAGGAACATCTACCACAATAATGCGATCCACCAATTTTTTTCTGTGAAATTATAATTTCAGTTATTTAAAACACCTTGACTTCTCAGCATTCCTGACCTAAAACAAATAGATACACGTGTTATAAATACATTAGGAACTGTAAAAACAAAACCAAAGGGCGACTTGATTTTGTCCACAGTGGATGAGAATAAACAGTGGCATATTTAGGCAGTCTTGAAAACTGAATAAGCAAGCAACAAATAGAAGACAGCAAACACTTTTACACGTCTGGTTATGTATAAAGGGCTATCTCACACACAAGCATTTGGATTTGGAAGCTCTTATTAGCTCTCCTCTATCATTTCTTTCAAAAAAATAAATATTTAAGAAAAAGAGGACACAGTCCTTCCTGAACTGCAGACGACAAAGACATTATGCACAGCAAAATATTAAAATATTAGATGTTTAATGCTCAACACAGTCCAGTCTGTTCCACTGCTGACATTCTGCAGCTGCATGCAGTCTGAAATTCAAGATTAATAAATCTGTAGATGAGGAAACAAGTCATTAGCATGTCCAGTCAACTTCCTCAAAAAGCCATATATGATTCTTAGTGTCCCAGGAGCCCAGAGACAGCCTGCAGAGCTTCAGTGGCAGAAGGGATGTACACAAGGTTGTCCTGAGCATACACACCAAGAAATTCAAACTAATCACCTTCCTAGTTACACCAGATCTGCCTCGTTTGTCTACGTCAACTGATTCACAGTAAACTCAGCCCATCTATTTGCAAGTCTGTGTTATAATTTTAGCCACAATGGCTCTGGGTGACTACACTAACACAGGGGTAAATAAAAACATAACACTACTGCCAAAGACAATAACAAACACATAATCAAACCAGAAAGATAATGGGTGAACAAGTGTCAAAGAACAATAAGTGTTATTAATCTCATATCAGGTTGAAAGCCATAGCAAAAAAAGAAACTAAACCGATACAAAGCAGTACAGCATAACAAAACAACCACTCTACTCACTAAACATGTACACATGTTTATCTTATTGTTATCTTACCAGCTGTAGCCAACTAATTTTTTTTTTCACAAAATGTATAAGACCAAACTGTCTGATAAGAGCAGAAGATATAGCTGTGAGAAAGACTTAAATTAGAGAATCACTGCAAAAAATCCTTACTGCAGAGAAATTCAAAACAGCTTTGCAGCAGAAAATGCAGATCACCAGTATGGCTTTTCTCCATGCATTGTGTCATTTTGTTTACAGAATATAAAAAAAATTAGTTAGCACGTAAACCCAGCAATATTATAAAAAACACTGGAATGTTAGCTCTAAAACATTTGTTATTTTACCACCTTAAAACATTTATCAGAAGTAAAGATAAGCTTCACTTCTTGTAGTATGCTAGTTAACTGTTCTGCTGCCATTAGAAAAGCAAAATTGAGGTTATCAACCACTCACAGATTTTTAGCTTTCATTACTCTCCTGATACAGTAGAAATCTAGCATATATTCCTTTAAGTATTTCTTGATCTTTAGAAATAATTGTTACCAATGGCAATAATACAGAGAGAGATATGTGAAATAGCTACTTAAATCTTGGTGGGGAAAAGCACCCAAAGATAACAATGATATGAAAATTATACAGAAATCCTACTTTAAGAAAGTATCACACGCAAAAACTTCAACAGTTCTATTTGAAGTCTAATGCTGCTACCACAAATTAATTACAGGAATAAAAAAAAAAAGAAAGTCAAAACTATACCATTAGATATAGCTTGGTTAAAAGAAGTCTAAAAGTCTAACAGATAATATATATATATGCCAGCTTTTTTATCTCAGAAAAGATTACAGAGCCTTAAAGAGTTTCACTCCTAAAGTGAAACTACATGGTAAACTTTGCCAGTTGATAACATTCTAAATACAAACACAATAGAGCCAAGAACATCAAAGGAAATCTAATCTCTTTTCTTACATGTTGAAAAATCTAATCTATAGCAAGATCATGTAATTTTCTTATATATTTTCAATCAGATAGTAAGACAAAAAGGTATGCTGCAAACGAAGCAACCAGAATCCACCAGAGTAGCCTGATTTAAAATAAGGAAAATAAAAAAGGTCATAGTTTTAAGTCAGAAGTAAGCTTTGATTTTACTTGCAATTTTAGTGTCATCGAAACTACTAAATTCATATTTTAAATAATAGCTGAATTTCAGAACTTCTGCTTTGTCACTACAGCTCCTTATACAGCAGCACTTGAACATACTTTAATACTTGCAAAAGGCATAACTTTGTAAGAAGACAAAAATCATATATACTTGAAATATACCTACCTTCCCAGTGTTTTAGCTGTCTTCTCACACCAGCTTTCTACTTGTGAAATGAAGTGTCATGAAAATTAGGTGTCACGAAAAACTTCAGCAGCAAAATGAAAAAACACAAACACCAGCAGAAATTTTCTCTATCTAGGCTTTCCAGTCAATTTTCTGTGCATGCCTTTCATCCTTGCCCCTCCTCCTCCCACTATAAATCTATCCTACAGAAGAGGCAAGATGCCCCAGCACTTCCCAGATGTGGTATGCTGGCTCCAGTAAGATACAACCAGTCATGGTACAAAAAGCCAGAAAGAGCTCACACACTCACCCTCCTTAAGCTGTTTCTAGAATCTCTTGGCTGTGTTGTGAAAAATTACCAGAGTAATCAGAACAATCTATGGTACAACAAACAGTCCAAAAAAAAAAAAAAACCAACAAAAAAATCTGTGTTCCATCCTCATGCAGTTGTTTCTCCCTGCAGCAAGCTTGCACTACCAACCCAAGCAAGAACTTGCACAGCATGCTAAAACTGAAGTAGGCCTATGCTGCAAGACATATTTCTTGCTCCTAATGTTCCAGGTGAGGGAGTTTCAATTGCACATGGTATATATGCCTAGTTTTCTGTTGAGTTCAGTCATCTTCCTGCTCTGTTGACTTCAGCTTGATAATAAATGAAACAGATGATGCCTGAGATAAAAGTAGCACAGTAAGAGAATGTGCATTTGCCAACCATAGAGACTTCAGAGAATTCTGGATAATAAATAACTGTGTTCAAAGAAAGTAGTAAAAAATCAGGCATAATAATTCAAGGAAATATTGTTGAAACTAGAAAGAAAAATAGTGCATCTACCAATTCAGGTCTCTATCCATAGTCCCCTTGTCACATACCAAATTTCCTCAGCTACCTTGCCAACAAGTTCCATCTGTTTTCTTCTGGATTATTTCTGTTTGCCATCATTTTGTACACAGACTACTGAAAGCAAAGTTAAGTTATCTCAACACAATGGACAACACATCCCATTGACTGCTCCAGGGGAAAGAGATGGGTTGAATTTCATAACTTTCAGATGTCTGCATGTAAACAAAGTTTCTGAATAAAAAGATGGAACTGACTACAGTAGGGAAAAAATTCTCTTAACATAAACTTCTGCTTTTGTTACATCAAAAACCACTTAGCCTCTACCCAGGAGATACACACAGGTGATTTAGAGACCATTTCTGTGGTTTAATCTTGGATAGACTCAATGCAAAAATTAATTACTACTCAGTAATTGAATTCACGTGGAGAAGTTTGAATATTTCTTGCCTCTGCGACAGGAATGATTATTAATGCACAGAACACCACAAAAATGCTGTGTTCTCAGGTTTCCTCCAAAGCCAGTTTCTCATAATCAAAATACACCATTATTTTTAATCCTGTTTTTATCCTTACCTCAGCCTTTCCTCTTCTTTCTTACGGAGGCTGAAATCTCGCTGAACCACCTGGAGCACATGCTCTGCTTCTTCATCAGTCAAGCCAGAAAGGTCCAGTTTTCTCCCCATTCTGCACCAGGTCCAGGATATGAATAACTATAAGGAATATCTGAAATCAGAAAAAGAAAATAAAAAAGAAAAATAAATTGAAAGCACTCATAGTTTTCACAAGTGTGCGGAGATCACAGGCACAAAAGAAAGCTGCTGCCATAAACATCAGAAAAGAAAACATTTGAATCTTTTTGCTGGAAAACACCTTTTACACTGAGCCTAACCACTAACCCAGCACTGCCCAGTCCACCATTAAACCATGTCCCTAAGTGCCACACCTGCGCATCTTTTAAATACCTTCAGGAATGGCAACTCAACCACTTCCCTGGGCAATCTGTTCAATGTTTGACAAACCTTTCAGTGATGGAATCACATCTAAAATCCCATCTAAACTTCCCTTGTACAACTTGAAGGATTTATTTCAGAATTATTTGTCAGGTTCCACACACTGAAAGCAATCACCCCCCATTCAGATATAAATGAAAAAGATAAATTATTTGGGATAATAAAAGATGCTGAGGACAGACCTCAGTGTAGTCCTCAAAAAGGAACATGCTTAACTAAGTCAGGTCAAATCAGGTTTATACATTTCTTAAGATTTTATAAAACTGCTTGCAGTGCAATCCCTGCCACTGTCTATGAACAGAGAACATATTCTGCTGTAACACTCAAAAATGTTTTATACTGCCAACTAAGAAATCAGGAATTATTTTAAAGCACCATTTATAAAAGTAAGCACATAAATTTTAAATGAATTTCCCAGAGTGACTGAAAAGATTTAGATGTCACTATCTATATTTAGATGTTACCACTATAAGGTTGGAGGAGAAAAAGAAGTAGTTAATATTATGTGTGAATTGAAGGTACTATAGAGTTTGAACTAGAGCTTGGTCCATTAAGTTTCACTAATGAAATTTGTTCTAATTTATTTTGTCATGACTTTTACTCATTTAATTGAATTCTCATGAATTCAGCTCTCAGTATTAACTTGTGTCACTTGATTTATGCAATTATTTGGGCAATCACAGAGGTGTCCATCTCCACGTTGTGTTACAGCTTTAGAAACATAAGACAGTCTTTCCATCTTTGTTATGAGCCCCCAGCAACGTACATAATAATCATGAACGCATTACAGTTCCTACCACAGAATACAAGAGGAAACTATTACTGACCCTTCATTCTTGGTGAGTGGCAAGTGGATGAGGCTATGTAAAGCATCTAAGCTGGTTCTGGCTCAAAAATACCACACCTCTAAGGAAAACTGCTAAGACATACAATTAAGTGCTCCAAGTACTACTGCAAGTAGAAGCATGGGGGGGAAAGTCAGTTTTATTTTCTCAACATTTATTTTGCTACTCAGATAATGATGTGGGATGTGGTTGGTTGGGTTTTGTTTGGGTTTTTAGGTTTTTTTTTTTTTGTTGGTTTGGTGGAGGTTTTTTTAGTACAATATTTACCTTTCTACAATTATCTGATTACCATTCTTCAAACAAGAAAAACACACACGCACACAAAAGAAGGGAACTGCGTATTTTTGGTTAGGCTGTTTTGGTTAAGCTATTCATGAAGTTTATTCTAAACTCCTTGCTCAGGAAAACAACACTTCACTAAAACCAAGCTGATGGTACACAAGCTTAGGTGAAATCAAGACGACGATACCTCCAACAAGATATATGTTCCCCATACAGATGAAAAAAAAGGTCACAATGTTCTAGCTTGACTCTGAATCTACTAAGGAAGATAACAATGAGTATTTAATAAAGGCTTTAAAAATTTTTTCTAAAAAAAATTGATTTGCATAGAAGAAAAGTGCCAAAGAAACAAAGGGCTCTATGTAGTCTTCATTAATCTCACTTGCAAGACCAAGAATATATGTTTAAATTAAAGATTGGCTAAAACATAGTGAGGAACAACTGGCAAGATGGTTTTGTTTCAATGCCACACGCGCATAAATCTTCTCAAAATTTTCAATGAACTATTAAGATTTTCCTCTGTCCTTACGCCTACAGTTCTTGCACCAAAACCTCACTGAGCACTGGCAAGGAAAAGAAAAGGGTTTGCTGAGGTAACATTGTGTTGAAGCTCAAAGACAGAGCATGAAATGTCCTGGGACACATCCTCCCCTTCAGGCTTAGGGATATCTGCTCAGCTCTTCCCAAAGAAAGCAATTGAGTGCAAAGGTATCTCTGCCTTTCTGAAAGCATGGAAAGGCTTCACTAAAGGAGAGACACATCCATGGGAAGTAAGTAGGACTTTTCCAAGTAACTTTTTTCATGCATATACACTTAAAATGAAAATATAAGATGCACAGTAAAAGGAAATAAAACCTTTTTAAGCAATTCCTGGAGCCAGCAGAGACACCTGCATGCTAGGGCTACAGTCTTCTGAGACATGAGATGAAGAAGGTAACTGGAATTTCATCTTTGATCTCCTAGTATCTTAAGCATCAAGTCTACAACTGGAATTAACATTTTCATAATAAGTTCTCCCTTCAGGTCTTCATCAAAACCCTTTTGGAAATTGTTTAAAAACCAATAATGTTTTTCCACAGATGCAAACTGATCCACCAGTAAAGAAAAGTGTCCCTTTGATTAAACTGCCAGTGCTGATTATGACCATGTATTAGAAAGGGGAAGTTTACCCCTAGGTTTGGGAATAAGTGGGCAGCCCCATCACCTCTAATTTTTTGGGCCTGCAAAGACTTCATTTCAAGTATATATGCTTTAAAATCAAAAGCAACTTTAACTTTAGACTTTCATGTGGCTTAGTTCTCTATGGTATTCTCAGTTTGCATTCCAATACTACATTAACCTCTAAGGAATGCTGTGTGTTTTCCTAGGAAATAATTTTTCATCACATTACTAAATCACCTCTGATCTGGGAGTATCACAGCAGTTTATAAATATTTATGAACAATTCTCAAAAGTCCTTTCTGTGGTAGATCCAGACTATGCATTTTAGAAATACACAATGGCAAATCCTCTAGAGAAAATGTAACAAGTTACACTTAAAACTACCTTAAAACACACAAAATAGCTTCTAAGCCTAAAATAACTTCTGGCCTGAATTAAAATAACTTACATGAGGCTGTTCAGATGATTGCCTTCATGAGTACTTCTTTGGTAAATCTCAAACTGAATACAAAATCTAAGATCTCACAGACTTTACAAGGAATAATATCACTCCCTAGAAAACTTTTATTCAACAAATTAAAACACTGTAACAGAAAAGCCTAGGCTTACAAGACACGATTGGGTACTATTTGAGTAATACTCTAATCTTCACATTACTTACAGTCTATTTTAAAATCTGATTAAAACTTCCACATTGAAAACCTTTCTTGAGTTTAACCTTAACAACAAAGCCAAACTCCAGCAAAAAGAAAAACAAGTAAATGAAAGGTTTTTCAAGAACTGCAAGCCATGCACGGTTTTAACACAAACAAGGGCATCAACACAAGAAACAAGGGCAAGTAGTGCATTTCCTACTCACCCATATGACATCTAAGCTGTTTAGACTTGGAGTCTCAGCAGATGATTAGCATTACTGGGAGGGTAATAAGTTTTTAAATAAGTTTTTTGGGCTAAGTGACAACTAATATTTAACACAGATTCTTGGCTTGACAAAGAACTACATCATAAAGTTAATTATGCAAGTGGTCACACTGAACATTGTACAACACAGACCTCTTGGTTTTGTGCTGTAGCAAAGCAATCAGCACTAGTGAGGCTGCATCCAGACTCCTGTGTCCAGTTTGGGCCTTCCCAGGACAAGAAAGATACTCATGACCACAATGATGGTTAAGGGACTGGAGCACCTTTCACAGGCAGTGATGCTGGGAGTATTAGGACAGCTCAGCCTGGAGAAGAGAAGGCTTGGGGGGTATATACAGTGGGTATCTGGAAAAGAGCTCTCCAAACAAGAATATCCTACAATTCTTTCAATTTCTGAGCACATATTTAATCAAGATTTTACTGGTTGTCACAAGACAGTATAAGTTTTGCTCTAAAATGTTGTTGATATGCATTGATGAAACGTAACACCTGAGGAACCAAGACCACAAACTCCTTCAACCCAGTCATTTGCAATTGAAATATTTCATATACAACACCTTTCCCCCCCATAGTCTCAGCTTTAGAGTCACCAAACTCTTCATCAGAACTGTTCTACTCTGTTTTGCTACTCTACCACTTCGAAAATTTCCAGGTAGAAGATCAAGAAGAAACCCACTAGTAATTATATCTTTGCTTCTGTCATCAACAAGCTCATCTTGCCTTCCTTTAGCAGTCTGTCAGGACCCAAATAATACTGCTCAATCTTTCTTGTCATTCTTTCCAGAATTCTTTTAGTACTATAAGAAATTCCTTGTATAATCTTGCTGGTGAACATTTTCCCCTTTTAAATCATACAAGATAGTCACCTTTCTAAGACAGAGAAGAAGACGAGTACTTTGTCCTCAACAGAGTTCCTTCACCACCCTCGTATTTTAAGTTTTGTTTACTGAATTGTCCAAAAGAAGTTGCTACTTTGATCATGTGAAGCCATTATGATAATTTTAAAAGCAAACATCACAAAACTGTGACATGTCATACTCTTCGTTTGAAAAATAAAAGGTAATAGTGCTTTGAGTTACGTCAACACACTTGAATAAAACAGACTTCAGCCACAAGCCAACAATTTAAAAACATCACTGTCCAAAGTAAGTTCTACTACAGCTAGCACATCATTAAGTCCAAAATGAGGCATAATTAACTCTGGCCACAGATTTGTTAATCTTTTTTAAACTCCAAGAATGTCTAGAAGCTTGAGTAAAAAACACTGAGTATCCTTCTCTTTACACTCAAAATAAAAAAATGTCTCAAAATAAGAAAAGGGAAAATATACTCATCAGAAATAAAAGGTCATCTCTTTTATTGAAAAATGTAATACAACCCACCTGACTTCAACATGAGATTGACTCCTATCTGGTGTATCACATTTTAAATGAGATGTAAGATAAAGATATCAAAGACAATGTTATTCTTTGTACCCACAAAGAATTTAGCTGAGTTTTACTGCACATATTTTCTGGTCTACAACCAAAGCAAAAAAAATTATCTTGCTTTCAGCCTTGGACTAATTCTATGAGAGATTTGCAAGCAGCAAAACAAATGGCTGGCAAGTTCCTGGGCAAAGTTACATTTGTTTCACTGGAGAGTGTGAGGGGTAAAGCAGCAGGTTTTAAAACATGAAGTTCATTCAGTTCCTTCAGGGAGAAATGTTTCTTATTAATGCAAGTTATTACAATACTTGAATGTACATTTATCTAAAATATTGCTGGAACATACCATAATGGGCAAAACTTTAAACCTTACAGGTCAAAGGTTAGTACTGCATAGTTTTAAATTTTAAGCTATTTAGGAAATAAACAGGAGTTTCACACTCTTCTTCTTGCTTCTATATTTTATGTTATTTTAAGTACTGAATATGAAATAGCAGAATGTCCTGGTGACAGCTGGGATAGAGCTCATTTTCTTCTTAGTAGCTAGTGGGGTTAAACCATGACACAGAATTAAAAATATTAGTGAAGTCACATTCCATTCAAGAAAGAATGGCATCTCTCATATAAGGATAGCACTCTCCTAATGGCAGAGCACAGCACATAAAAGTGTTTCTAAAACACAGAACCTGTTTTATTTAAATAGGAAAAAAAAATTTAGAAAAGACTAAAGGTTGCACTGTAGAACCTAATTTGTCATCTACCTCTGAGGGTTCAAAAAAAGTCATATTAAAAAAGAGAATCTGTATAGCAACTAATGACCATTTTATACTTGTGCATCAGGCCTACAACTAATACACAAGTACAAATCTCATTGGGGATTCAAAATGTGATACAAAAGCTAAATTGATGGACCAGAATAATTTTCTCACTGGTAAAACTGAGTCAAGTCTTATCAAAAATCCCTGCAGCTGCTAAAGATCATAGCTTATCTGGCATATACTGATTTCACATATTTCACATGCAAGTGGATTTCTAGTTAGCGTATATTCTCATTCTACTTCAGTCTCCTCTTCCATTGTTTATGTGAATTTAGGCAAATCATGTTCAGTTCTATTTTCTCTATTTAATAGCAACTGTCTTATGGAAGAATGCGTAAAGATGATGGGTCTGACAATATTCTGACTGTGTGAGACTGACTATCACTCTTCCAGAAATGAAGAAGACAGCTTGGAGAAAAACACAAAATTGGAGCAGTAATATGCTGACACACAATTGTATCTTGGATGATTTGCCTCTTCTCCATGTGCCTTCAATCCAAAGCATGAAATCCAGCTCATTACTGTAATGGACTGTCAACCAACTCCAGAGTGAATCATCACAGGCCAGCAAGAAAGCCAGCGTGTGCACTTAGGGAATGCAACTGATCCCAAACAGTCCAACACAATCAGAAATTTGCACATTTGTAAGCACAAGACTGCAGGGCTTCCCTTTGAATGCCTACCCTGCAAATTTGGGCTCAGAGCTCAATTCTATATGCCTGGACTCCCTGCACAGAGAGAGCAGCAGCCACTGAACTGAGTTATGCCTCTTCCACCTTTGCATCAAAACACAAACCAGAACACACCTGGCAAATCAGGCTTCACACTGTACTTGCTAAGCTTGAGCCAGCATGAAGAGAATACAAAACAAAAAGCTCATTTGTACTCCTACCTCTCCCCTTAGCGTCAGCTCAAGAGTGAGGACTGCAAAAATGCATTCACCCACCTGAGCTTCATTACACATGCCACAACTTTTCCTGAGACACCTGTAGTCCCAGCATTTCACAATCAATCGCGCTGAAATGAGCTACATGGATTCAAGGGAGAGGAAAGAAACAGTGAATACTTCTTGGTTCCTTCAAAGAATTGCAGGGTTTCTCTCTCATTCTAAGAGGCAGACAGAGAAGTGAGCACTTACTTTACCAGTATAAATACATGCAAATACCCATCTAGTACTGGCACCCAGAAAAACTCAGCTCAGATGCCATATTAAGTCTGGGAAGGCTCAATTGTTTATCTCCCTCCTTCTGGAGGACAAGTGGGAGGAGCCCTCATCAATGCCTGTAAGTATCTGAAGGTGTGGGGGGAGGATGCCAAGAGGAGGTTTCCAGGCTTGTCTAGGTGGTGCCAAACAACAGCACAATAGGCAAAGGGCAGAGACTGATGGTCAGAAGTTCCACCTGAACATGAGGAAGAGCTTCTTCAAGCAGGTGATCACACACTAGAACAGGCTGCTCAGACAGGTTGTGCCATCTCCCTCACCAGGAATACTCAAAAACAACCTGGATGCAATCCTGTGCCATGTGCTCTAGGACGGCCCAGCTTGAGCAGGGACGCTGGACCAGATGACCAGATAGTCCCTTCCAACTTGACCCATTCTGGATATTACTGTGCAGATCCCTATTTCAGATGCCAACACCCTGTTTTCCCGTATGGCCTGAAGCAACTGAATGATACAGAAGGTCCCCTGCCATACAAGCTGTGGAGCAGCACATGACAAGTATGTGTATCAAAGTTAAATGCCTTCCCCTATACCACAGCAGTCACTATTTGTTAGAACAACTAGAGATAACATGCAATAAACTAACCAAGAAAATATCTATCCACTAAGATAAGTTTTTCAACTCCACAATGCCAGAGCATCACTATTGAGTTAAGTGGTGATAAGGCTTCTCATCTGAGTTATTAACATCTTTAATGTGTAAAAAAAAAAGAGAGAAAAGGTGAAGTTTTTGTCTAAAGTCAAACAGCTCTGGAAGTACTACACATTTTGCATCTGAGTTTAATTCTGCATTTCAATAATACAGGCAAAATAGTTACGATAATTTAAGAAACTCATCATAACTTGAAAGCCATATTGTGATTAATCCTTGCAAGCTACAAAAGTAAACAATTAAGTGTGCATTGCTTGACTGCTACTAAAACATCCATAATATAAAATCCAACCAATACACAAACATACCATAGGCATACTTAAAATATCCTATACAGTAAAACTGGTATTTTTCCCTACAACATCTGTTGCACTAATTGATATCCCTCATCCCTCTTATGAAATACCACCCATGTACATATAATTAAAATTTATCCAAGAACTAAACTTTCACTGAGAGAATCTTCCTGCAGGACTAGAAGAAAGACAAAAGTTCTATTTTTAGAGGTAAGAAAATGCTTCCAACAGCAGTTGCCACAATGAGGCAGTATTCTCTAGTGCTGCCAGATGTGAAAACAAATTTAATACAGTAAATCACTGTTAATTCAAACCACTGACAGGAAATCCCACTGCAAATTACTGAATTTTACAGATTAGCAAGTAAATTAACAAAATAAAAAGCTAAAATAAATTCCTAAGACTGTGCCTTCCACATTCACTGTGACATTTGCAAAATGCTTCTAACCCTGATTTACCCTCGAAGAAGCAAGAATCACAAGATACACAACAATGAAGTGAAATGTATAAAGTCACATCTCCCATTTCACTTAGACTTTGTGACGAGCTGCAGTTGGCTGACACACACCGTATGCCGTGTGCACTGTAAAAAGGCTTTCAGTAGCAGGTTGTCTTTGGTTTGTTTAGGTAACCATTTGTCAAGTGACATAAGACATGAATTAGAGCCGGAGCTTTAGAAAGCCTGTGAAAACCAAAGGACCTGGGTTAATCTGCCAGGTGGGGGAGTTAATGGATCCGTTTGTTGACACTGGGACCTACTCCACACTGTACCCAGAGGACACTGCTTTGGACCAGTGCTCAGCTGATTTTTTTTATATTGACACTGCACAATGGAGATAACCTGAGCCTAGACCAATAAACACACACCTGAAGTTCTGGATCATAAATTTATACAAATAAAGCATGTTTATATTCAAGCAGAATACACAGTCAGTTATTCTCTGGAGTTCAAAGGCCAACTTCAGTGTCAGGTTTTGACTGCTGCTTCACTGATATTTGGAACCAAACTGGAGTAGAATCACAGCTCCTTTAGTTTTAACTACAGAACCAATTCACCCTCCTACCGGCCCAGGAAATCATCCAGCCAGCACACAGCCCTTTTTGAGTCCCACAGAACTTATTATTTGAACAGCACAACCAAGTCAAGCCACCACCTTTAGGAACTAACTAGGGCTCCTCACTTAATCATGTGTGGAACCCAAGTCCACAGTATTTCCAATGATTTGCCTGTTTTGACCTGTGATACTACCTTGGAGCAGGAATTTGAAACCTTATCATTAAACATTAGAAAAGAAGTGGGAGACAGAATAATCAGGCTTGTCCTCCTCTAGAGGCAAACTGCTTTCTGCTCATTCGGGACTCAATTCATGGTTTCTCTGCTTGCAGTGATCAACACATGGATGATTTTTGTCCTTTTAGATCAAGACCAACTGAGATAGTGAGAAACAACATCACTTTTTTGAATCCTCCTCAAAGCTCCTTCAATTGTTTTTGAAACCTGATGGTGCTCCAGTTCACACACTGTGATTTAACTTGAATCCAAGTCACGGTCTGTCAAACAAATATCAAAGCACTTATGACAGAAAGATGCAAGCGCTGAGATAACTTCAGAAAGCTACACCAAGCACTCCTGGGGAGGATCCCTGAGAGGCAAAAGGATTCAGTTCTCATAAGGGAAAAAAAAAGTAATAAATTTCTTGCAAGTTTAACAATGGATAGAAAAATAGGTGCATCCCTGAAATTTGAGGTATTTCTGGTCAGTGCTAGTTGCATCCCTGTCAACTGCACTTCAATCATTCACTGCACATCCACGCTGTAGCAATTAATCTTGATGACACAAACCAGTGGTTTTTTTTTTATTATCCTGGGACACAAAATCCTGTTCCTACAGCTCAAAAGGGGCCAGAAGAAAACCCCATTACAAACATCTTCTGTCCTACAAGTAATGCCTAATAAGCAAAGAATAAGCTCTTGTATTCGTTTCAGAAGAGATAAAATTCATCACAAGAGCAGAACAGAAAGTTTATTCCACCAGTTATAAACATATATTGCTTTCAAGAAGGAAAACAACCGATTATGTACTGTCTTTCTCCAAGAGCAGAAAGTTGGTTTACAACAGCAGAACCACCTATTATTCTGCATGGCAACAGGTGGAGGGTGCTGGGGAAGGGATTGCTTTGTTATTAATAAAACCCAAAGACCTCAGGATATTGCCTGGCTTCAAGACTCATTAAAGACAGTGGGAACGCCATGAACTTGAACAGCCTTTGAGTGAGCCTACACTTCAGATTGCTACCACAAGAAGATACTACGTTTTCTACAGAAAATTATCTCTGCACCCTTTAAACAGACTTAATCCAGAAACTACAGCTGCCCCATTTATTCTTCTCCATCAATAAGCAGCCCATTCTGCAAAAAAGAGTCTAGAAAGAGCTTGCTTCTTAAAACTGCTATATAGCAGAACTTGAGCATGGGTGCTCAGCAAGAGGACAGGATAGAGCTGCCTGTCTGCAAACTCAATGCCAGCAAAACTCCAGAACTGATTACCATGAGCCAACGGGGACAATGCCATTCAAAGTGTCTCACCAAGACTAATCTCCACAGTAGTCAGCTCCACCCCAATGCATGATATTTTATTTGGAGGTATACTTTGCCTTGAAGAATGTGCTTTTCATTTCATTCCTGTGGTAATGCTTTATATCTTAAAACAACCAGTACATAGAAATAATTCCAATAATCTGAATACCAAACATCAATATTAGTTTTTCTTTTTCTGATCATTAATGGATCAAAAGATAAATGAAGCATAAAATGATAAAAAGTAACAAGAGATTTTGTTTCTTTTACTCAGTTCAGGAGGTACTTGGTCAGTAAAAAATTGCTGCATGAGGTGTTTTACTAGTAGAACACACTTTAAAAAGTATTATACATACACATAAATACATTGCTGTGGTATTGAAATTTAATACATATTGGCTTGGAAATTTATTGTGTTTCTATTCCCTGAATAGTATGCATAAGATCTAAAAATCTGTCATTATTGCAATATGCTGATATTAGCTTTTGACCAATCAAGCCATTGCAGTCTTTATACCCTCTTCATCTATGATAAAGCTGCTAACGTTTATGATTAAACTGCTTTTCACTACATGTGCATCATTTATTTATTTTCAGGACACAGGATTCCAAACATAATGTTGATTCACAGAAAATGAAGTTTTAAAAAATACAGCATGGCATTTGTCTACAAGATTGTTAAAAAAAAAGAAAAAAGCATGTTTTAACTGAAAGTTAAACAGCAAGCACATCATAATCACTGGCCTACCACATGAGTGGCAGAACTTACTGGTGTATCAGATATATATGGGAGGTTTTCCTCTTCAGTTTCTGTAAATCCACAACATTTCAGGCACAGGCATCTTTGACTAATCTCACAGAGAGATGTGCAAAATTAGACCACTGCTTAAAATCATATCAAATTACACTGTATTTAGCCCTTCTGTAAAATTGCCTGGTTTTATCATAACGGTGAAGTTTCTTTGGTAAATTGAGGAATAGTATGGTGTGCTTCACTTCACACCAAAATATAGCATTCACCTGCCTCATCCTTAAGCCCTAAAAGCTTCTTCTGAAAGTAAGCTGCTATAAATCTCTGAGTATAAGAAACTTGGAGCTGTTTTATTCTCTGGCTGTCAGTGGTTCACAGGTAAGTCAGAAGCCTTTATTATCTCTAAGAATCTATCTAAAAAAAAAAAAATAACCTACCTGAATCCAAAAGGAAGGTGAATAAAGCATTCCACAGGAAGGCAGCAGTAATCAGCTCAAACAATTCAATGGGTTTTCTCAATGAGAAAAGCTGTCCCTGTGGTTTTCATTGAATTATATTCAGCTAGATTCTTTCAACTTGTCCAGCTTTCCAAGGGCAAGTTAAGGTGGTTTACACTGCCAAACCACGGTTTCCAGCCTTATAACAATAGGGCATGTTAATGCTGGCAGCAATACAAAGGAGTCGCATTTTCATACCAATGTACTGTTTATGAACAATAGTGCACTTGGTACATACAGCCTTGCTCCATCATCACCCATGCATGCTTTGGGGATTTTTTTTTTTTTCTTTACTTAAATGCAAGCCATTCAAGTGTTCTGTTTACTGCAACTATGAAGTGAGAAGGGTGAACTCCTACTGTGCTCATACACTTGGGTACACTCTATGTAGTGCACTCAGATGTATTCATCAGGTTAGCATGGAAGCAAGAAACCAACTCAGGAAAATAAATGAAAGTTCTAACTCAGTTTTCTACATCCAGACAGCAGTGGTTCAGACGAAGACAAAAAGGCACTACCCTGCCTGAAAAGACAATATTGTGTCATTTGAACATGCAGCAGGTCCAAGAAGCAAATCCTGTCACAGGGTGTAGTGCTCTAAGTACATCTCACCCCTGTGAGGGCTACCGGGGTGGAATTGACCTGTGTGCATTGTCACCACTGGCAATTAACTAACATATCACACTCCCCTGTTTCTAACTGCAATCTACTAAGTCACCTGACAAACTCCCCAGGAAGGCTACACAAGAGCCAAGTACCTTTTTAAATGCTCAGGCATAAGGCATCAGTAAATATGCTCTGATACAATCTGATACCTGAGCAATGACAGGTATGGCAGTAGCCTGAGGGGCTACGTACGAGATACAGCATCTTCTGCTTTTTGCACAGCTCTGTTCATTTCCTAAAGGTAGAATTAAGCAGCAAACACTACTGTTTGACATTTAAGAGCAGGGGCTTAGTCAGTGGTCCCAAAGCAGTTAACGGAGAACAGCTATCACCATAAATAAGCAGCTATAAACACCTGTCCAGTTTGATGAGAGTCCATCAAAATCAGAAAGATGTCTGGAAATATGAGAACTAGACTAACTATCCTTCTATTCTCTCTCTCTAGCCTTCCAGAAAAGGCTTACAAAAGGAATGAGTGAAAGCCTTTATTGCTAAAATCTTAGCTGTGCCTATTATAAAAAACTCCTGGCTCCATAGGGAGGCAGCTACCCACCTTTTCAGAAACGCAGGAAATAGTAAAATGGTAGGTATGAGGCAAAAAAAAGCATAATTTGTCAAAACAGATTGCTAGTTACAGTTAATGTCCCCGCAAACACGCTTGAGGAGCGACACACACGCGCTATAAGGCATTCTGCAATCTAATTCGGTTATGCTTGCCTGAAACATAACACAAATCCCAGCACAACACAGGCTCCGACTTAATTAGATTCCCTAAGAAAAGTCAGTCTGAGCCATATGGTATTTTCCTCAGCAGTTACGATAAACTGACCTTGATACTAGGAAAACGCACGCTGCTTCTGTCTGAGGCATAAATTACAAGCGCAGCGTGGCGGGATGCTCCCACGAAACGGGGACAGCGGCAGCGCCACGCTGAAACCCTCTCCGGGCTCCCGGGGAAGTTGATCAGAGTAAAACACTCCAATGATAAGGATGATGATGATGCACTGCAGTGACAGCGCTCGAAGAGCCACGCGGCCAGCAGAACACCACGAAGCTGCTCAGACATCTGTCCGGTAATTAAAGCACAGCCTAATGCCGCGCTGCCGCGGAGGAGCGGCCCGCCTCGCCCCTGGACGCCGCGGAGAGCGGCGGCCCCTCGGCCACCGGCCCGCCCGGACCCCCGGCCCTGCCCGGCCCCTCCCCAGCGGCGCGGGGCCCCTCACGGCCCGAGCCCGGCCGGCCCCGACGGGCGCTGCGGCCCCGCACCTCGGCCCTGCCGCAGGCCGCCCCACGGCGCGCCCGGCCCCGCGCTGCCGCGGCAGGGGGGCCCCCAGCCCAGCCCAGCCCAGCCCCGGCCCCGGCCGTACTCACCCCCGGCCAAGTGCGAGGGCTGCACCGCAATGGCAGGCGGGCGGGAAGCGCCTCGCTCTGGGGCACGGGCAGAGGCACCGCTGGCGGCTGTGCCCCGTCCCTCATGCACAGCGGGGTCTGCGGCCGCCCCGCGCGGGCCCCCGGCCACCAGCTACGCGGAGCCGCCGGGCACAGGTGCCCCGATCCCGCTCCGCACCGGCCGGTGCAAGGCGAAAGCCGCTGTCTCCTCCCCTCCTGATGCTGCTGCTTCTGCCGCCGCCGCTGCTGCTGTCGCTGTCGCCTTCAGCCCTCCCCGCCCCGCCGGACGCGCCGAGTGCTGCTGCGGTGCCAGCGGCGGCAGCTCCCGCCGCGCACCGGCACCTGCCCGGCCGCTGCCGCCAATCGCCGGCAAGGGGCCGGGCAGGGGCGGAGGCGGCGCGGCCGGCAGGGGCGGGATTTGCGCGAACCTCCGCGCCCCGGTGCGCATCCATCCCCAAAGCTGCGCCCCCGACAGGCAAGGACCGCGCTCCCGCCGCCCCGGCGAGTGCCCCGGGGCCGCCTGTCACTGTCACACCCGCCGGCCGGGCGGGGACACCTGCGGCCCGGCCGCCACCTGAGCCCCAGCTGGCCGGGAGAGGCACAGGTGCTGCCCGGCGGTGCCTGTCCGGGCCCTGCCGGGTGCGGGCCGCCCGTGGCGGGTGTCTAGCAAAGGAAAGGAGAGGCCGTTTTGTTGGGAAGGGACGAGAATTCCATCCGTATGGATGCGGCGCACCGGGCAGTCGTAAGGAAGGTGCGGCCTGGTCAGTCGCTCAGCTCATCTGTGAGTCACTGCTGTAACGTGGAAGCGCTTTTTTATGTCCTGAATCACTGCAGATTTTATTGTATCAGGCTAATTACTTTTCTCCTGGGATTATTTTTCGTTCCCCTTTTTTTTGTTGTTGTTTGGTTTTTCCATGCTTGCTTAACTTCATTTTAAAGTAGCTGCAGCTGTTCACTGCAAGGTATGGACTTATTTGATCTCAGCCAAAGTGCTCTGTCAAGACAGATGAATTCAATAAACTTTGGCAGGTGTTCAAAGAAAACATTTTCTGGGAGAGCATTTTTGTTTACATGAATTTCACGGTATAACAAATTAACTGGTTTAGCAAACGTTTACTTCTATGCTAACCTACACTTGCCTCTGTTAGTAAAATGGGTGCCACTCCGTGAGGCAGACATCACATTCATTTTAAATGTGTATGCAAAGAATAAACAAACAAAAACAACTTTAGGAAGTACTCTGCATCAGACATCACTTTGTATTTCCCAAACACATCTATTGGTAAATACATGTCTCAGTGTTTCCCAAACAGAAGAAATTTCTTCTTTAAATAAAACAAGAAAATGAAGCAGTCATTTTCAGCAGTAACATTTTTTCAAGAGCAACACGACATGGCAACAAATCAGGGATTGACTTAAACAATAGGTCACACATTGCCTGTGTTAGAAGAGTAAGCGATAACACACTTGAGCACTTTTAATAATTGGAAAAAGATCTGGATAGAAGCCCCTCTTCAATATTCTAGCTGAAACACTGGAAGAATAATGTTTTAAAGTCAGCCACCAATACCAGTAATTCTAGAATGCTTATGATTATACCACCATGAAGTTAAACAGATAAAACTGTCTGAGATCCTGCTCCTCACACTCAAGCTACTAAGCTAATACTGAGTTCAAGAGTAATGTCTCGCCCATGCCTCAACATTCTGCAGTTAGGTACATAGAGTGTATTTTCCTTTCAAGGTAATATTTCACATTTTCACCACTGGAGATAAAGCATTGGACTTGAGACCCTTCATTCCACACCAGTACAGTAACCAATACATTTTTACATGTTTACATGTAAATCAGTATATTTTTACATCTTTACATTTACATGTTTTTACTGCAACAGTACTCCACAGGGAAGGCATTAATCAGTGACACAGATAAGCCAGCCGCTAACAACTGACAGAGTGCCGCTGAAAGAGGGGAAAGGGAACCATGCAAAACTGAAGAAATACTGTAATTACCTTGTGGCTACTGTGCTGGAATTCTCAATTTGACTGTATGTCTCCCCACCATACTTGTTAGATGCTCTCTTTGTCCTCATCTACAGGTTTTGGTGTCTCACTTGGAGAGAAAACAGCTTCTCTTTACATCTGTAGCAGGTGGCAGGTGTTCCACAGGAAAAAAAAAAAAACAAACAAAAAAAACCCACAAAACAAAACCCCCAAACTTGCATAAAATCTCTTTTTTCACCCCTACAAGCCAAATTATAAGGGATGGATGGGTAAACTGAGATATGCCAGGCTTTCCCTGAAATCACATGAGATACAGCCATTGACCAATAAAAATAAGTATCTAAATAAGCCTGCAGAAGAAACAGAAGTCAAAGGATGAGAAACTATCCAGAGGCAAGTCCCTAGTGGTGGCATGGCAATTTTTACCCCATGAGCAGCACATGCCCAAGCACCTTCCCACCCAGTGCCTGGCAGTTACAGAGGGGAGCAGAGCACTGAGAGGTGCAAAGGATACAGGCAAGAGTGAGTGGTCATCAGAAAAAGAAGACTGCCCTGCACACTTATTTCACATCCTATAGCTCTGAAATTCCCCATTCTCCATATTTTGACAACAGTTAAGATAAACTACAGACCATGCAATGTTTCAGTGATAATAACCTCAGTGTGGAGACAAGCAAAAAAGAAGTCGGGCCCAGGGAACACATGTGTAGTAACAGCAACCATGGTGCTGTTTAGGCAGCAGCATGAGAAAAGTCTTGCAAAAATGGGAGGTAGATCCAGTAATAATGGGGTGCAGGACAAGAAAATAATGTGTTTTCTTGGTGGTAAGTTTCTCTTGTCACAATACAGCCTTTTTCCATAAAGAAAAAAAGTCATCCAAATGCAGACTGAAATAAGAAGGCTGGTATTGCTTGTAATGCTCAGCACTAAATCCAGTGATGCCATAACAGTGGCTACAAGGCTGCAGTGGCCGAGAGGTGACTCCTCAGGCTGTCCCCAAGCTGTGCTGTGTAACCAGCTGGCTGCACTGGTGTAAGGAGGTCAGGGCAGCCTGTGGGACCCTGCCTTAGCCGGACAGCAGTAGTTCTGGGTAGGAGGCCCCACTCTACAAAGAATTCTCTGCCCTCCGCATCCATGGAATGGGGCTGCTAGTCATAGGAAGGTTTTTGGAGCACAGTTCATATGATCAGGAGATTTGGCCATCTTTTGTACAGCATGTGATTGTTGCAAAACCTTCAAATAAATAGTTTTTTGGGAAAATAAGATTTTTGCTGGTTTGGTATTCCCTCAGAGGATACCCAGGGCGGTGCAGAAATATGATGTTAGCCAATGCAGTCATGCTGGATTATTCAGTGACAATCACAGGTCACTTCAGGAGGACTTTTTGAAGTTTGCTTTCTGTGTGTCCCAACTTCCTCAATAAAAATAGGGAGTTTAATAGAGAAATTGGGGATGCAAATATGGACAGTACCTGCTGATTTGCTACCAGCTGCTATGTTAGCCACAAGGACCAATTATGAATTTATTCCAGCCTACTGGTATCTCAGGGCAGCAAATGAAGACAGTAATAAATAATTAAGTTTCTCTTAATTTCAGCTGATCTCTTAAGACATCAGAGTATTTGCACAAAGTTTAAGTAACAATAATTTGATGGTAATAACTTGTAAGTCATTGTAACATTCTATCTTAGGGTCCTAAAGAACTTCATAAACGTAAATAATTTTACAAAATGTCCATGCAAAACATAAAGTATTATGATAAATAAGTTAAAATACTTAAGTTATTCATAGGCCATAAGAAAATGAGTACAAAGAGAAAACTGAAAAGAATGGACAGATTTTTAACACTACTTAGTATATAGGGCATAACATTTGATATTACATTTTGCCATGACTTTCCTTTGGAAATTTCAACAGCCATGCTCCCTGGCCCACAAGCCTCACAGTGTATGGAGGAGCTCTGATAAATGCTAAGTGTGGAAAGAGTAAAAGGAAAACTGAGAGAAGACAGGATAAGGGTTATATACCTACACTAGTTAGGGAGAGAGCTTGAGGAAGTTTTGGTATTTACCGAGCAGCAACAGAATTCAGGCAAGCTAACACTTAGAAAAGACACAAACTTACCAAACACTCACAACTGGGATGAAAACAGTTGTAGACAAACTGTAACTAATGCAGAAAGAACAATTTATGATCAGTGGGAGGAGAGAAAGGAGGGGGTTTTTTTGTTATTTTTGTTGTGGTTTTGTGGTCAATGAAAAGGCAATAACAGGAATATGAGTTCGTAAGAGAGATGGTAGAGAAAAAACATTCGATACATAATTAGTAAGAAAAATTCTTTCCATGATTATTGGAAAGAATGGGAATAATCAGAATGCTAATAAGTTGTAGAAGAGAACATGATGCTGCTGTATTGCTGTTGCTGTAGATTTCCTCATTCTTTCTGGGTGCATAAATGCAAGCTTGAAGGTGTTTGGAGAAGAAGCTGCATGCAAAGAAATGAAGACTCTTTTGGTGCTCTTCCCTTATGACTGCCACTAAATGGGCATGGGCAACGACATTAAGTTCCTACATTTCTGCAAGTAAAAAGAAAATTCTTAAAAAGGTGTGGTGACTTCTTCAATTTCCCTGAAGAATAGACTTCATTTCTTGGCAGTGGCTGAAACATATGAAACAATGTGAGGATGTCCTTCATCCTCAGGGGGTGGTTATTGTTTCTTTGTTTATTTTTTTCTCCATTTAGCCCCACCTTTCATGCTAAGAAGAATAACTCCTTCTTAGTCATCAATCCGAGGATGAGCAAGCAGCAGGAGGGATGTGGTCCACTGATGCTTTTCTTTAGAGCTGCAATTGTGTCCTGGGCAAAGTGGCACTGAGGATGTGGTAGCATCTCCAGTATGGCTCAGCTCTGCTCTCTTCTCCACAAATTGAAAAAAAAAAGAGAAAAAGCTCTGTGGTGCCCAGGGGAGGAATAAGAAAAACCTTGCAAGTCTCCAACTGAACAGGAAAATGCTCATATTAAGGAGGATTTGACTTCACAGATTCAAGCACTGAACAAACAGGAGCGAATGTTGGTTTAGCTCTTGATCTCTTGTGTAGTGATATGTTCTTTCAGCTTCATCTGATTTCTTTGTACCAGAATCAACAGACAGCTGTGAAATTTTGGGTTTAAAACAAACCCATCTAAAACTATTATGCCTGCAGCTCTCTTTTGGGTTCATTGCTTCAATTCTCTAGCACAATCAGGAATATTTTACTTTACTTAACACCTCTGATACCTAGAGCCAGACTACAAGAATACACTCTAGAAGGTTTTTTTTCATAAAACAACTATAAAAATATTTTCTTATTCAAATAAACTGAAGTTTTTCATTATTTGAAGTTATTAAAATCTAAGTTGTCATCAACCCAACTGCCTTTGGCTAAAGCTGATAAATGAAGGTGATAGTGTTAAATGCTTTTCTGTCCCTTATTATAATTCTACACAGAAAAAGTATCCTCAGATGCATATAGTATACATTATATAATTCTGTGCTTATATTTTACAAGGAAAACCCCAGCAATAATGAAAGAAATGTTTATGAACAGAGCCCTAAAAATCCTAGTCAGTACAAAACCAGTGAATTCCTTTAAGAAAGATTAGTCAAAATTAAAATACTTTCTATTAACTTCTTATATTTTAGTACATCCTGAATGAAGTAGTTTTCAGAAATTCTTTTTCTTTTTGAAAGCAATCCTAATCCTGACAGTAATTTCCACATGGAAATGAGGTCAACAAAACCAGATCAGCTGAATTTTCCAACCAATTGTTTGGGCATATAGGATTTAACCATTTCTGAGTCAAAGAGAAAATTCGTCTTTTCAAAGAGAAAAAGTTTGCTCATTTTCTTCCCCTTCTCATTAGACCATTGGATGGAAATAGGTAAAAATCTGTCCACATTTACAAAACTTGATGCAGACATCTATAACATGTCTGCGTAGTCCCTTCTTCTGTGATATTCATTTGTTCAGAATCAGTAGTGCGTGGCTGGGGAAAAAAAATGGATGTTTCAAACAGCAAAAATGCCTGGTGAGAGTGAGGCAAGCTCTTTGCTAACGACACAGGCTAGTTCCTTAATGTTTCTGAGCCTTGCTAGTTAGATACACTGACTGGTAAGGTTTCCCCATGAGCAGAAGTAACAGATATTTTGAGACTCTTTTCTCCATGATACATTTAGCTGAGATGGACATTAAAATAAAAATCATCAGACAAAATCTATTTCCACAATGACTCTTTAGAAAGGTAGTTTCTCTCTTCCCAAACCCAAATCTTAGTGGCAAATGTATAGCAACAACAGTCAAAGCAACTAAAAGAAAGTTGCCTACCAGCACCTCATTCCAGAAAAAGACTGAGCCAAAGTATTGTGAAAGTAGATGTGTTTGATGCTGGGACATCTAATCATGTTACTGTTTGACATATTCTTGCACAACCTCTCACATGCCTTAATTATGTTCAGTACCCTTTGAGCTTGTTCTGTGCATAGAAAATTCATTGTGCTTGTTTCAAAGAGCTTACCCCATGAATGCTTTAATTCCTCTCCCTGGATTTTCTATAATCAGTTTGTTACTTGGTGTTTTCTCACACACAAAGTAAAATTCTTCTCATTTAATTTACCCCCGAAAGAACATGGGGTACACTGGAGCAGGATTATATCTGTCACAAGCTGCAGGAATGACTGTGTGGTTTTATTCAAACCAAATCCTCCAGGGATTGTCCCAAATACACACAAGTTTCTTTTTTCTGTGTCTGCCTTGGGACCTCAGATCAGCCGTTTTACTTTTCCATCTTGTTTTAAAGGTATTGTGTCTGACAGGACCATGTCACATCACCTTGCATTGTCCTTGCAGAAGGCTGCAGGCACTGCACTCATGCACTCTTCTTCTGCAAGGCCAGCATCAGCCCTGCAAGACTTATTCCTTAACCCCTTCCACTCTTTCCAAATTAGCAACAGCTAGACTTCAGGAATTTCTCATTTTTATAATTCCTATGAGAAACACTTTTCCAGTGTGCAAACTGGCATACACCAGCCCTCCAGCAGACCCAGGCCCAGATTACATATGTCCTGTTCCACTGCTCAGCTCTGAAACTCTCAGCTCTCAGACACACCAACAAGGTGTGTCTCTCCAGACAAATATTTATATACTGAGCTTCATTTCCTTATCCAAGTTCCTGGTGAATGTATAAAAATACAATCACTAGAATTTTAAAACCTAGAATACCCACATCTATTAATTAAGTGTTTAAGGGGGAGAGACCAGTCTCTAATTGCAGAGCTTGAGCTGTTCATTTTCCTATGGGAGCCAATTATTGTTGTTCTTCTTGGTGGCATCTCCACTTTAGGCCATGGGGTAATGAAGACAGATGAGTAAATAGTGCATATAAGATATCTGTGAATCATTAACAAAGTCATTAAAACAATTATAGATAATTTTTACTGAAATAGAGTCTAGCACAGAGAATCGTAAGTCTTATTGTGATACCATCTGTGATACAAGGAACAGAAAGCTCTGCAGCCAAATCTTAATCCAACAACTTTTAGATAAATAAAACCCTTTGGCATTCACTTTGAAAGCCCTCACTTGTTTTCTCGTTGTCATTCTTATGAGGAATTATTCTTGTGCTCTAGCTCTTTGCTGACAAGCATCTCTTGTGTCAGGAAAGATGCCTGAGGCCTTCACAGTGGACTTGGGAAGGCTAATAGGATGGTTGCCCAGGTGGGCAAGCATTAGTCCCCAACTGTAAATATTAAGTTGCAGACCAATATTTTTCTTTAAATACATGTAGGAAGAGCATGGCCATCAACAGCCTTCCTAGGCAGGTTTCTTCATGGAGTTTTCCATGTGTTGGTTGGTACCAGTGTGCTGCACATGTGCAGCATGTGTGCTGCTCAGGTTCTCTGGAACAATTTGGCATTGTTTGAATCCTCCCTGTATGCAAACCCATTTAGAACAGGCCTCCATCAATGAGCAATAAAGCTGTTACAGCCATCACTGCTTGATTGCTTGATTTCTGGAAGAGCAGATGGCCCATACCTCTTACTGGAGAATTCAACCCATTTTACTTCAAGTGTTCCTGGTTCTGTAGGCTTCATTTCCTTGTGCCTGAACAGCAAACCTGGAGTGGTCCTGAGGTGGCCTCTGAAATGCAGCCTCACTCCCACTACCACACCTGCCACAGAAAGGGGAGAAATTTGCTCTCCTTTAATGAAACTACATTTTGTGAAGGTTAATGTTTCTTTTTCTCTGAAATGGTCTGGAATGTAGTCCTTGAAAAAACAAACCTGCTACAATTATGAGCTGCTGTGGTAGAAGAGACAATAAGGTTTCCACAGCAACTACTAGTAGTGACCCAGCATACACCGTGAGCATTATGTGACTTCACTACTTCGAAACTACTCAATGGTCTGTATTTAATGGCACTAACAGGAATAGTTTCAGCTACACTTTTAATACCCTGTTGATGCACTTGATGCAAATAGCTCTACCACAAGCTATAACTCTTTGGAAAAAAAAAAATAACCCAACCAAACCCTCAAACAGAATAGCAAATAAATTGTCAAGGCAGTGTTGCTGTAAGACTTTAGCTTTTATATCTGAGGTTCATTTGTTTCATGTGCAGTAATATTGCCCTTTCTTGCAACTTAATCTTATCTCTACTACATGCATAAACATTTTAAAACATCTCCATATGAAATACCAAAGAATTTAAAATTACTCTATTCTCAAAGGCATTATCAAGGGTCTCCACTTGGTGGAAGGGGATATTTTGGCAGTGGAGAAGTGAAGGGGAATGCAAAGGGATGAGCAGAGAAAATTTAGGATCTCTGTAGGCCCCAGACAAAATTTTGTCTGTGAGGTGAGGTTCTCTGAACAGCAGATGGGAGGATAAGGATGAATTATTCATAAGAAGACAAATGCATACAGTTTTACAGCTACATGAATAATAAAATTCCTTCAGTCTGTTGACCAAGTGCAGTTCAGGAGCAGAACATGTGCACCAGCTTTGGTGGTCAGTTCTAGGACCTCAACATTAATTCCCTACCTATTGAGAAAATTATAGGGAGCCAGATGCACACACTCATGGAAGGTGATATATCAAATCTCAGGAACTCAGGGAAAGGGAAAACAGATATTACAAATGAAATACATCGGTGCTCAGTTGTTAATGGGGAAATCCATTCTCTAACTTTCACTGGAGCATTAATTAACTTTAGACCACAGATTCTGCCATTCAGATGAAGAGAGGTCCATAGATTTCAGGAAATCTGCTAAAGCTTTTAAAGTCTTTTCCCAATAGGTTGGAGATAATATGGCATCTTAACCAAGAGAATCTTCATGTATGGATACACATACACTCATTCAGTGTCTCTTTAAAGTCACTAGATGAAGAGATAAAAATCACATAATCTACAATTTTCCCATTTCTGCTTACATTGTGCCTGATATGTTATGAGAGATGGTACTTAATAATAACTGATGAGAGAGACTACAGTCAATGACTCCTGCAGGCAGAAAATAAACTCACATCTTTCCAAATTCCCTTGTGTGACTGTGTTGTGACATAATTTGTGTCATATTTTGCAGGACTACCACTCACATATGGCACTACTTGAATTTATTATTTCAAGTAAAAGTTATGTAAAAGATTGGTTTTAGTAATACAAGAAAAAAGCAACAGTGAAACAGCCAAGGTTCTGGTTGAGACCAGTTCGTCCATCAAAATCTGAACTTGGGAAAGACAAAATTGTACAGATCTATGGGAAGAAAAAGATCTCTAAAAACATTTCTAAGAGCTCTCAGCAGCAACAAATTCTCATTTTACAGGAGTCCCACATCCCTTTTGGAGAGTTCATACCATTCTTTTGGACCAAAGTTCAATTCCTCCTTGGCATTCCACTCCAGAATCACAGGATCTCCTTTTGACTAAGAGGCTCCATCCCAAAGCAGTGAACAGCATTCTGGCCTTGTTATAGAAATTCCAGCAACATCAGGACACTGCAATGTAGCTCTGAAGCCCGATGTAGCCCTGGTATTACCATGATGCATAGCATCTCATTCTTTTCTTCCCAGTCTGTAATGACCTGAGGTAGGATATAAAAGGTCTCTGAAGCTCTGGGTTAGAAATCAAGGGTGACTATTCCTCTGAAGCTCCCCTGTTATGGCCCTGGCAGGGGATAGATCTTCCCAAAGGTATTGCTTATCTATGAAGCCAATCCTGAGAGAGTCATCTGCAGTCTGCTGTAAAATCATGCTGCTTGCTTCAAATTTTTTGTTATGTTTGATATTATTTGCATTTTAAACTAAACACAATCAGATTCAGACACTTTGCAGCACATATTATAGACACCAAGGGAAGGAAATAACACACAACATTGGAAATGACAGTCACATCTGTTTCTACAGGAAGGAAATGAGAATAGACTGTGCAAGGAGAGCGATATCTGAATTTGTATCAGAGCAACTACATTTGAAACAGTGGCACCAAGAAGGAGTCTCAGAAAACCTCATTACTCTATAGTTCTGATTCCTTTGGTGGTTTTTCTCCTAAATGACTGTTCCTTCTCTTGTAGGGTCTGATTGTGCAAGTTATTGTATCCCTCTCTGCCTGTGCTGTACCAAATCTATCATGGATGACAGTGATAACTTCAATCACTTCTCAAAATCCGTACGCGACTACATTTACTAGCTTGCTTATTATTATAATGTTTTATTATTTCAAAGATTCTTTAATGGTCTTCTGGGATATTACACCTTATACACCTTCAGAAGATTATCTTTTTTGAGTTGCAGCAAGTGTTTCGTATGTGCAAATAGTTTCTTTTTACCTTGTGAAATATTCCAGTGCATTTTTGAGCTACTGACTACTAAACTTTGCTTCTCAAATTGAATTGTCATTTTTTTTTCTCAGTCAGGAAACTATAACATATACTTACGATTTGTTAGCTTTTCATTGAATGGAATAATAAAGAGCACCAGCAATGTACCCAGCAGCAACACAGACAACTGTTCTTGCACTCCAACTATAGAGATAAATTAGACTTTTTCCCCCTCCATAAATCTTCATGAAAAAACTAATGTCTTTGGCCTGATTTCTCCCTCTACTGGTCTGAAACAGAATCTTTCCAATGGGAAACATCAAGACCTTTTGTAATAAAATCTGACCTCTGTGCTTGCACTACAGCAAAGAAAGCATGATGCCCCTGAAGTTCATCCTCTGCAGTTCCCATGAATCACATGCCCCTGTAATCCACGGATAAGGACAACATCTTCAATGGTCTGGCCACATTTATGCTATTTCTTCTTAAAATACCTCCTCTCTGCAGGGACTTGAGTTTGAATAGTCATGTGATAGCATGAGAATAAATCACAATCCTTGATTTATACATCACCTTGAACCTCATTCAAGGGATAAGAGTGAATTGCTGTTTGAAGTTTGCTCTTTGTTAAGCAAAATGGAACCCATGAATGAGAAAAGATGAGACAATTGCCATTTTAAACATTGTAATAGTAAGAATAGCCCAAATTCTCTGAGGCTGGTTATTCCTTACTCAGGAGAATCCAGTCTGCATGGAAGCTATGCTCAAATGACATTGCCATTCTGCTGCTCCTCAGTCATGCTTTTCTCTCCTTGGGCAGTCACATAGTGAGCTAGCTCAAGGAATACGTCTGGCCAAAAAATGCCTTCAAAAAGCTATTTTTTTAATCCAGCAACCTGCACTTCAGTCAGCTTAATGAGAGAATGAATGATAGCCTGATCACATTTCTGGAACATTCAGGTTCCCCAATTTCCTTAAGATAGCCTTAATTTCATCTACCTCATTTGCTGTGTTCTCCATCCTAAGGACCCCATCCCACTGTCTCTGGTTTATTTTTGAGCCTGAGAGGTGTCCTTTAACCTACAGTGCCAGCACACAGGTGAACGTGCCAACACTGAAGTCCACTTGCCTACTCTCTGGACTAGGCCACCATTTATTCCCATGGAATGCAGGGAGTATATCACCATGGATTATGCTCAACATACCCTGGACATCCATCTTCCTTACAACTAAAACTGCAGAAGAAATATTGATTTTCAGCATGACTCATCGACAAGTTCTTACCTCACTGTTTGCCACTGACGAAGGCTCGTGTTGCTGGGTTCCTCCAGCCACAGGAAGAAAACCTGATTTCCTTCAAGGCTGAGCTCTCCCAAGGCTGGCATAGGCAGCTGCTGCATCCCAGCACATAGCCATGTCACAGCACCAGGCTGCTCAGGTTTGTATTCCTGGAGCAGGAATGCACTGCATTTGCACAATCAGTTGGACCAGAGGGAGAAGAGACAGGGGGGAAGTTTCCAAGTTGAAGTTCATCATACAGCTGTTTGCGTGGCGAGCCCATATTAATTTCTGCACTGAAGGTTGTTTTGCTTTTATACCTACAAACTCAGCAAACCCGGTTACTCAGGGCCTATAAAATTAATGGCTTTTTTTTCCCTCCCATCATAGCCTGGCAGCTTGCAGCTTTGAGTGGATAAACAGGGGAAGATTACTAAAATTAAATGTAAAAATCTCAGCTTGTAAGCACCATTAGTCTTGATGGCAATAAGAAATGTTTGCTGAGGAGTTCATATACTTGACAGGGTGAGAAAGTATATAACCTTGCTGTCAGAAGAGAAAAGAGCGTTAAGATGGAAGAGAGAAGCCTTGCTCAGTGTCAAGGATGGCTAAGCAAGTGTTTAAAGCTAATCACAATTTGCAAAGGTAGTCAGGAGATGCGAGGTAGGAAAAATAAAGGAGTTAATGCTAAACCCATGTGGCCAAGAGAAGGAAAGAAATACTCTGGAAGCAACCCATAAGCAATAGAATTAGGGAGCTACAGAGCACATCTTAATGGCAATATTACATACATTCTAATTTTTGGTACTTTCTTTTCTCTACAAAGATAAGAGCAAGCAAAGGTATGAATGATGCCTGCTCTCCAGGTTAGATTCTTTTCTTGCACCATTGATACTTAGACAGGTCAGCCCATGCTGGGATATATAGTCCTGCTTACCCAAAGCCCTGCAGCCACCCAGCCTTACCTGTCCTCCCCAGCCAGCTTAAGCTGCTCCCACTCAGGGGAAGCTACTCAGAGCCATCACAACCTGCTAACTCCAGTATTTGGGGCTTAGCCCTCTGCAGCCAGGCAGGGGTGTGCCGCCCTCCTCATGTAGGAGAAACAAAGGGGGCAAGCACAGGCTGGGGCTGTACTAAGAAGCTGGGGGATTTTATAGCCCAGGCTTTGCACGCCTAAATTGAAGGTTCTGTTGTTGCATTAACGATAATTAATTAATCCTGGGAGTGCAGGCACCACACCCTGCGGGCCTCAGCCCGGCAGAACCACACCTCCCAGCTGTATGGGCTGAGTGGGTAGAGTTAAACTCAGAGCTTCCCTGAAAAGCATTACAAACCCCTGTGTTCTTCCTCACTCCTTAGTTTGATTAAGGCAGTGACATGTCCTTACTAAGTATCCAGCAGGCATTCAGCTTCCCTCCCCTTGAATGCATTTGATCTCACATTGTCCATCTCTGCACGCTAGGGTGAAATGATTGGGCAAGAAAGCAGGAGGAGCAGGGACTGCTTCCTCCCAGATTCCCCCAAATGAAGCAGTTTCTCAGAGGAGGAAATGGTCTGCAAGGAGCAGATGTGGCTTTGTCATGAGACTGGGCAAGAGAGATGAGGATTGCAGTGGGTGCCAAATTTTCTTTACCCACTCACAAACAGGCAGGACAAGACTTTAATTTCTCAGCACCAGCTGTGGTAAAGCTGGTGGCTGTGCCCATGTATTCCCCACAATGCTTAAATGGAGCAACTGGGCACCATCTGCACAGTGATTATGACCAAAACCACCCCCTGCCCTGGGTGCATGCAAACACAGCAGATCTGATCAGGAGCCAGCTGTGAGAAGAGAAGGGAAATGCCCCTGGAGCTGGCTGTGCCCAGGGAAGGGAGGCTCTGAGACCAGCCAGAAGCACGCTCAGGATGTCTATGGGAGTGAGGAAACACATGCTGCTAAACCAGGGCAGCAGGAATTATGTGCATGGCTCTAAGAGGTCCAGAGAAACATCCCGGGTACACAATAAACTGTGTCCAGAGCTTCCTCCTTGGCTGCCAATTGCTCATTTTTCCCCATACAATTATAGACATTTAACCCCACCATGACTTTTGATAGCTATGAGGGACCCATTTCCTCCCATCCAATTAACTTGTGGCCATCATTCAGTAGCCCACCCTGAAAAAAAACCCCTGTTTGCACTGCACATCTCAGCTTGGCCACTCATTCAGGTGCCATTCCTATTCTGCTGTGGGGTTCAATGGCATCTGCACAGGCATCAAACAGTGGCTCAGCTCTCATATTCCTCACTGTGCACTCAGGCTGCAGAGCACTTGCTGTCCCAAAGCCACCTTTCAGGGGCCAGACTCTTCATATCTCACTGGGCTAGACCCTACCTCATCTTTTCAGCAGTTTCAGTATGCTTCTGCTTCTCCTCTCTTGACTTTCTCCAGGACATCTTGATTTTGGAATTTTCTCTAATAAAATGCTGAGCAGAATTTCAAAGTAAAAACAAACTAACAAACAAACAAAAACCCTTCAAACAAAACAAAAACAATAAACAACAAAAAAACCAGCCCAAAACCAAACAAAAAAAACCATGACAAGCTGGGGGAGGAGGAAATAAAACCAATCCCATTTCCAAGCATGGCTTAAAGCTGCTTGCCATCACTGCCTGATAGTGCTCTTGTCATGTCAGCTGTCTGCTTACTTTTTGAGTTCCCTCTACAAGTTACTCTAGTCAGAGGAAAATAAAAGTGACAAGCAGAGCTGACGTGTATGTGCTCTGAAAAGGACAGGGGCAAAGTCCTCTGTGAGGTTTTAAAAATAGATGTGCTGCAAAGTGTACAAAAAGATGGACTAAGAGTTTCCTCCACATGCAGCTTCTGTAGACACTGAATGCTGGTAGGGTCACCACATGATTTACTCTAAGTGTTTAAGTAAGGTAGCAAGACACACTGCTAAGTGACTGTCAAAATACAAGTATTTAATGGTTTGGAATCATTATCTAATCAACTAATCCACCACTGCAAAAAAAATCATATACCTTTTGCCTTTATCACTTGCACAGTTTCCTGACATATTTGCAGTTGAATAATTAACACATCAGTTACTGCAAATAATTTTGATGTATGTATGGCAGATTAAGAACTGGAAACACAGCAAGGATTTGTTAGTGTTTGGCTGGGCTTTTCCTCTGTCAAGTCATCCCTCTAAGCTTCCTGTAAATACACACAGGTCTTGTGGTTTTTGTCTTCCTCTGTAAAACAGCAGGAATTGTGCACAATATCACAAAGACTTTAACCAGTCAAGCACACAATTAACAACACATTTATATGTTTTGTCTGCAATTTTCCTCAGCAGCAGCTTTAGGGGAGACTATTGCACAGTCTTGGCTTGCCTAGAAAGATCAGATTTGCCAAGACAGTTGCAATTAATTGAAAGTTCTTCCTATTGCCTCTAAAGGTAGCTGAAAAGAAATTATATACCAGCTCTGCCTACCAAGAAGAAGGCATTGGCAATTCTAAGGAGATGATATCCACTTTATTTAAATAAGTTTTTATCATGGTTAGTAGAAGGCTGTAAGAAGCAAATTAAATTTCTTATCAGCATTAAGACAGAGACAACTGTTGTGATAGGAATTCAATAGCATTATATTTAAATACTTATTTTGCAGGGAAAATGTATCAGTGAAAAATGAAAAATCCTCCATTTATCAAATACTCAACTAATGCATACTAAAAATGTGAAATACACCCAGGAATTTCACTTTAAAAGTACACACTGGACTCAGTAATTCATCACAGTCACTGGTGAAGTATACTGTAAAGGGAATTTTTATTTTCAACAGCCTATTTCCTAGGCTACAGAATAAGAGCTGGTTTACTGAGGTGCTCCAGCCAGCACATGCACTGGGGATACCAGCAGCAATATTCCTCCTGGGATCTTGGTAGTCCTGCAGCAATTTACTGATGTTCCCTTACTTACACACCACAGCCAGCCCCACATCTGAGGGTTTTTTTAACAGATTTAGATTTTTATGTTAATTTTGTGAAGGATCATACATAGCAGACCTGATTCCTACCCATGGGTAAGTCCAGGCTATCAGTGGAGTTGATCTGTCTTAAGTATGAAGGGATGGTTTCTAAATTTGCATATCGCATAGTCCCAGAAGAAACAAAGGAAGGTCCCTCACCTGCTTCATTCCTAGAAAGGAATCTCATCTTGGGGTGCTGGAGAGCAGCAGATGACATCCAGAAGAGGAAATTAATTATACCCATTATTTGAGCAGGAAAATTGCTATTTCTATAAATCTTTGCAGGGCATGCACAAATATACTCAACATGTGTTTGTACTAGCTGTAGCAGAAAGCCTCCTCCACCCCCAACTACAAGAAATTAAATGAACCAAAAAGCTCCAAATTCTGTTGTAATAGGGCAGGGATTCCTTGAAACTCTGGAAACTTCAGCTGGGAACAAAGCTCAGAGTCATTTACTATCCATAAAAAAAAGTGGCATTACACATTACAAGACAGTACTTTAATGAATGTGGAAGAGAAAAAAAAATCCTATTATCTGGCAGAAGCCAGTGTTACTTATCTATTTTCATGAGCACTAAGAACAGAAACCCTTTCTAGCAACACCTCCTGGCTTAAATGCCTTGAACATAATGTTTTTTCCTAGCTACATTTGGCTCTTTGCATTATTCCTTGATAAACTTCTTGTTACTCACAGGCATTTTAATACCCAAATATTACTGATCATACTTACCCTTAAATTTTGACAACAAATTCCCATTTTAATCTATCATACAGTTTATTTTTGTGGCAGGAATACACTTCCCTTTTATCTCTCTCCCATGTAACACCTTTATAAATTTTCTGTTCTTTCCTTCACTCCTTCAGAGGAGCTTAACCACCCACAGGTTATATTTTTCTTCCAAGAGCACCAGTCTGCTGCTAGCTCAGTTGTGACAGATTCAATCTAAGCAGAGACCTTTCTCTTAGCAGGAGATTTTTCACCCCACAGTACAGGGTAGAGCATCTCTCTGATCACGCTGCTGACTGCACTGTTCCCCTCTGTTTCTCTGAAGGGAGGATGTCCCTTGTGAGTAGGCACTGGCTGGGTCTGTTTGCATGGGCTTTCCCCCCCAATAACATCAGCTTCTAGCTCCTCCACCAGAAATCCCTTTGGTGCCAAAACAAGATTTGCTTCTCACCTACTCTCTGTCCCTGTAAGGAACCAAGTATTTTCCAGCACTTAAATTTTTTTGCCAAAAGATCCTGAGGAGTGATCCGCACACAGCCTCTCTGAGAACTCCACCTCTGCATTTACCCTGGAGCAATGTTTGTAATGATGCACTGGCAAATTTCCTCATACAGATGTTATGCATGAGATGAGACTAAGCATGTTCTTGGTAATGCAACCTGTCAGTCTTAAATCATCCAGATTAAATAGATATGTCTGCAGCCTCTGAAACATGCATGCAAAAAAAGCTCTGGGGGAAACAAAAAGAACAGTCTTGTGCCAATACTTGAGGGGGCAGGGAGCCTCTTTATCACCCAGGATTGCTCTGAGCACACAGAAAGCCAGAGGAAGCTCATTTCAAAACCAAGGTGTTGCTGCTGCTGCCCTAAGTGACAATCCTGTATGGCCTAGGCTGCCCATGGAGCAGAGTCAGGGCTGGAGGGAATGCAGGCAGAGCTCACTGTCTGCCCACTGGGAGATGCTGCACCAAACCATGCACATTCCCTCCACCCTCCCTGCCCCTGTTTAAGGATCAGGGGTACCTGGACAAAGGAAGATGTTTGGCCCCATACCCAGAGGTTTTGATTTAGGCTGAGATTTGCTGGATCACACAGCATCCTCAAATGTGCCACACTGTTCTGTGTGTGCATGAAACACGTCCTTGTCATTGTCTCAGATTTACACTAGCTCTACCTGGAGCAGCCACCCTGTCCCCTCTGGAAGAGGAAGTGAGCTACCATGATCAGAACTGGCCTTTAGGGGACCAAAGCTTGTATTTTGTATAATTTCAAACTCTAAATCTGTGAAAAACCTGAAATTATATTCCTGTTGGGCAAAATTCTCCAAGTTACATTTTCTACCTGGAAGCTTTAATGAAGGAATAATGAAATCACTGGTTGCAGACAATCCCCTGAAATCTCACATTGATATAAACTTACATGTAGTGGATGAGGATATTAAAACACACACAGGGAGACAGAAAAAGGAAAGCCCTACAGTCTGGGAAAGAGCAGCACAGAAAAGAGTGACCCACTCATGTAAATTCTCATTTCTAGTTTATTCTAGCAATTCCTAGAATTTAAAAAGATGTGAAAAATCTTTATTAAAATATGAGATAGGAAGCCAAAACCTTTTCTGAAACTGACTTTAGTCAGATGGGCAAATTAGAAGTTTTGAAATATTCAGTCTTTAAAGATGGATGTTTCCACTTATTTTTGTATCATGAACTTAATTATGCCTCCCCACAGATTTGATACATTTCTTCAGTAATGACTGCTTATAAAATTCTGAAAAAAATCCTTGGACAAAGTCTTTAAAGTAAAAACTGCCCCCAGATAATTGCTGTAATAGTCATTAGAAACGGGCAATTATTTTTTAGAAAATTAAATTTCAACTCATGGATTCATATAAAATACCACCATTTGTTCAAACCTGAATTTCCACGCTGCATAACAAAATGTGTTGCTGGGACAGGCTGATAAATATGTGTCAGCTTAGACAAAATTTTTATGTGGCCAAAAGTAAACACTATGCATATACTTATCTATATTATATTTAGAACTTGTATTTTACCTATGTAGGACTTTTTAGATTTTCCTGACCCTACTGACGTCTGACAACCTTTAGTAATATAACACTTAAAAAAAATAATATTCTCAGTTCCTTTTAGTAGCAGTGCAGTCAGTGGGTGACTGACTCTATAAACTTTGGACTGTTTTTCACCTAGCATAAGAGGTGGAAAGTTGTGAGGCTTCCTTGGTCCTGGAAGGGCTTTTTCCTCTCCAGATACTTCTCTAATGATCCACGAACAGAAATCAGCTGGGACTCACAGCAATACTGCTGAAGAGCAGATCTTTTTCTTATGACTTGGCAAGACTGGTTTAAACACCAGATGGATCCAAAATAATGATTGGAAGAAAAGCAGTGTCTTCTTCCACTGGTCCCCCACAATCTTTTTCCTGTCTCACACACACCTACACTCCTACAGTCACATGCTGAACACTGCTCTTGGTAGGATCCTGGAGCACCAAGTGCTTTCCATTAAACATGTCCAGAGATTTGCTCTGTGGTGATGCTTCCTTCACCAGCTGTGTTTAGGAGAGATTGGTTTTGTTTAGCTGCATTACTTGGAGCCACTGTTCTCTCCAGTGAGCTTTCCAGATGTCACTGGAACAACACATGGAATGGACTGCAAACCATTGGTGTAAACCTTTATGGAACTGGGAAAGTGGGTGTGTTCTACCATGCCCAGACTCACTGTCCCTACATCCATTTTCTGGTTCCTCTGGCAAAGTCACATTCACTTGAGCCTGGAGGGGCAAAGCTACTCTAATTGTGTCTGTCTTAAATAGCAAATCCTCTTCCAACCTGTCCATTTTTATAAATGTCACATCTTCTGTATGGATGACCTTTTCCTTTCCTGAGTTTTCTATCTGACTTGGCATGGGGAGAAATGAAGTCCAGAGTTTGGTGGATGGCAGCACAGTAGCTCTGGGATGGCATACACTGTGGAAATGCAGTGCAGCCACTCTTTTCAGGCTCCTGGTTAACAGGGCTGGGTTGCAAGTATGTCTGGCAGAACAATATGAATGGATGGCACAATCAAAGGCCGAGAGGAGCCCGTGCAAACTGGCACATTACATTTTTAGGTATCCTTTAGAAAAGGTCACAGATCAGCTTATTGCAGGACCAGCCTGCTGACTAACAGAAATTTATCAAACTAGTGATTAAACACACACAAACAAAACATGCCAGGTGATTTTTTTTTCTTTAAGGGAAAATCTCTCCAAGCTCAAGTGTCACTTGAGTGTTCCCACAAGCATTTGTGGATGTGACAGAGCTGAAGGAAGCATGTGTGTAACCACAGAGAGAGCTCACTGCAGCTACATCTGAGATCCCTCCAGCATGTCTATGACCAACACAGAGCATCCTTGCATGGCACCTGTGAGAGGGAGCATATCCAGTGTCAGAAAGGACCTACAGCGAACAGACCTACAGTGCAGACACCCAAAAGTCCCAACTGGACAGACCCTACAGGGCAGTAGATCAGCATGTGGGTACATGGCTGCGGTTCGCTTCATGGACTAACAACATTGCTACCTGGCTGGTCTTTCAGTGCATTTTGAGACCATTTTCCCTACAGTTAGAGAGCAGGAGTAGAGCAGCCATTTTTATTGCTTGAGCCCAGAGATAATAAACACAGAGATTAGCCAATTCAATACTTTTAGGGCTTTGTGGTTTTTAAATTTAACACAAATGACTCTTAAGTTCTGATTTTAACACAAATTACTCTTAATTTCCAATTTATCCCCAACACAGCAACAGTCAGCTCCCAGCATTGCATGAAATATGTCTTTTCTCAAGCTGTGCTAACAGTTAAAAAATCATCACTGCTTAGGATGGACAATACCTTTCTGATTTTTGCCTCAAGGATCAAGATAAACAGATTTTCTAATGATTTCCCACAGAAATGTCAAATACTGAAGCTAATCCTTAGTCAGCTTGTCTGCTTCTGTGGCTTTTGTGCAGCAAATTAAGATACAGAAACTGTGTTTTTAATTGTGCCTGTGTAATAGAAGTTGTCATACTGGGATCTCCAGCCTTTCTTTCTGTGCTTTTAGGAATCTGCCACCACGCACGGAAAGGTGGTTCTCATTTCTCCATCTTCTTATTGTCATTTGCAGAGATATCACCTAATTTTGTTTTCTAAACCATAAAGTGCCAAAAGAATAACAGCTTGTTAAGCTTTTATGGTGGCCCACAGTACAAGTGGCAGATGAAAGAGTAACAAATATATCCAAAGGCTTTTTTGTCTGACAAGTGAGTTTTGTAAGCTTACCAAATTCTGACGTGTATTTTCCCTAAGGCGTTGATGGGAGTTAAATGTTCATTTCCAGCACCCTTGGATGCATGCACAAAGCCTTGGGCAGCACATAAGCAGTTCTGCAAACCACGTATTTTACTTCCTCTGCTTTGATAGCAAGTGCCTGAAAGCAAACAGCTGCTTTCTGGGAAGACAGTGTGTTTTGCTGGACACAGAGCAACACTTTTTTCCCAGTTCCATTTCAGGGAAACACTCTCAGTTGCATCCAAACTTTAGAGTTGAGTTTGACCCAAGTGGAATTTCCTATTTGTTTTGTTTTGCCTTTTAACATGGTAATCCCCCACCACCCAAGGTGCCCTTGGTATTTGGGTACCTTGTTGTTTCCTGTCTCTTTTCCTTTCTTTGAAGCTGCTCAGCTCTGCAACCAGCCACAAAGCTGCCAGAACAAGGCTGCTATTAGAGGCTAAAGGAGATAGAGGTATTCACCTTTTTCTTATATTAAAAGGCTGTAACACAAAAAAAAAAAAAAAAACCAAGCAAACAAATCAAACCAAAAAAACACAACTCCCCTCCCCAAAAAAACTCCACCACCAAAACCCCAAAAATGGGCTTTTCTAAAATAGCCACTGCTCTAAACAGTCACTTTGAACCAGAGGATTTAATTTCCCTGTTTGACAGGAAGAGTGAGGGATAGGACTGATTATTTTCTTTGCATTTACTGCATCTAAGACAGATGAGGGCTGCTTTGGGCAGTCTTTGGAGCCAGAGCAGTTGGGTCTGAGCCAGCATGGAGCAGCCAGAGACAGCCCAGATGCCCCCACAGTCCTGGGACTCCTGCCCAGCAGGTTGGTGGAGCTGCCTCCACTGGGGCATTGCAGGAGGCTCAGCTCTCACACAGCCTGCCAAAAACCAGAGGGTATCCAAGAAACCTCCAAGACCAGCCCTCTTACCCGTGACATTACAGGAACAACAAATACTTGTTGCTGGAACATTTGCTAACACTCTCCTCTAGGCTACACTAGGCATAAACAAGCACAGGAAGAACCTCTGGGTTTTGCATAAGGCTGAGGCCTGTCAGACATAAAAATGGCAACATAGGTTTCTCTAAAGAGGTTTAAGATTGCACCGTATTTAGGCTTCCAAAAAATCCAAATTGTATTGTTACAGTTTGAAAATAGCCACACACAAATCATAGAGTTGTAGATTGGCTTGGGTTGGAAGGGGCCTCAATGATCATCCAGTTCCAACCCCTCTGCCATGGGCAGGGACACCTTCCACTGGACCAGATTGCCTAAAACCCCATCCAACCTGACCCAGCACACATCCAGGGATAGTGTATCCACAGCTTCTCTGGGCAGCCTGTTCCTGTGCCTCACCACCCTCACAGTAACTAATTCATAGCTTTCCAAAAGAAGTTGTGAAAGGCAAACCACAATTTACATCAGGAAGCTGCTGAGGGTGTGCCACCATTCCCCACACACCCCAACCACCAACCTGTCAGTCTTCTGACCACAGCCTGCACCGACTTGCCTTGAAGTCTGGCAGACTCTTTCAGCCTAATGTTTAGCACAGGCAAGTATGGCAGTCAGGATGTAACACCTGTGCCTTTAAAATATGTGTTTGGGGTTGTTTTGTTTTGTTTCTTAAATTTAAATGTGTTAAATTTAAACCATTCTGTCCAAAATTGTGGAGACAGCTCCCTTGCAAAAAAGTAGGGAAGGTTTCAGCTGAATTTGCTGTTCCATTCCCCTTAGCGATGATGGGAGGAAATATCTTGGTTTGTCTGTTACACTAAAACTTCTAGTGTTCCTTGCTTTAGGGTAATGAAATGTTGAGACAGGAAGTGTCCTCCATTGTGAATGATTTGTGCTGTCATTCTCCAATGAAAATGGATAGATAACTGATTTTGGCATGATAACTAATTTTGGTTACTTATTCCTTCTGGATATCATAACTTACACACATTTGTATTAAAAAGGGGATGTATCATAGAAAATGGAAGCCTCGCAGACACATCCAGAGGCAAAGCAGTAAAAAACATGTCCTTGCAGACAGCACATTAGCAGGCCTGATGGATGTCTTTTGTGATGCCCCCAGATTGTGCAATCTCACTTTATAATAAATTACTATTTCATGCAATTTATGAACAAATCTGAGCAGAAGAGGATATCCAGCTATTACATTTCAGGCTCTGTACATACATTACTTTCCTGACACTACAGAGCTGTTTCATTTTTTAATGCAAATACTGTATGCTGCTGATCAGTTAGCATGTTAGAACATAGAGATGTGTTCTCTTACCTTTGTTTCTAAGAAAAGGAGGTATGGAATGGTCCTATCTGTGAGTGCCCACATGATTACTTTTAGTCCAAAGGACAGTTTCACCTATGTCTCAGGGAGGAGTACATGCCTCAAAGCCTGTGAAAACACATGGAAGGCTGGAAAGCAGAGGGGCAGCAGAAGGATGGAGAAGAGCTGTCCTACAGGCGGCCAGCTCAGGTCACTGCTCCATCCACACTTGCATAATTCTGCTGAGACTTGCAGGGAAAAATACAGGAGTCAAAAATCCAAATCTGTTGGAAAGCAGGCTTCCTTGGATCTGTTACCAACTGAACAGCTTAAATTGCTGTGGGGTAATCATCATGCTGCTGTAAAAGGAATTAATCAAAAGGGCATGCAAAGCTTTCTGAAGACTGATTCTCACAGCTGTAGAAATCGAAGTGAATCACTCCCATTTTCCATAAGGTATGTATTTTGACATGTATCGTCTCATCCTTGGGCTTCAGCAAAAGCTAGCTACTCTTTAGTGTGCAGCCACACACTGTATATTTATTTTTAAAATTTTTCTCTGGAGGTAGATATCATCACAGGAAAAATATACATAGATCTTAGAAGACTGTAAGCTGTCCATCACAAATACAGCCTTTGCAAAACTTGCTAGATGAAGGAGGAATAAAAAAGCCATAATAAGCTAATTTCCAAGTATTTGGTTTCCCCCCCACTCAGATACCGCTAGTAAAAAAAAATCCTTAAATCCTTTCTCATATATGTGAAAGTCTGAAAATATTTACAAGTGAGAGGTAGTTTAAGAAGCAGTAAAAATAGTTCTCATTTACTTGAGAATTAATAAAAAAACAAAGCAGAAAAGATGAAATTAAGAGAACTAGAATGAAAAAACCTTAATAAGCACTCACCAAAGACAGAACTGCTCAGTGTTATCCTGGCAGGCACCCTGCTGGTGCTGTTCCAAACCCATTTGTCTCTAGGGCTGGATGTGTACAGAAAATGTTAAGTCAGGACCCACGTTTCCCCTGCTGAAAAGGGAGACATAAGACTGGAGGATCACTGCCTCTGGCCCTCTGCAATTACTGGCAATCCTGTGTGACCAATATAAATGATGTTTGGCACAGCCGGTCCCATAGAGCTCCCAGGCACCAAAATCCCTCCTGCACATCTCTGAAGCACATCCTGCAGTATGGTAACTAGTTTAAGTAAGAAAAACAGCTTAAAGGGGGAGTCACAGCTACATCTGCCACTCAGCTGTGTCAAAGCATGGAGGGGAGCTGCCCTGTGGCACCTCTGAAACCCCAGCAGCATGTGTCCTGTAAGTCACCTTTCCCTCCAAGTCTGGTGACAAAGGACTTTCCCTGTTTGCAAATTCATATTGCAGGTCTGGGTTAGGTGCAAACTGACATCCCAGTACAGAGAAAATGCAAATATGTTTTCATTTTTCATTTGCAAATGTCCTTGCAGCTCCTAAACCAAAAAAATCTTGATAAAATTTACTTCTGGCAATGTACTCAGGATGTTCCCTCCCTCGCTATACTGGTTATTTTGCACAGCAGAAGTTCTCTACACCAGAGAAACATTCAAATTATCGAGGAACTAATTCCAAAAGATTGTTTCAGCATTAACATAAGGACTATGTTGCAGATTATGCCATATCAGGTGCAGATTATTAATCTGTGCTATCCCAAATTGCAGCATTACAGTTGAAAGAGCTGATTAATGTTTAAATTCTTATTTGGATTAAATCGATGCAAATAGCATCTCTTGCTCAAGTACTGGACTGTTATTTTTTGTGGTATTTCTTGACACTACCAAGGGAAGTTTCTTTTGGTAGACATGGACCACAAGAAAAAATTTGAAAATATTGAATTGATAAAGTCTCTCAAACAGTCCCTGTGTGTGTTTTTCTGAGTCTTTCCCCCCTTCCTGCCCAGTATTGCCCCTTCTGTTTCTACTGTGAATCTGCTTCTTTTCAAACTTAAGATACCACATCTCCATCTCTATTGAAAACATGTATTCCTGTTTTTTTCCCTTCCATACCTGAAGTGGAAACAGGTTTAGGGAAATGTGAGGAAGAGTCAGGAGAAATGACAGTAAATTGGCATGTGTTTCATCCAGTATATTTGCCATATCAGACTGGCAAAGTAGATGAAATGCAATTACATTGCAACTTTGCTCACTGGCTCAGGCAGTACAGCAGGCATTGCCTGCTCAGGCCACAGCATCATCGAATCCTGGGAGGTAGGAAGGGACCACTGGAGGACATCCAGTCCAGCCTCCGGCCCAAATCATGGTCAACCATTGGATCACACACACCAGGTGCCTCAGGGCTTTAATTGGTCAGGTCCTGAGAATCTCCAAGGATGGAGGTGGCAGAACCTCTGTGGATAACCTGAACCATAGCCTTTCCTGTGAGACCTGTGGGGTAGCAGAGTTCTGCCCGGTCATGACAAGTCCACTGCTATGACATGGCCATACTCCGAAATCCTTGCCTACAAGCAAAGACTTATGGACTCATGAGAGGCTTTGATGGCTTTCCCTCTGCTGCTCTGTTGGCTCTTGCACATGGAACACCAACCCAGGGTTTATCCCAGCCCCTGCTGTGACTCAGTTTACACCGTGTATTTTTGCAATGCTGTGGGACATCCTGAGGCACAGCAGGATGGCAGCTGCCACTTCTCTTGACAGAAGTAGAGCCCTCCCAGCTGGCCCCTTCCCAGATTCATTATCAAAGCCTTCCCACATGTGTAACTAGTGAGCAAATGTTCACCTCTGCACCCATTATCTGGCAGTGGAAAACTGACGTCACTCTGAGACACGACATGAAATAGATGGAGCAGAGCCTCAGTCTCAATTGCCTACGTCTACTGAGGTGGTAGCCTAAATTAGAGAAACTGCAAAATGCCTTTTCAGTACTAAACCAGCTGAGTCAGAGTGGGAAAGTCAGCCTCTCACAGCTCAGAGTGGATATGCTTACCGCCCTGCATTCCCCTCTGGGGCCAAAACAGGTGTTTCTTGCTAATGAAATTACTGAGATCTAACAGAATTAAAAATATATACATACACAGATAATTGAACAGGGTAAAAAAGCAGTTTTAAAAATTGTGTTCACTCAAGAAAGAATTGTGATTTTTTGAGACAGCTAATTCTACAGCCCCTGTTCTGGTTTAGCTTTTCTCCTCTCGCTCCCTCCTTCATTAAATCACATCCTTCCTGACCTCCTTCATTAAATCATATCGGTACCTTGAATTAGAGAATCAAAATCTTAAACATTTCCAGTCTCTCATGCACTTTGACATTCTTGGACTTCACATAAAGAGCATTTGTTGAGCAATGTTTTTTGGTCCCATTCAGATTTCAGTACCCTGCAGCCAGTGTGTGTTATCTCAGGAGGCACATGTCAGGATGGCACAGCCAGCACAAACCTTCCTAGTCTCCCTGCAGGGACATTTCCTCATTAGGAGAGCACACAAGCATGAGAAACAGGCCAACCACCCCTGATGACTTTCCTTGTTGTGAAACACAGGGATGCTTCTATCAGAAGAGCTCTGGAGGAGCTCTGAGTGACACAGATTTACTGCCACTTTCTGCAGCCCAGAGGAACACCAGGGTTTTCTTGACTGGTCTGTGAAGGTACGCAAGCATGGCATCAATACTCACAAAAAAATGGCAAGTTTAACTGCCAATCCCAACCCTTCATAATTCCAGAGCTGATTTAATCATCTGAGCCAATGATTTCAGGGCCAAATTAAATGACAAAGGTGGGAGAGGGGCCCAGCACTCATTCCCTAAATAGCACAAATTGTTCTGACCTGTCACAGTAGATCAGGATGAAGGCTTTAGGCTAGCAAGATAGCCATGAAGACCAAATAGGGATGAGGGCAGAGGAGAACTAATGTGAATTTATTCCCAGACACTCTACTGTAACAAGAAAATATTTTTCTGAATGATATTTGAGGTGTTTCCAGGGCTGAAGTGAAGGAGTAGCCATCAGATCCACATGACTTTGCCCAGAGTGCTACACTATGCCCCCAGCACCCACAGCAGGAGCCCGGTAATGACCACAGTACTGGCTGCTGTCCCATCTCTGTTCCATCGTGGCTGGCAGGAAAGTCCCTGGAGAGGGAGGATTGCAGTGTGGACCCAGGGCACTGCTGACACAGTAGGGCTAGAGGGACACCGTCATGGCAGGTCCATGGTTAACATATGCCACTTCAGCAGATGTCACCTCAGCAGTGATATGGAGGAAATGAGGAAAGTGAAAGGGAACATGAAAGCTAAAGAAATTTGAGAAGAAAGTGATGCAGGACATGCTATTTCCCTATTTCCCTTATTGGTGCAACATCCAGAACACTGATTTAGGCTGTGTGTGTGCTGAGCTCAGGGTTAGGGCTATTTCCTCTTGTCTCTGCAGGGCTGCCTTGCCCAGAAGCCACATGGGCTGGACATCCTAGATCTCCCTGTGCTGCCTGATAGTTCTTTCTCAAACCACTTTTCTTCTCTAACCCCAGACAGATCATCTTAATGTTAATAAAAAGACTAATGTTTGGCAAACTCCTTCTGTGCCCACAAACAATAACCTCATCAGCTCACTGAACAGGAGCTTAGCAATTACCCTCCAAACAAGATGAATCAAAAGCAAAGGCAATAATCTCAGATTCTCAGTGTGTCATATTTATGTAAATATCTGAGTAAAATAATCATCAGCACTGCTCTGAGAGGTGAGGAGGTGGAGGATAGCTGGGGGCAGAGTGCTGGCAAGGCATCTAGAAACCTCACAACAAGAAGCAGCAAATATCAAAGTGCCATGAGGAGGATGGATTTGGGTTCTCCAATTGCTTCACGTTTCACTGAACACGATATTTGTGCTTTGAAGTTTTTGAGTACTGGGAGCAAAGTGCCACCTGGGGTAAAGGTTAAAAGAACCAGTGGCTGAAAAATGCCATTGCTGAGACACAGAGCTTTTGAGACAGGTGCTGGGACTGCTCTAAGCCCAGGTTGGATGAGGAAAGGGACAGGAAATCAAGGGTTTCTACAGCACTGACTACTCACAAAGTCTCTGGAACTCTCTTGTTCACTTATCCTCACTATTCTTGCATGAAGCTTCTGAGAAACCATTTTTTGAGGTTTATTTAGTATTTCCCCACTTTGATGCAGTTACCTTACAAGGGCTTTAACACACAGCAAATTTATGGGGGAACTGAATGGCTGTGATTCGAAGGCATCTTTACACAGGAGGTGTTATCACAGCTTCCCTCCCACCTCTGCAAAAAGTTTGAGCAGAAACCTGGGTTTTGGTCATTATTGGAAAGAAATAGAACATTTTTTCTGTGCAAGCAAAGTTAATCAATACCAGTTATGGTTACATGAGCAGAATACAGCTCTGAAACTCAGACGTCACCACAGGGAGGTTGCATAAGAAGTCAGTTTAGCCAGATCTTGCTGCTTGTGAGTGCTGCTAAAGCTGCTGTTTCTGAGCTCTGCTACAGAATTTACTTCAGTGACCTGTGTGAAAACATGCAGTAATGCAATTTGGGTTTGGAAAGTCTGTGGCCAATTGGTACATTTTCAAAATTAAGTTACCATCATTTAGCATCTAGTTATTTATGTCCCTGAGGGAAAGTTTTTATTAGAATAAAGGTATTCAGATTTTAAAGGCAAAAGAACAAATGAGCCAACTAATAGTTCATAAAATGATCTTCCCAGCTTGCCTTAAATGATACTGCAAAATTATTATAATGGAAAAAGCATTAGAGGACCTTGATCAAACATGACCCTTCAGGGCTAAGCAACCTCATTTTCCTGCATACAGATACAGTTCACTCAGTCTCTCAAGATTTCATAACACATGAAGACATCAGTATTTTCAGCAGAATTAAGCAGTGCAGTTCAATAGCTACTCTACTGCTACACCATGGAAAAATACAGTAGAATCATTTCATAGGGATAGCTCATTCATTCCTAATCAAGGATCAGCCAGTCTTACAGTACATCTGCTGTGAATTAATGGTGCTCTGCACCAGACCAGGCTGGTCCAGGGACACTGCCCCGCACCTGGACCAGGCTTAGAAACAAGTGGCTCCTTTGCAAGTGATTTCTCTCTTTGCAGGAATGTGAATTAATGAAGACAAAATCATTTCACTTGTTAACCATATTTTAGTGAACAGCCACAACAAAAGGGTTTAACAAAACAAGAGTAACCAAATTCAGTCATGGGCAGTCTGAAGAAGTAGGTTTGCTCACTTCTGAGGTGCCAATATTGAGCAAGTTGCTCTCCAGCCATAGTCAGCTGGTGCCAGCCGTGGGCTTTGGAGGAACGCCAGCACAGTCTCTGCGAGTGCTTGGAGCTGAGACACACAGTACCGTGCAGGAGATGTAACAAAGCAGAGACAGGGAAGGAACAGATGCTCCAGAAGGCTCTACCTGCTGTGCCAAAGATTGGTCTTTCAAAGCACACACACGGGGTGTGCAAAAGAGGCAATGACAGTCACTCGTGGATGTGTCACTGTCTGCAAGCCAACACTGAGGACTTGCTGGTGGTGTTTGACCAAGCCCAGTGAACAGACCCTTGTGCAGCAGCTTGTTTGTGGACAGAGGAAGCAGGAGCAGGTTTGGTCTGCTGCATGTGGTGCAGGTTGAATGCAGGCAATCCAAAACACACACAAGACATGGATAAATAAATTTGCCATTTATGATTTACAACCCTCCCCATAGCACAAAGCCTGGATGGACAGTTTTATGAAGTCTGATCAGTCTGTGAATTTACTTCCATTTAAATAGCCTGAGCTGCTCAAAAATAATAAAAAAAGATGATGCTGCAAAGCCAGTGCTCAGTACTTCTAGAAACATTATCTAGTGCTGGGCGCTGGCACAATAAGAGTTTTATCCACTTGTGTCTTATGTGCTGAGTTTATTATATCTTCACAGTTCATGGAGTAGTTAAATTACTTTCTCAGGATCACATAACTCATCTTTGTCAGCACTGAGATGAGAAGCCAGGTGCTCTCTTTGCCACCGCAGACTTCAGCCCCTAATAGCTAGATTTTGTGTTTCCCTCTTTACTTGCTTCTGCTGGATGAATAGCACAAGCAATTCATCCTGCATTATATGCAGGAAAGAAAGCATAAATTTGAATAGTTGCCATCTGCTGGAGATGCTTTGATTTATTGCTTTCCAGCCTCAGCTGGATCAAACAAGCTCTAGAGAGAAACGTTTCCTTAGGATGTTGTACTGTGTGTGTCTCTGCTCAGTGCTAAACTAAGTCACAAGGATATGGGCAGAGAACATTCCCTTTCTTCACCAGAATAATTTATACCTTTAATTCAGTGGTTATAATCGGCCACCCAAAATGTATTGTTGCTTCCACTGGCATCAGTTCTTTTCTCAACTAGCACCAAATTCTAAATTGAATAAAACAGTTACACTTTGTAATTTCCTGACTTACTGTGTTTTCTCAAAGAGCTCTTTATCCTTCAGAAGCATACCCCTATCTTTCTTCAAAGTGTCACACAGACAACAATAATGTTGTGGCATTTCACCCCATCTGTCTACATTTTTAGAAATAAGTTTTGCACTTTATGTATTTTCATTTCCTCTCCAAGTCCAAAGCCATAAAACTCTTCAGTTAATTACTGCTACTGTTTCCTTCAGATTATAAAATTACTTTCATTTTCTATCTAGCTGCCCTTTCATTTGTATTTTCCATGTTGATTATACAAAAAGTACTATGCCACTGCTAATTTTACTTCAAAGAGGGACTTTCACATTCGGGCAAATTAAAAAAAAAAAATCCTAGCATCAATATCTATGCATAAAGTAATTTATTTTTCCATTAATTTTCTATATTTTCTAATCTTCTTCAGTGTTACTGGAGATCTTTGGGTTTTGAATTGAGTCTGTTTCTTTGTAACCATATCTCTCTTTGGCCCAGGTCCTGAGTACTGGCAATAGCTGATAGAGGTAATTGATGGACCAAAAGGAGAGTTTCTGAGAGTCCTTCTCAGAGGGTTAGAGGTTTAGTGTATGTCCTACCAAACAGGGAAAACAATGCCAGTAGTTAGATCAGGAAATAATCAGAAATTATGCAGTTTGTGAGTGGCTGAGGTTGTAAGACCCAGAGGCTTTGGGAGAGAATAAGACTATCCTTTTTCTCTCTGCCTGGGTCATTGCCTAAGACCCAGGCAACCCAAAATAACCATTCCAAATCAAAGTGCCACATTTAGTAGTAATCCTACACTGACAAATGGGTATAGTAAAGAGAGAAAAAACAACCTCAACCTGAATATTCCTTACATGCTAACCTGGCTGCTTTCTGTCCTTTAAAGGAGACTTGGGGTGAGTTGAGGTTCCCAGGTGCTGTGTAGAAGGGTGGCTGTCAGCCCCTGCCTCCACCTCCTTGCCAGAGTCCCTCTGTGACACCCCTATCTTCAGACAGAGGGTGAGGAACCCAGCTGGCTCCTGTTTTACCCTACAGGATACCAAAAGGAGTTTGGCAGGGCTCTTCTTGCCTCTGTGCAGCCAGCCAGCCATGCCTTGCAGGGGAACCCATTTTTCCTTACATTCAACATCTTTACAGCAACAAGAAAAACATGCAGAGCTTTGATCCAGCATTGCTTCCCTTCTGCACTGCTGACATGCTGAGGAGCCCCACACCAGATGGTTGTTTCACCAGGAACTGTGCCAATGCAAAGCCCAAAGAGAGTTCCTGTCCTCAAATACGTCAAGAAACAGCACTGAGATGAAAGGATGTTGGTGAAGGCAATAATGAAGAATCCTGGCACTCCAGCAAATTAACTGCGGGCAGTTTCAAGTATGTCAGGCATTTGTAGGCAGGAGAGGAGGGAGCTCTGCTTGTGTAGGCATTTGAAAGATGGTGCTATTCATGGCTTTTAGGTGGCACAAAGACAAAACAGTGCAGGCAACATCAAAAGTGTTCCATCCTTGTCAGCCTTTATCCAGGACAGCTGGGAAAGATCAGGTCTTCATCCTCAAGACATGGAACTAATGGAGACCTTTAAAATCAGCAGTGTGTTTCCAACTGAAACTCAGTGAGCACAAGGAGAGGATTCTTACAGCACAACATCCAAGCCAGAATCAGAACTCGTTATACTTGGGTCCAACCACAGCTTCTCTCCTTTCCTCTTGTCTCCAGTACCCTCCTTCCTTTCCTTGTCTTTCCTTGTCTCATAAAAATCACAACATCATTTATCCCAATTGTTTGCACTCCTAGGAGACCTGATTTCTTGCAATAAATGCTTTAATAAAGTTTGAAATAGTATTTCTTACCACCAAAATCATAACCTACAAGAATGAAAAAAATTCAAGGGAGCCTCAGGACAAAAATATTCAACTGAATCTTTCAAAAAGTACCGTAAACATTCCATTCTTTCCTCAAAAATAATTGTCAGGCAGCAATGCCACTGTATTGTGTTCAATAAAGCACAGCAGTGACAAACCTACCTGCAGCAGAAAATAAACTGAGAATTAAAGCCAAACTTGAAGATGTTCTTCCTTAGTCTTTGACTTCAATTTCCATTTTCTCTGGCAGATTTAAACTTACTGTGAATGACTACAGTAACTTGCAGGCATTCAGTTACTTCATCAGTCTTAAACTCCCAGGAGGAAAAATGGCAGAACTACAGCAAGGATGAAGACAGCATGTGAGTGACCAGCAGTGAGCTGTCTCCATCCCACATGGACTTGTTAATTTAAAATTCTGAAAGAAATTCTGATCAGAGTATTAATCGTTGGTGTTTTAAATATTATAATTAAGTCATTGCTTTTCATCTCCTGTGAAGTGGGAAAGTGTTGTCACTTCAAATCTCTCTTGCTTTGTGCCAGAAAATTCTAGCAGATGTGAATCTGTGATGTTAATGTTTGCATTTGTATTCACTCAGCAAACAGCTAAAATGTTCACCTCCTATGAATATTCAGTCTATAAAAATTTAGACAACATTTTTCACTTGCACGACAATAATTGAAATAATTTATTCACCAGAAGAGCTGAAACGCACACAGTTGAGCAAATTATCTATCTATCTATCTATCTATCTATCTATCTATCTATCTATCTCCTTGGACAACTTGTTTAACTGCAAAAAAAAAATCTTAAAATCCATTTAATCTAGTGGAAATTTCTATCAGGACTGGTAATGGGTAAATATGACAGAAGACAGCAGATAGGAGATACAAAAGCTTTTGGAGACTCCACTTTCCACTGGAAAGGAACACAGTTATGTTAGAAAGGAGCACAGTTAGCGCTTTAAATCTTACAAAAATGTGGAAATATTTAGCTGGAGATTAAAGCAATGGAGAAGTGATGGCAAATCACAGATAACTTTGCTGGATAACTTTGCAGTGGTGCACAACAGGGAACAGGAAGTTCTTCTAGCATGGGGTTATGGCAAGTTGTTGGTACCATACTGAGCTTTGCTTTTAGAGAAGGAGCAGTTGTGTTTCCAAAACCTCTGTGGGCGCCAAAGAAGAGTACCTTTCATTTTAGGAGGGAGTTTCATGCTAGCTTTTCATTATTGCTGCTGCAAGCATGCAATCATCAGCTTAATCTTTCTCTGAGTACTGCTGTCTGTGCTATCAGGCTTTGCAGTCCTAACCTGCACCCACAGCTCAACTGTGCAGCTGAACTGTCAGTATGACTTTAGTTCATGTTAGTGACCTAGGACTCTCAGCAAATTGAGTGGATTAAACATCCTAAGATATCATCATTCACTCTAATTTGACAAAGTAGATTTTTACCCAGCATAGCAGGCTGTCCATAACTTTCTGGAGGTCACCTGGAATACTGGGAGCTGGTGTCCCCAGGGTGAAGTAAAAGCCAGAAGTACATGCTGATGAAGGAGCTGACAAAGCACAAGTCAAATGCAATTAATATGCATCAGAAAAAGATTTTCTAGGAGAGATAGGAAAATATTAATGCCACTGCAGAAGCTGTTGCCTCATCTATGGTGCAGTGCACATCCCTGGGCACTTTGAACTGTCTAAGAGAATTCAAACCAAGTTGGAATAAAAACTATGAACATAACAAGTGGAGATATTTTTCATTAGGGGTCTGGAAATCTGGGCCAAACTGGCCTAGAAAAACATCCTTGCTGCTTTTCATGTGGAGTTTTCCCAGCAAGAACAGTCTGGCACAATTCCCTGCCGCACCAGGGGACATGATGCTGTGGTCCCAGGGAGTCCCTTCCAGCTCCCTCTTCAAAGCATTGTGGCTCTGGAGTGTCCATCTGAGGCACTAACTCAGTGACAGAAAGAATTAATTCTTAAGATTAAGAAGATGAATGTCAACACTGAACCATGTTGGAAGTAATGCTTTATTCTAAGAAGCTCAGTCTTCTGCATGCAAAAGCCAGAGATTTCAAGGATGATACAAAGATGCTGAGGGGGAAAGGACCTCCCACATTCCCTCTGACTGCCTGCATAGAGAGAAGCCCTGCAGAATTATGCATTATTCAGATACAAAATGCAGTTTCACTAATAAACTTTTTAACATCAAAGGGCAATGGTACCAGTAGACTGCAAGCAAGTTGCACTGATTACAGAGTAATTTTCTTGTGAGGCAACTGACTGGAAAATAAATAAATAAATGCAAAGCTGTCTTTCAAGGTGGATGAGTTTGTTCTCTTTTTGAAAATCCTGCGGTGAGTTCCAGCAGGACAAACAACAAGAAAAAGCATTCTTTTTTGTTGCCAGCAACATAATCCCTCCACCTGCCAAGTGGCTGTAGCAGAGCACTGGGGGATATTCCTGAATTATCAGAGGCATCAACAGACACCAATTGGTGCACTGATTGGTACTGATTCTGTCACGTGAGAGTGTGATCTGGCAATGTGCTGCTGGGACAGACCCCTCTGGTCCCATTTGTCAGACTCTCCATGAGCAGAAAATTGCAAAGTGCTACCTGAAGCAGCTGGGACAGCAGGCATAACTCTGGCATATAAGATTTTTAGGACTAGAGTAGCTAGGATTGGTTCACATGGGTGATTTATGTCACAGATTACAATGAGCTGAGGGCACCTGTCCTCCTGAGCTAAACCAAGTGCTCTCTTCTCACATCTTAGGATCTACACTCTGACAAATGGGGAAGTTCCCATGAGTTATGTCTTTTATATAAAGATGAAAAACGGGTGACAAGAGAAAGAAAACTGCCACAGGTGCTACAGAGAAAAAAGTCCACGGGGAACTAGGGACAAAGCAACTCTTTAGGGTTCCTTCCAGTGATTAATTCCTCTTCACAACTCTGACCTCTAATTTCAGCAGTTAGTTCTTCAGCTGCTCTAATATCTGGTCTTTTAATGTCTCTAAGCTTATTCGGATTCTGCCATGTTTGATCTGAATACTATCATATGCTATATGTAGTCACATTTATTAGTCTCTCTGGAAAAAGATGTCTTCAAAATCAGCAGTAAATGCCAGATTCTTTCCCCAGTGACCAGCACTGACGTCATTCCATGATGCTGCAACTGTCTTTCCCTGTTAGCTAGATTCCCACAATTCACAATGAATAGATTTCTTTGAGACAGGTGAATGGGTCACCATGGGCCAATTTTATGAATATTCCTCGAACCAAAGTAAGCAAATGAAAATTTAAAGAGGGGATTTGATATGCTGCCATTACCCTACTGCTGTTGTAAGCAGAAAGGCCTGCGTTCCTTACTGTCAATATCTTGGATCCATCATGGAGAGCAGACACTACAACTAGGCCTGAGATACACTTTGTTAAGTTACTTTACACATTATTTGACATTTTATTTGAAATATCAAATGAGACAGGAGCTGCTCAAATGAGCTTCCCACATGAATTGATAAAAGTAAACAGATGGGACCCAGAGAACCTGACACATGTGTGGTCTATTTGTTGCCCTAAGATTGTCTCCTGCTGCAGTACTTTGCTTTTGAATAACCCACCTTTATGCTGGAAGAACATGGTATTTGTAGTCTGCCCTGATAGTTTATAGTAGATACCTCCCCCCTGCCCTCTAGGGAAACATGGCAAATAGGTGGCAACTGCGGAGCAAAGTCTGAGAATGGCACAAATCCCAAAAGGAGTAAGTTTTGGATTAGAAAGGGGAAGAATTTCACTGATATGAGAGGGTCAGAGGTGCACAGTAACTAAGATATCTCTTTGCCATGAGATGCTGCTCTACTGACTTTTCACACTGTGTTAAACATCAGGGGTTTCATCCGAGTCTTTCTGGATTATCATAATATCGCATTGGGCAAACTCATTAAATAGAGAGCTTTTTCTGTCTATTTGTTCAATGATGAAAATGTTTATTCTGCAAGCCTCTTTTTGGTGCTATTTCTTTATCCTTTCTATCATCCATTATACCCAGGTTAAGAGATTGACAGGATAAGATTGTGGGGTTTCTTGCAGAGTTTATAATATTTGAACATCAAATGTTTCAGCAACTAAGCTTGAAGAGATGTTCTTGCTATCTGCTAGACAATTATAGGTGAGTGCTTATCCATTGAGCCTTTTTCAGCCATTTAATACCACATTTATTTTGCTTGGTGTTTATTACTACATCAGTGAGATTCTCGCTTGTGGTTTTGTCCCTTAATTGTATGGAATGAAAATAATTCCATTCAATGCTCACAAAAGCTTCTCCACTGATGACAAGAGAAAATGATGAAGTAGTCTCTTCTGTAAGCTGTGCTTGCTAATGCTAATTCAGCAGTCCTCTGTGAGGATGCTCTTCGTGGTGTAAGGAAGGGGAGAGCAGGTATTCCAAACAATGGCCTGTCTGCTTCATCCACCTGTTGCAATCATACTGTTGTTATTATATTTCTAAAGTCCATACCTTCTGAGTGGCTTTCTACCATGCAGCTCTTCTCTGCAGTGTAGTTCCTTGTGTCTTCATCAGGGCTCTCAACCCACCCCCTTCTATCCTAGTAACCTTCACGAGCCACAGCTGCTGCCCAACTAAGGACTTTGCAGCTGTAGCTCACTTAGAATAACTAGAACTGGGGCAAGGCCACTTATACAATACATATGCTTTACAAGGGCTCATACTACATCCACCAACAAATTGAGATTAATTGTTGGCCTTGTTCACTAGCACAAATTTCTTGTGCATCTACCTCTGCCACTGAACTGCTCACATGCCAACACATCAGAGGAGCAGAGCCAAAGAGCCCTGAAGACAGACCAGCACAGTTCTGTTAACATCACTGGCACATTGTCGGTCACAGCAAAACAGACCCAGCTGAAAACTCATCTAGGGGCTGTTCCCACTCTGTCAACATAATCTGGTGAGGAGAATTTCCATTTTAATGTTAATGTTTAATGTTTGACAGATAAGTCACCAGCAGCCCACCATCAGAAAAATGTAGGGATCTCCCTCTTGTCTTCTTAAAAACGTTCCACCCTGCATTGACCACTGCAAACTCATTACCAAGATGTCATTCTTCCAAAACACCTCACTGAAACACCAAGATGAGCATTTCTGGAACTTTCAAACTAGTTTTCTGCCTGTTCATTTCAGTTCAGTTTTGCCTAATGACTTCTAACAAGTGGCAAAAAAATAACAACAACAAAAATAATAATACAAAATCTGACTTAAATATAATTTTGTCCTTCATTTCTAATTTCATTCCTTGGTGAGGAAAACAGGATGCATAAGCCTCAGTTTTGCTCTCTGGGTGACCTGAAGGAGCGCAAGGACTTGCTCAATTTGTTCTCTGACTAGTTTTCCCCAAAGTGAAACAGTTTGAAATACACAGCTCCTGGCTTGAGAAAGGCTGCAGTGAGTGGCCATTACAGTTCCTGTAGGAGGAGAAGAGTTTTCCAGTTTTTCAGTTTCTTAGAAGCATGGTTGTGTCAGAGGGAGTGCACTGGTGTCAGTGTAAGAAAAACCCACAGAAAAGAACACAAAGAGGTGGTTTTTCTATACACTGTCTTTTCAATACATTTTTTGCCTATATATCAGCAGACCATGGGTTAAATCTTTAATATAGACTTGGTATGGCAATATTAAGACTTGAGTTTTTGGCAATCACTTGAGATGCAAAACTCTTGGCTAAACTTGATGTTTCTAAAAAACCTGTTCTATGGTATTTTGCTCTGCAGAGAATCTAGTGTCTCCTTGCACCACTCCTCACATTTGCTAGTTTTAGATATTCTTTGAACAAAGCACAAGCTGAAAATACACATTCAATAAGGGAATTATTAATTTTTATGCCCAGTTTCAGGACATAGATAAGTCATTAATGGCACAGAGAATAAATAAAGTTACAGTAGCAATAGTACAACCAACATGGAAGTGTTTCAATGACTGATTCATATAGTATAGATGTCTTAAAATATGTGCAACCTTATTTGGAGAAACTAATTTGTTAAGACTTCAGCAATGCAGAAACATGCTTTTGTGCAGACTGTCTTAAGAAAATACTGATGCATTGTAGAATTCAGGGAACTGCTTTTAATGCAGTCAGAAGCTGATGAGATAGGGTTTCACTGGAGCGCAAAAAAAGCTGCCAGATGAAGTTCATGACGCAGGCCAAAACAACATTAAACTCTGGTTTTAGGTCTAGTGCTAGCAGGCATTTCTGGATTTAGAGCAAAATTCCAGTTGCAGCTGGGGAGTAAAGGTGAGGTGAAGATTGCTAACATTACTTCTATCCCTGTCATCTCCATCCTATGAATGTGTAGGTGCTTGCTGGAGAGAGCTCTTAACCCAGGCAGTGTCGTGTTATGGACATTTGCCCCTTCTACTCCAAACCTCACACCAGCTATTGTTTTAATCTGCCATTTTCACACTAAAGTTAGAAAGACAGCTGCTAACATACTGAATCCAATTATAAACAACTCCTCTGCCATCCTCCTGGCACTGATTCCAGCATGAAACCCAACATTACTTCTGGACTTGACCAAGCCAAACTTTAGTGAGAAAGACTTTACAGGCACCAGTAGCAGCTCTAGTTCCTCTCTGCCCCTGGTCCAATGCCTAATCTCAAACTTTCCTGTTACTAGCCCTTAAAACCAGTTTACAAACCTAGATTTGATGCTAGCACTGTTTTTAAAGGTCCTGTCTTCAGTGGAGCTAAGCATTAGTTTGGGGTCAGGAGGCACTCCTGGGCTAAATCTCAGGATTGGAATCACCAAAGCTGTGTCAGTGGTGAGCTGGTCTGAAGGAAAGTGAGGATTAAGCCTGTGGCTGGATAAAGGCTTGAGCCATAAGGTTTAAGGGCTTTCATGCAGTGCTGCTGGACAGGCACTTTGGGAGGCAGTATCAGCATTTTCCTGCATCTCCTTGGCACGCTGCCCCTGCTGTGCCCAGCAAAACCTGACCAGTGCTCACCCTGAACATGCTTCACCTGCCCTCTGCCTTTCCCTAATGCCCCACTCCTGAGCTACAGCAAGTGCACAGGGGTGCTTCCCCCCTGAGTCCCTAAGCCAGCTAAAAGGGACATCAGCTAAATACTCATTTCAGGGAACAATGAGGAAGCCTCTGACTCATGGGTGGGCTGACAAACCTTGAGAAGGTTTTCTCTCAAGAACTGAAATTCCTAGTTTAGTTTCTTGCCAGCAATAATTGCCCATGAGTCACTGATCCAGCTCTGTGTTTTGGTCACTCGAGTGTATTTGGCCCGTTTGAGCCACTGCAGTTTTCTTTTGATAAGTATCAAATGGCTTTTATATCATCCAGCAATTCACTGCCTATCACTGAAAACAGCTCTGGAAGCCAGCATCAGTTAGTGCCTGCAATCATGCCCGGTTTTTTTCCTCTCCTGTTTTTTTTTTTTTTTTTTTAATTTAAAATCTGAGCTATTTTTGAGCTGAACTGAGTGCTGAATGCTGTAATGTCTTCCTTCCTGTGAATACACCACTTATCTGATTACTAAATATTGCCATAAATTGTGCCCCCTACAATAATTTTACGTAACCTGCAGTGTGGAAGAGGGACTGTGATTGCAATTGGAAGATTACAACCAAAGAAGTTCACTTCCAAGATGTTTTATATAGGGGTGGAACATTGTCATCTTTACCGTAGTTTCATTACTCACTTTTCAGAGATGAAATGCACATACCAGGGCCAAGTCTCTGCAGATGGCTATGTCTTGTGCCTCATGCTATGGCTGAAATTAAGCAGGGCAGAAAGTGAAATAAACTCAATCTGATCAAACCTCATCCGAAATTTGGTCTAAGGTTGGGAAAAATTTAGGGTAGCTCATCTGAACCTCTCTTGCACTTCCTAGCTCTGATCTCAGATGATAATGAAATACCTTTCCCTCTTTCTGCCTCCTAAGGGTGGGATTAATATTACACAGGGTGGGATCAAACAATGTGCTTTGTAAACATATGTTGCAATACGAAATCTTTGATGCAAAAATATCTCTAATATCTGGGTCAGGCACCTACCTTTCCTTTGAGGAAACCCATCTGGCAAGTAGTTCTTTCTCCTCTTCTCTGCTCCTCCTACACTCCTGCAACCCCCATCAGGACTGCTCTGATTTAGAGCAGTGTAATTTTAGTGTTACTGTGGTTTTGGAATTGTGAAGAAAAGGAATTACAAGCTGACTGTGGGGTCCCTTGTAATCTGGGGAGACAAAACTGTAAATTCAACTGGTTTGCCTCTGTTGGCTTACAGTTGTATCTGCTTTCTTTAACACACAATACCTGTTTATGATAGATTGCAAATACCTACAATACGGGATTTATATGATAGCACAAGCTCCTGACACACAGCTGTCAGCTCAAAGTTATCCACTTTAAACATGATTCAGAAGTCATGATTAAGAAAAAATAATCACTTCAAGCCTTCAAATAGAGAAAAGGTCAGCTTCAGTGGATAAATGATTCCTAGAAACATTTCATCCATTATCACTGTGGGAATGCTGTCTTAGACTTTTTAGAGGTACTTGTAAACTTTGCCATAGTGTGATGTGAAAATACTTTATGTGTCTCTCTAATTACTGAACATCTGAGACAGCAGAAAAGACCAACCAAGAAAACACAATCCCAGGTGCTTGGAAAGTCAAACACTGAAGAGCAATAAAGAAATTAATTATTATGAGATAATTTGGCTACATCCCGATAAATGGGAATTGCTTTGCTTTATTCTAGGAAGACATAAGTCCATCCTTTGCAAGGACTTATATCAGTCTATGGAGAAAACAGAGTACAGAGTGTGAATTCAGCACTTGGTTTAAAGGAACTGGAAAATATCATCATAAACCCAATTCTCACAACTGTGTATTTCAAGGGGAATCTGGACATTTCCACCCCTTCCACAAAGTCCTGTGCCCGTAACAAGATTTAAGAGCTGTGCTGCCTTGTTGCAGGATGAGAAGCAGCCAAGAGAATTATTTCAAACAAATTCGTGCCCATATAAATTACAAAGTAAAGCCCAGAGCAGTATCTATTTCATAATAGTGTGATGATCCTGTCTGCCAGAAACCAACGTCATCAGTAATGCTTATCTCTCAAAGCAGTTATATGTATCAATTTATATTTCAGGCACTATCTTGCAATTAAATTTCTGGGCTTAAAAAGCCTGTTTCCCACTCCCTCCCCCTTTTCAATTCTAGGCCCTCCAAGATTAACAAAACATCCTCTGTGGCAGCAAATTAATCACATTACAAAACTAAACTGTTCATTAGAGATGCAGCACACCAAAACTGCTATTAAAAACTCAATACTGCTATTTTTTGTCTTTAATTTTGTGGTGCTGTTTGCAGCATATCCTCCTCTAAGTATACACACTGCCAAAACAAATACAGGGATAAGCCCTGAACCCTGATGGGTATTGATGTGCCATGAGCTTGCAGTGAGCTACAACATCAGAGCCCTTGTCTAGGAGCTTTTTGATGTCTACAATGTGCAAATTCCCACACACATCAACTCCCATGGGATTTGCCAAGACAGCCCCAAAGCATTGCCTTAGCCCACATTCACTGATGCTTTGCTGCAGAAGATGAGCAGAGATGCAGCTCCACTCCCATCTTTAGCAATGACCTTGCCAGTGCCCTCTCCCTTTTCTGGCCTTTCCTTTCCCCCCCTGAAAAATCTTTAGTCTTTTTTCCTTCCTGATCCTTCAAGTCTTTGGAAAGAACTCACTGATCTAGTGAGCAGGATCTCCTTCTCAGGATCTCCTGTGTTCCCTGTTCCAGGGTTTTGTAAGCTGGCTGACTACAGTGCATGATCATCTGTCTTTTCTACCATTTCAGCCTGGGGGAATGTCCTCTGGGTATTCATAACCTCAGCTCCTCATGAGATTTCCTTTTTTATTTAAAGCTTCTGCCTTTGTTTTGTTGCTTGTTTTGCTGTTGGGAATACATGGAATTTTAAGCTCCTTCTTCAAAGGTAATGCTGTAGAGCAAGGGACAGCCTTGCATTTTGGATAAAAGCAAGTTGTTTCATCAAAAGCTGAGCTCCTTTGCCCTGGTGTGCAGGCTGAGGTATATACCATGGAACCCTGCTCTTAGACATCTCATTTCATATTTTGCAAAGAAAGAAAACAAGAAAGCAAAACTTGAAGAAAGCAACCCTTAAAGAAAACGTGGATGTGAGGTCTCTCAAGGACTGGCTAGATCCACTGGGAGTCTACAGGAAAATGCACCAGCCCCATCAACAAATCTCCTCATGCCCTGCAGTTTCCCTGAGTCAGCTATTGCATTAAGCACTGGAAGAAGCCCTCAGGCTTAGGCACCTCTGACTTGCAGGTAAATTATACATGATGTTAAACATGCAAAATGAGTCCTGCCCTCCAAGGCTTCTGCTGAAGAAAGAACCCCTTTATAGAGCTTAAGCAAGAAGGTCTTAACCTGAGGAGAGCAGAGCTTTGAACCCTCTAAAAAACACCTGGGTGTAGGCTGCGGTCCTGACTTGCTGAGGACAACGAAACCATGGATTTGCTGCAGGACTCTCCCCCACATCCTGCTCCCACCCTGAGGCACAGAAGGCAGATCAAAGGCACAGCAGGAGATACAGCCCTGGAGAGTCATCTCTCTCCTTAGAAGCTGTGGGAAGTCACCAGAACTCAGGCAAACTCACCTCTCCTCTGGCAAAACATCTGCCATGCCATTTAAAAACACCCTCTTGCCTTCTACCACTCCTTACCTAAATGTGCGAAGGGGAAGACAATGAAATTTCCTTTTCTATAACACACAGATCCCTATCACTTACTTACAAAATAATTGTGTTAATCTTTCAGCTTTCTTGCCAAAGCAGTACAGAATAGCAAATTAGTTTAAGCTTTTAGATGTGAAACACAGTGTCCAGCACTCAAGTGCTCTGATTAAATATGCATCAGCAGTACTCACGCATTGCTATCAACCTCAACTGCTAAACAAAACTCTTCCTTACATTGCTGTCATCTCTATTTTGCTTGTTGCAATCATACATGACATTTGAAGTTGTGTAATATCATAGCTCTGTGAACTATAGTTACCTACTTGGCTTGCTTGCAGTATTCTCTATTAAAATCTACCCCAAATCACAGGGACATTTCTTGTTATGTCTGTACAAATAGCAGCATATCTGATGTGCTTTGCTCTCTTGGAGACATCAGCTTTTTCAGCTTTAGCAAATAGGTCCTGAACAAGGACTCCGGGAGCCATCAAAGAGTTTTCCCCACATCAGCAGCAGGACTGAAACAAGCTTTCTCTGAAAACCAGAAACGCAGGTCTGCAGCCCTGTTCTCCTCCAGATTTTGCCTCTGCTTCCCTCTGCCCACCAATGCCCTGACAGACTGCTGGGTACCCACCATGAGACTTTGTCAAGCAATTTGCTTCTCCCCAGGTGTGCTGCAGGATCTGCTGAGTTGCTGGAATGGTGTTTAACTCCCCACTGGGAGATCCAGGGTCCTGCTCCACTGCCTGTGCAAGCAGCTGGAGCTGGAAAGCAGACCAGAAGAGGAAGGATGCTGGAAAGAGAGAAGGGAGAAGTGCAGGTGACAAAACACTAAGGTGAAAGCTAAACTGATTCTGCATGAGAGCTTGCAAATGCCTTTCTGATGGGAGAAACTTTACAAAGGGAAAAGAGCGCTCCTTATCCTGGAGCTGGGGTGTGAGGAGGTGCCAAGGAGCCTCCTGCAATCCTGTGGCTCCGTCCCTGGATGGAGAACCCAGAGAATGCATCATGAGTGGGATGGCTGGAGGCACCTCTACTTGCCTATCCAGCTGCAGCTTTCCTATCCTCTGTATTTCATTCTTTTATTAACAAACAGCGGTTTCCTCTGGTAATACTCATGATACTGTGGCTATTATTTTTTTGAAGTGTTTATCAAAAAGATCATCAAAGCAACAGTTTTTTCTTACTTTCGCTGCTTACTTGTGTGTTTCTGCAGTAAAGAAAACAGAAGTTAATTAGTTGACTATTACCTTCATTCCTGGTGCACATGCATATACCTCACAAATTAATGTATATTCTTTATTCAGATACTGGTGTCACACAGAAACAAGATCTTGACCTAAAATATCCTGCTGTTGGTGCTGGCAGAGAAATGATGTAAAGAAGGTAGTAGCCACTTTTGTTATTCAAAATTTTGTTGTATATTACTCTATAGTTCTACAAAATGTATAGGTGGTTATTGAACCAACCCTGTCATGATGTGGGTGCCTAGAAGTTTAGGACTTTCCTTATTTGTTTTGACTGCTTCAAACTTTGCAGATTCATTTTCATCCTCCCTTGGGGAGCCACATTTTACACCTGTCTAAAGGTGTGATGTAGCAGAGGAATAATTTTTTAGCAAAGCAATAACTTCTTTCTTGGCCATGCTCTTCCTTCCTTCTCCCCACCACATGGCTCTGTTTCCCCTTCCTTGCTGACACAAGGAACTTCAGAGTTCGTGCCCACACAAAGAACTTCTTGCTCTTGCTCTAGATCTGGTGAAACAGGCTCAGGCACCTCAGCTTGAAATCTGAACCCATTTGGTAATCATGGCAGTGTTGGCAAATATTTTGGCTTCTCTAGAGCTCAGTTGTTAAACCCTTGCAGGTCAGAAGAGGGAACACTAGTTGTACCTTGCCCTCTGACCTCCCACACACCCAACATTCCTACTTCCTTATGATTTTGAGGAGCCCAGCCACACTGGTGGAGCAAGGAGCACACCTCTCCCTCTCCTCTGTAGCCCTGACAAGGTGGCATAGGGTCAAGGCATAGCCTTATCTCTTAATTCTTCCATAAATAAAATTCAGTTAAAAGCCTTAAACCCCAAATGTGGCCAAGAGGAAATCTCTCTATTTTTGTCCTTATAAAATTCAAAGATTTGTTTTTTCATTGCTGGTCAAGCATTTTCTTGTCTGGCTTCTGGCTTTGGGCACCTGATTCATGGCCATTTTAAAGGGTCTAATTTTCAGAATGTTCTTAGTACCAACTTTCTTCTGAAAACCCTACTCTAACAAGTGTCTCTCAGGAGAGAAGGTATACAAACAGCCAACCTGACCCCTGCACTAAGATTCCCTGTCTTGCTGCCTGTGCTGTCTCCAGCCAAGATGCTCAAAGACACAAACAACTTCTTTGAGCCAAGAAAAGCCCTCAGTGATAGAATGTGATACTGCAGAAAACACTGGATTCAGAGCCCTGGAGATTAGAAGCCATTACTTAGTGACAGCAGGTTTTGCAGCAGAAGCATTAAGAAAGTGCCTCACAAAATAGGTATATCATAAACACATTTCCTTCCATCATTGTAAAATCAATCTCTGAGGGGATGAGGAGATCTTCAGATACAGCTTCACTGATCAGCTTTGCTCCAGTGCTTTGCTCCTGATCCCTTAGCAGATATGTAGCTTTCAGACATGAAATATTCCTGGTCAGCATGCATTTTTCCATTTGCAGTATGATTTATTTCTTGGTAGAATCATACTTGCTTGTTTGGGAACTTTCTTCCATGCATCTCCCAGTCAGAATACCAATCAAGTGGAAATTGCTTGAGATGACATCACCAAAGCACAAAATAAGCTGAGCTGGAAAAGACCCATAAGGATGATCCAGTCCAACTCCTAGCCCTGCACAGAACCCCCCAAGAATCACACTTGTGGCTGAGAGCATTGTCCAAAATCTTCCTGAGCTCTGTCAGGTTTGGTGCTGTGACCACTTCCCTGGGGAGCCTGTTCAGTGCCCAAACACCGTCTGGGTGAAAAAGCTTTTTCTAACACCCAACCTAAAACTCCCTTGACACAACTTCAGGCCATTCCTTTGTGTCCTGTCACTGGCCACCACAGATAAGAAACAAGTGTCTGCCCCTTCTCTTCCCCTCACAAGGAACTCCAATGAGGTCTGTCCTCAGTCTCCCCTTTTCCAGCTAAACTACCAAGTGACATCAGCTGCTCCTCACATGGCTTCGCCTCACAGCCCTTCACCATCTCATAGCCCTCCTTTGGACTCTCCAATACCTTAATGTCTTTCTTATATTGTGGCTCCCAAAACTGCCCCCAGTGCTTGAGGTGAGGCAGCCCCAGTGCAGAGCAGAGCAGAGCAAAGCAGAGCAGAGCAGGGCAGGACAGTCCCCTCCCTTGTCTGGCTGGAGATGCTGTCCCTGATGCCCCCCAGGACACACTTGGCCCTCCTGGCTGCCAGGGCACTGCCGAATCATGTTCAACTTGCCATCAACCAGGTGAGCAAATTCCCATTTGTGGTTGCACACTCTTTGCTGGCTTCTAGTCTGTGTTGGAACCAAGTCTTTGACTATGGTGAACAGGACATTCTATCGTTGTTATCTGGAGTTTGCTCTTTCTTTGCCCCAGTGGAATTGCATCTGAGCTTTCAATATCTTTTAAAGTTCAGCTGAGCTAAAAGTGGTCAAAATCAACATTAAGGCTTTAGGGAAATTACTGAAAGCCTTCCTGTGGCTGTAAGTAATATTAAAAGCTGTTATCCTTGTTTAAACTCAGATGATGAACATTACTCAGCCCTTTCCCTGAGGCCAGTTCAGAGTTTTGCATCTTGTCAGTGCTGAGTGACATACTGCTTATCTGGTCTTCTTTGTTTGCGAACAGGCTGTTTGGGTTGACGTTGAAAAGAATAGATCTGCATGAATAACTGTGCAGAAAAACAAGAGCCTGTGCTCTCTTCAAGCTCAGTGACAGCCAGAAATACCAGCCGAACTAGTGCCAAAATACAGACTGTGAGGCTGTATCAGTATAGCACCAAGCTCAAGTGGTCTGTTCATGAGGGTTTGGCTTCCACAACCTGTGATTAAGCAACTGGATATTGCATATTTTGAACCTGGCAAGTCCTTTGGCATTCTGTCCTGCACCCTCTTCATAACCCAACTGATGTGGTGTCAACTGGATAACTGGAACATAAAGTGGGTGGAAATGTGGCTGGCCAAAGGGTTTTGACCAGCAGAACAGAATCCAGCTACCAGCCCACTGGTACTTGAGCCAATGTTTAGCACTTTTGCTAACACCAGAAAAAGGGAATGGAGTGAGAGCTCAGCAAGTTCACATGCCAACCTGAGGGAGCAATGGGCATGCTGCAGGATCAAGCTGTTGTTCAGAGAGCTGGGCTGGGCAGGCAGGAGAGAGGGTGTTTGGGAGCATCATTAATTGAGCAAAGGCAAATCCTGTGGCTGGGGTGTGATAAACCCTGCAGCACCACAGCCTAGGGGGCCTGGCAAGAAAAGATCAGTCTGGATCTGGCCTCTCATCCCACATGGCTCAAACTTCACAGCTGGAGCTGCAGCCAGGTCCCATCACAGTCATCAGGGCACCAGCACTGCAAGCTGATGTCTGCAGCACAGCTCATGAAGACATAAAGCACCATGCAAGAAGCTGGGCAAAACTGATGAGGCAAGTGCTGCTCCAGATAAGCCAAATGGCGCAAATAGGCACCTGGCTTCCTGCACTCCTTCATGAGAGAAAAAAAGATACACGGGAGAGGAGGAATGGAGGTGCCATGACGCTGCAGTCCATGCCCCTTGCTCAGCCTGTGGCAGCTTCCCTGGATCAAGAGGTAATCCCTTCCTTCCTGGGGTAAGTCCACTGCCCTGGACCCAGCCAAGGAGTCTCTCCTGGGGGATCAGCCTGCTCCAGGAGCAGGAAGGGTTTTCTGCACCTACAATTTCTGTGAAGGTTCATGTCTTCTATTATTTGTCACCCAACCTGAGGGCTCTGTGTCCCGCGCCCTGTCACTGCACAGGGGAAGGCGCAAAGCTTCTGCTGAAATTCTGAGATAACCAAAGCTCAGCCTCACAGGGTGTGAGCTCAACAGGTAACCCACCAGCAGAGACTACTATTGGAGGATATGCAAGGGGAAGAACAGACATGGATGTGCTAGCTCATGGCACATTCTGTTCTCTCAGGGTGAAAAACAGTGCTGACAGCACTCTCAAGTCCACCACTAATCTAACATCCCATTTCTCATCCAAAAGATTTTGAGGTCACTGAAAATGTTCAGTCTTTACATTTCATGATTATATGATTTTCTTTCCTCTCCTCTTTTAAGCCAGGGAAAAAACACTGATAACCTCAGTATAGCCCTGGCTTTGTGGCTCCTCTCAAACGAGGCAAGTCCAGCAATGGTGAATATCTCTGTGTTGTTTACTGCTAGAAATTGAAAATGCTTTTGTGATATTTCAGAGAACTCCTATTTTACAACCTCTTCCTCTAGCTGTATAGCAATTTGTTTGGCTTATTACCTAGCAAAACACTTGCCATATAAAATATACTACTTCAAAGCAGGGTTAAAATGTACCCAAATTACATTGCTCTGTTATTACAAACACTAACATGTATTGAGAGAAAATTACATTACTCTGTTATTACTAACACTGAGGTATATTGAGAGCTTTACTTACATAAGCAGTTGGATAAGGCTTAACTACACTTGATTTGTGCAGAATTCAAATTCTGGTATGGAAAAATACTCTACTTTGCATTCAGAAGGACTGAGCATTTGGCTGTAGATGAAATGTAGTTTTGTTTTGTAAGCAGCAGTTAGTAATTATCAGACTTGCCTATGGCTGTTTCATGGGAGGTGGGAATATGAATATATTCATATTTACTGGTGCTTTATAAGGAATTATAGGTCACGTTAACACATCTAAATTATGTTTCTTTTTGAATTAATTGCTATAAATGCAGACAATCTTATAAAAAACCTGTAGTTAAATTGTCCAGCATAGAAACATATGAAAACCTTCTCTTCTAAAAGAACATTTTACAACAGACCTATTTTAGTTTTCTCTTGTCACGCATCTGCTTTGCCTTCCATCCTCCTCCTCCACTTGTGCCTTCCCTCCCTCTGCTCCACTTTACCTTTCAGAGCAGCAGCAGCATCTGCAGCACTACCCACATCTGAGCCTCTCCATCACCGGCTCTAGGGGAGCTGCTGGCAGCTCACCTTTCAATCCTGAGCATGCGGCAGCTGCGTCCGTGCTGCCGTTTTCCAGCAGGAAGCTTATGGAAAGGTTCAGGAGAGATAAAAAGCGAATGAAATGCCACGGTGAAAATAACTCCCGCGGGCACAAACCATCCTTGGCATACCAGGAGCACTGAGAACAGCTGTGCCCAGGGATCTTTACCTTCAGAAGTGAGGAGGTGGCTGTTATTATAATTTATAATTATAAAATATTATAAATCTCTGCCTGTTATTTATAATTGATGCCTGTGCTCCTTAAGGACTCTTGTCCTTAAGCAAAGCTTCCCTGTCCCAAGCAGAAAGCCCATCCCTGCGCCACGGAGCTGGCTGTGGTGTGGTTTGAGAGGGGACATGTGCCCAGGGCAGGCAGGGGATGGATGTGGGGAAGGGGAGGCAGTGCCACCTCACAGAGTGACCACCAGCATCCCATCCCCAGCCTGGGGTTATCCACATCTGTGCAAGGGTCAGAGCGACGGCTGATGGAGGAGTTTTTGAAAATCTATCTTTATGGTCATTGTTAGAGTTTTTCTTTTTTCTTCTCTGCTAGAATGAACAGCATAGGAAAAAACAGAAAATGATTTGATTTGATTTTGATAGTGGATTATGCTCAGGCAAGAGGAAGTAGGATGATACACTTCCCACCCCAAGTGTAGAGGGATGGGAAAGGTCATATTTACCCCAAATCTGGGCCTACAGATGGGGAGAGCATCCCCCCCATCTGCAACCAGCACCTGTGGTGTAGACACAGGACAGGTCCCTGCTTTGGGAGGAGAGATTTCTGCCCACACAAATGGTGGGACACTTCCCATCTTGGGAAGAAAGTGCCTGCCTGTTCCCAAAAGAGATGCATTTCTTTTGCTCTGGCCAAGTAAATCAGGAATAAAAGATTCACACATAATTGCTGCAGTTCTTGATGCCCAGTGAAAGCTTTAGGGACTTCATTTGAGCATTATCATGCATCTTGTTATTACACTAAATCTCAACAACTCCAAAGAAGTCAATATTTATTACAGTTAATATTTATTACATCTGCATCTTTGCTAAGGAAATGCAGATGATATTTTCTCTGCAGATCTAGCTACTAGCTAAAGATTCACTGAGATCTCTATATGAGAAAATACAGAAGTAATATCCAGGGAGGTTTTTATTTTAATAATTTTTTTTCTGCCTGTATTTCATTCTTTCTGCTGATTTTCAACTGTTCCCCTCGGGTCAGGACCTCAGTTAAAGCACAGAGGAGTGTGCCCTATAATTCCTTTTGCCAGCTCCAAAGTGAAGAAAGCTTTGGAAAGTCAAAATGAAAAACAAGAAAGAGAAAACTGAAGGAGGGGGGGAAGAACCCCCAAACCTACTTATATATATTTTTTTTTTATTTCTCTTCCAGATTGCAAGGCAAGATGTTTTCTATTACCATCTGTATAGCAGATTATCTTTTGTCAAGTGGGCAGTTTGCCTTATCTCTCTCTTTGGGTGACCACAATCACTCCTCCCTCGGGAGGGGACATCTGCTGATAACAGACTATTGAATGTCACTGCATGACTGATAAGAACTATAGCATCCCATTGTGAGATGCTCTGCCCAGAGGGAGGAGCCAAGAATTCCTACCCAGATATAATCCAGAGGTTTTGAGACATCAGCATGGCTTTCTCCATGCGATTCCCCAGAGGAACAGCAGCTGGCTCTCCTTCCACTGGATCCTCAGAGGAAGAACACATCCTTCTCTACAGATCCCCCTCGCTCCAACAGAACCATACCTGACACTCCAGGAGCACTGCAGCCACATTTCCAATTGACTGCTACCAGCACCCTGACCAACAGGGTGCCAGGTTGGGTTCTGACTCTGTCAGTGTTGTTCTAGTGTACTGCATTGTTTATTTTATCCTTGTATTTTTTTCTTCCCTATTAAAGAACTATTATTTCCTGGTCCCATATTTTTGCCTGAGATCCCTAATTTAAATTTTATAGCAATTCAGAGGGGTGGGGAAGGTTTACATTCTCCATTTCAGGGGATGCTCCTGCCTTCCTTAGCAGACTCCTGTCTTTCCAAACCAAGACATTCATATTTAATTGCAGAAAGGGAAAGAAAAGGGGCATACAGGAGCTCCCCTTTTGATGAAAAATTATAGATAAAAAAGAAGTTGCTAATTTATAAACATTTCCAAAGCGAAATTGTTGAGCACTGCCTCAGAAACATGCCTGCACTCTTGTGCCTTGGTGGTGTGCTGCCCCCAGCTGCAAGTGACTGGGTCTGCTGGGGACTGCTGGAGTTCTCTGCTCTGTGAAGTGGCAGTGCCACAAAACTGCTTCAGTTCTTCCAAAGAATAAACTCAGAAACCCTGAAAGAGCAAGCCTATGGGATATGGGCCAGGTGTATGGCATTTCCACAGGCACAGAAGCAGGAATTTTTGTACTAAAGGGGGGCACTAGATCTACAGCTTTTTCCTGGCAGTTAGGCAGGGGCTGGGGGGCTGAGCTGGTGAAATACAAGGTGCTTGGTGCTTTCATGCTGACTGTGCCACCCAGGCTCTGCATTCTCATGTTCCTCCCACTCCAAAGACCTCCACAATGTCCTTACTCACCTGGGCCCCTCTGCAGCATCATGAGAGCAGCAGTGCAGCTTTTGGGAGGAGAAATAGGTGGGTAATAAGCAGGCCCCTTGTTAAAAGAAGAGCAACGTGACAGCAGAACAGCCTTGCCTTATTTAAGGAAATCCCAAATGATGATCATCTCCCAGCTACCCTGAGCTTAAGCTTGAGGGGAACGTATCTGGCTGGAGGTTGTCTTAGGAAATCTGTTCTCATATTTACATTCAGGGGTTCATGATGGCAAAAAGCAAGGAAACCACATCTTGTCTTCCAGCACAGAAGGGCTGGAAAGTGTCTTTAAAGCCAGAAGTAAATATGGAGTAGAGAACTGCTGCTACAGATGAGAACAATTTTAGGCGTCTGCAGACAATCAATAAATTCCCTGATATTAAATAAAGGAGAAAAAGGGAGGAAATAGCTCTAGGCAGATCCAATACAGGGAAAATTGAGTGTTTCTCACTACAGAGCAGACCACAGCTGGCTAAATAACCACACATGACTCTGTCTGGAGTGCTGGCAGCAACTCTGAACATATGGCTTTTGCCATTGGGCAGGCAATTGCTTTTATGAACATGAATCCCTCCTGGCCAAGAGGACGACTTTTGGCAATCAAAATGCATAACAAGTAGACCCAAAAATGAAGCAAAAGTTATAAATGGAAAGTGGTCACGTAGTAAAAACATTTCTGGAACAATGTGGGAGTTCAGCCCTCACAAGCACCAAAGCCACCACTGAGCTGTACGAAATCACTGCAATATCAGTAAATTACACAGGACAATTATTCCCTTGCAGGGCATCACAGACCCAGCACAAGTGGGAAGGGGCCCCTATGGGTCTCCATTCCAACCCTGCTCCAGTGTTTGACTGCTCTTTTACCCCAGGGAAAAGGTGGTTCCTTAAAGCTAATCAAAGTCTTCCTTTTTCCAGCTTGTGCCTGATGAAGAATATTAGGTCTAAAAGTTCCAGATTCTCTAAGATGCCAGCTGTTCACTCAATGAGTAGGCTGTACCATGCCCATTTTTAATTTCTGGTGTGATCATTTGAGAGCACAGAATGGGAAATAAAATGATTTAGATACACAGAGTAAGAAGGAGTAGGAAATAAAAGGAAATCAAATATAGGGTAACAAAGACAATATAGGCTAACAAAAGACAAACAATCAATCTCCTGAGGACAATTGCCTCAGTGCAGGACAGGATAAAAAAGACTGGATTTGGAACATAAGACAAAGATCTGGAGGTTACAAAAGAAACTAAATTAATAAAATGGTAAGCTGTGATTCAGAGTATGACTATCCTAAGGAACCTGCAATAATGTCACTGAGAAAAGTTATTCAGGAATGCTAGCTACCCTGAAGAGTCTGGTCTTCCTCACAGCCCCCTTAAGCCAGACAATGAGCCATTCAGAGATATTTTACACATTGAAATAAATCACCTCTCTGCATTATTCCATAACTGTCTTCACATCACTGGGGAAACATAATGTGGTAGAGAAAAACAAGCTTAAAACTTTTAAATGTATCAGCTCAAAAAATGGACTGCTGTCATAAATATTAAAGGAAAACCTGCAGTTGAGTGAACATCAGTCATCACTTCTCATGACAATCACTTTTCCTTAACTGGAGTAGATATTTCATAGTAATAAAGGTAAGTTCTTGTTCTTAAAAATTGTGTTCTTAAAAATCTATTGCCAAAGTCAGAACAAGCATGCTGCTCTTCCATCCACAAGTTCAACTGTGCAATAAAAAAAGGATTAATAAAAGATAAATGCATTTACAGTGAACCCTCACAGGGTCCCAGCTGCTGCTGTTGTTGTCATCACTGCAAGAAGTTAATTTGAATCTCTTCTGGTGCTATAGCCCAAAAACTACATCTTGTTTATCAACAAGCACAAGAACAGCTCAACTGCTTCAGATGAGGGTAGGATTAGAAAAAAGGCACATTTAAGTGATAAACAAAGGTTTCCAGACAAAATCATTACCAGATTTTGACAAGAGCTCTGTGACTAACATGTGAGCATTTGTTAAATGATAAAGATTTACTAACTGTAGGAAGAAGAAGGTCTTCAGATTTTATTTAATTTCTTTCAGAAGAATATACTGCTACATATTGGTAGAGATAAAAGTGTGCCACCAGCTCATGACCAACATCTGTCTGACACAGCCCTCTGGGTTTGCTGGGTAGAGGAAGAGCACAGACTGGAATCTGTGACTGCCGAGGCAGGGAGCATCCCATTTGTGTACCAACACTGCTTTCTTCACTTGCTTATCCCTAAAACCAACTCTGAATATTAAACAGGGTCTGTCTCATAGGGTATCTGTGAGACCAGAGCCCAGGCTCTGATTGCTGTCCCCATGACTCAATGGCATAATATGCAGCCAGCTCCCTACCAGAATCTGGTGGTTTATTTCCTACAAACAAGTATCAAACAATCAGAAACTGAAACCTGAGAGAAGGACCCACACATTCATCCTTGGAGGAAAACTTCTGAAAAACGGCAGTCTTTACCCTAGCAAAAGAGCATCTGACTGGTGATGTGGAATAACTACTATAAATATGTGTTGAGTATTACAGCGACCTGAGGAGGTCACTGGGTGAGAGAAGGATGAGAATCTTGTTTCTTGATCAGAAGGCTTGATTTATTGATACATAATATATAATACATTATAACTATACTAAAAAGAATAAGGAGAGAGATTGCAGAGGCTTGCTGAGCTAAGAATAGAATAGAAAGAATGAATAACAAAGTTCTGTGTCCAGGGAATCTATCCCTGAGCTGCTCCTGTGATTGGCCCTTAATGGTACACATGGAAGATGAGCCAATCACAGGATCACCTGGTACATTTCACAGCAGCCGATAACAATTTGTTTACATTCTGTTTCTGGGGCTCTGCTTCCCAGAAGATGGACAAATCCCACAGAAAGGATTTCTATGAAGAAATGTCTGCGACATATTGAGATGTCAGGAAGAAGATGGGAAATCAATGGCATCAAATATTCAGAGAATATTTGAGGAAAGAAAGTAATAGTGAGCTCACAATAATGAAATAGGAGAAAAAGCCCCAAATCCAAACTGAAAATAGGAGATGGTTAAGAAATCAGTCAATCAACAGTGAACTAAGAAAAAAACCATATAATACCTGCTTTTATCCCATATACCCCTCATCCCAAATGCTTCTTCCTATGTTGACCCTCATTAAAATTATTTATATGTAAGCAAAAACTCTGAAAGGTGGAATATAGTGGTTATCCTGTAATGAGACAATGCTCCCAAGCTCATTTCTTAGCTAGATGGGCACATTAGGATGTAACTTGTTCCTTTATAGTAATGCTGTCCAAAAGGTTTTAGTTCAGCTTCATTGGAAAGTCCCTGTGAATTAGAATCTGGCTGCAAGTAATCCTTAGAAATTCAGGACTGCGTGCAGGTAATTATTTCTGATTCTTATTCAAGGATGGTTTCCACATGCATTTTCATACAGTTTGGGGATACTTGGTTAAAGACCGCACAAAAAATAGAATTCTGCCATTTTGGTAATCTGTGTGTGAGAAAATAACAATCTGCCCTTCTGCAGCATCCAAAGGGACTGAATCCATTACTGTACATTTTATACATGTAGGGAAACTGCAGCACTGGAAACATTTTGCTATTTCTTAGGGACCCTCTCTGTAGGTATCTCCAACTCTGCAAGTATCTGACTGGAAAATCCACGAGGTGTTTCACACCTTGCAGCTACCAAATGATCCAGTTTCTAATCTACCATCAAAGATCCATTCCTTCAAGCCACCCCTAGTTTGGTTTTTTCCCCTTTAAGCTGTATGCCCCTTATACTACCACAGCCATTTCAGATATCTTTGCTGCTCATCAGTTTTTCAATATGTCACCTTCAGCATAGGCAGATGATGAATGCTCATGAATTTTACTGAATTTTACTCATCATTCAGCCAAGTCTGTCTGTATTTCCCAGAAATAAAATGCATGCACGATGGCCTCTTGTCATCTTCTGCAGCACAAACTACTTTCAAGAGACAATCCCCCCTTTTTAATAGGAAAAAATCACAACTGTATCATTAGCAAGGAAAATGTTAACAACTACTGACCTATGACCAAAAATGTGCTGTTTCTCAGAGAAAGGGAATTAAATACTGATGTGACCAAATATCAGAGGCAAACTAAAAGGATGTATACATTGAGGCAAGTGAGGGGGTCCTTTGAAAGAGCACCAGTTTAGCACCAGGGGAAAAGACAACAAAACAAAAATTCTGTACATTATGATGAATACCTAGTCACACTAATTCCATTTAATATACAGAATCACAGAGCAGAATCATAGAATAGTTTGGGTTAGAAGGGACCTTAAAGAGCATCTAGTTCCCACCTCTGTGCCATGGCCTTGAACACCACCCATTAAACCTGGTTGCTCAAAGCCCCATCCAGCCTGGCCTTGAACACTGCCAGGAATGGGGAATCCACAACTTCTCTGGGCAACCTATTCAAGTGCTTCATCACCCTCAGAGTGAAGCACTTTCTTCTGCACATCTAATCTAAATTTCCCCTCTTTCAGTTTGAAGCCATTATCCTGTGTCCTACCACTAGAGCTCCTGACAAAGAGTTGCTCTCCAGCTTCCTTGTAGGCCTACCCTTCAACAGGGATTATCCTGTACTTATTAACATATAAATGCACAGGTTTTAAAAAGTAGTAGAAAGACATTTGAGGAGAAAAATTATATTTGAAGCCAAGACTGCCCTGCTTTTACAATGTTTGGATGACAGCTCATGGCACTGTGCAAGTCTTTGCTCTCTGGACAGCTTCAGACTCTGCCTCTGGGTTTTGATGTTCCCACCCTTTCCAAGAGCAAAGCCATCTCAAGGCAGGTATCTGAGCAGCATTCAGTGCAACATTTGAAGAGAACACTGTGTTTTTTTTCATGTAGAAAATATCTCACCTTTGCTCCTTGATTTCAGCCCCTTGAAGTCAATTTTCCAAACCTGTGGCAAAGCCTAAATCCAAGTACCTGCAGGTAAAGCCCCAGCTACTGAAACCTAGCAGCGAGTCCCTCTCCTCCAAAAACTCACCTTCCTCGCCAACCCAATCAGACTAAAACAAATGGAAAAAGGAGACAGCTATGATCCCAGGCTCCACAAATGATTCAGGATCCTGAGAGTTTTGCCAAGAGCAGTCAGCTCACTGTGCTGGCACAGCCAGGGATGCTCTTGGTCATAGCTGTTCCTTTGGTCACAGCCAGCTATTGTTGCTTTAAAAAACCATCACTCCTGGTCTTACTGCTGTGCCATGTAGCACTGCATTACCATCCAAAAGGGACAAATAGAAATTAAAAAAATATCATTCTGATGAACAACTCATTAGAAGTGTAGCCCCACATTGGTCTCTCCCACCAGAAGGCTTTACTGACCAGATAACTTGTTACCCCCACACCAGGTGCTGAATGACCCTGCCAGGTGCTGCTGTGTGGGCACTGAGCCTGCAGCCCCTGTACAAAGCCTTACATGACCTCCTCCAGCTCCCCTGTCCATACAGAGGATTTGAGAGTCACCAGGTGGGCATGGACACCACACATGGCAAGAGGGGGCATAGGCTGCCACAGGCTGCTCCCCTGGGTGCAGGTCCTGTAGCAGGTCTTGCTTGTCCTGGCAGGTCTAAAAACAGTGGCCAAGTACATCCCATGGGATGTACTTGCCTCAGGGAATCTGTCCCACGTCCTCACCTTCAGCTTGCATGGAGCCAACATCCGAGTATGTGAGTCAGAAACTGCCTTGCTTTACTGCTGCCCCATCTCTCCAAAGCTCCCCTCTCACTGCTTTTTCCTCTTAACCTCTTGGCAGGTCTCCTGCATGCTAATCAGACAGCGCTGGGTGCTTACCTAGCCAGGCATTGTCTCAGGATTCATTCAGATTTTAGATATCCCATGCAGCATCTCTGGCTGATTGATGGATGGCTGACTTGCCAGATACACAAAGTCTGGGGGCTGGGGAAAATAAGCATACAACACAGCTCTGGTGTGAGAAACCACTGCCTCTGAAAGGCAGTCCTGCTTGATTTCATCCCTTTGTTACATCTAGATCTAAAGAAAAAGCAGGCAGACATTTTAGATTCTAATCTCTAGCATTAAAAAATGTAATAAAAAATAATAGTAGCACAATAAGTGTTTTCAGGCAGAAGAAAGTGAATAGCAACATTTCCTAAACTGTGTTAGGTAAGAGTGAAGTGAGCAGATTTTATGATCTTGAAATGCCACTGCAGTGGGCTGAGTATAAGTGATAAAATGGCTTCATGCATCTTATGGTAAAATTGAAGCTAGAAACATGTATAAATAAAATTATTCCCAGTTTCCTAATAAAAGACAAACCTGTTTTTTATAAATAAGTTAAATGGTGACAATCTAAATGGATTTCAAAAAGTTCCCTGTCTTCCTTTGAAATATTAAATAAATGCAGCTTTGTCCCTTTGGAGCTCTAATGAAAATCCCATCAAAATCCAATTTACAGAATGCTGAGACATAGTGCAAGTTAGGAGCGTTAAATTAATTGGTTTGCCTTAAAGAGTTATCAAGACTGGATTTGTCAGTCACATTTGAATGTGGAAATCTGTTGTGTTTTAGCAGGAAGAGGCTCCCTTTCTCACAGCACTTCAGGGTAGCAGTAGTAATTTCTTTGGTACTCTCCTCATGTGCCCCTGGATGAGCTGAAGACAGGCTCACACATCTCTGCAGGAAGGCTGTGGGACGCCCACCCTGCACTGAACCTCCCCCTGCTGCCCACTGGCTCTGGCACTCGTTGGGACAGCTGGGATGGACATTTCTTCCAGCCCTCCTCAGCTCCTGTCCTGGAGAAGGAAGCTCCCAAGCAGGATTTACAATGTGTGTTAAACCAGCAATGGTGTGTGGCATCCCAAGCCAGGGTACAGGTGCAGCCAAGCCCACAAGTCAAGCCCGCCTGACTCCCCTCCTCTCCCCTGCTAACACAATTCTGGGCTGTGGAATTCTTCCCCCTCCTGCTTTCCACCTGGAATCCAAGATATCAGTTTCTCTAGTCACACCTGAATTGCAAGATTAAATCAACCTCAAGATTTTGCCAAAAAAAAAAAGTGAAATAAAATTCTGTAAGTAATGTGTTGGCCTAAGGAAAAAAAATAAAATCAAGAATTAAAAATTATCCATTGTTTGCATCAAATTCAGTAGTAGGTTTGAAATAAGAATTGTTAGGTGAACTACAGCCAAAAAATGGAGGGGAAAGGGTCACTACCAGCTTGCTGTACATTTAAGATTAAGGCCTAAAGTGGATGAGAAGAGCTGGCTCAGTTTTCTGTCACTCTTGAAGGGGTAAAATAGGACAGCCAGAGCTCCTGGTATTCTGGGAATGTGCTCTAAACACTGTGCTGTACAACACTCCCAAGGGAGCTGGCCTTCTCTCCTGGTAGTCCTACTTGAAGTTTTACAGAAGAGGAATGGGGCAAGAGAAGTTGACTGTCAGTGAAGGACACCCAGGATTCAAATCAGTCCTTGAACTTGGTCTCCATTTCCACCATACTGGTTTGCCTGATGATTACAAACTAGAAATGAAAACTGAAATGTTGTCTGAGCCTCAAAGTAAGGGCTTCATTCAAATTAAAAAAAACCCCATATGTTACAAATATTATTACTTATTTAGTTCTAATACATCTGGAGTCAAGACAGACCTGCCTAAAATGGATTTGAGCTGAGAGCAAAAGGGTGCATTCAATGGAACACACCTGAAGATGAACACAATTCTGTAGTCATTACCCTTCAACAGATATGGGTTCAAACCTTTTCTGCTTTGTCAGCTTCCCCTGAGATTTCATATAATTCATTAATGGTTTGCACAGACTCTCCTTCTGTTGAACCCTCCATTTCCCACACCTCTGCTACTCTTGTCACTCTAGACTGCAATTTGTGTTCTTAAAGCTGGAGAGACCTCTCATGGCATCACAGGGATGTTTTCAAGATAAACAGTGCCAAGAACGACCACTCCTGGGCTTTATAGGAAAGCCTGGAGAAGAAAAAATGAAGTATTAAATGCAGCTTTGATGAACATAACCCCTTGCCGCCAGGAACAGCACTGGGTTTTCCAGAGGATGCTGGGAGCACAGTAGAAAGTCCCAGCTTGCTGGGAGATGCAGTGCTCATTTATGGGCTTCCCTCAGTTTTCCTCCAATGCTTGCCTCTCCCCTTTATGCCAGTCTTTGGACCACATGATGGGAGCTGCAGAGAAGCTCCTTTTCCTCTGTCCCTGACCATGGTTTAATATTGTCTGTGCAGTTCTTCCTCAGACAGCAGTGTTATTCCTTCTCTTGTTTGTGACAAGGTTAAAACAGAAATTAATAGTGGCTTGAGGAGGTGCATAAATGCTTGGAAGATCGTGTGGCTTTGCTGGCACTGGGAGTGGACACCAAAATCTGCACGTGCACAAGCCGAGATGCCAGCAGCTCCAAACAGCAAAGCTGAAGTGACCATTTGTTTCTGGTGTGGCAGCTTTTTTCTGTCAAGGAAGACTCATGCTGAACCGATGCTTCACAGAGGAAATTCATCGACTGTAAGCATTTCACAATATTCCTTGGACACCCTATTTTTGGCAACTTTTAAATACCTCCTCCCATAGCTTCTGGATAAGAATCTGAATACATTTTTCAATCCATTGGGAGGGAGAAGGGGCCTAATTATTTTTCAGTTTTATTAAGCAATAGAATTACAACGAGCAGCATGAAACCCAAACTTATTAGCTGTGGTGGAAATAGGATTTAATACAGAAGTAAAAATAGCCCAGCTCTACTTACACTAGTGCAAAAAGCATTAAGAGATGCAAATTCCTAAAACAGGCAGAGTCCTTTTTAGTTTTGCTTTATTTAGACCTGTCTTCTAAACATCTGTGCACTGATGTGAGATGAATATCTAAAACAGTAATAACTGCAGATAGGTATTACATAAAATGATTCACACCTATCATTACCTAGTGCTTTTTGCCCCAAAAGGATTGCGCAGAATTTACAACCCGTGGCTGAGATATAGTACATTAAAATGAAGTGCTGCATCCATCACTGATAGGAACAGGTAAGAAACATGATAGGAGTTTAATGTCAGAAAAAAATATCAGAATTAAAGACAAGAAGATATTAAATCCTGTTTTTAATATTTGAATGCCATCAAAAGGAAGCTTTCCTGTATTCTGTTCTCAAATGGCAAATAAACAACCGAGACAAAGAGTGATGAAAGTGGTCAAGAGCTCAATTAAAATTTTAACCTGAGAATTTAAGCTTTTAAAAATCAAGTAGCATCATGCTGAGAGCTGTAGCACATTGTATCTGTGATGCTTAAAATCTAATAACTTTTGAGCATTTTCCATTCTCCTTATGGAGGGTGCTACTCAAGTGTGGGGACATGGGAGTAGGTCAAAAATTCCCTTCAATTCCCAAAATTCTTACAAAGGCAACAAATGTTTTCCAAGCTGGAAATATTTAGAAGCTGAATTTGAGGGGCTATCACATAGTACACTTAGGTCCTAAACTGAACACATGCATTCCAGCAAAAGTAGGGCCAAGGATCCACATGAAAACTGGTGAGCTTTTAATTTATTTTCTTGACATGAAAGCATTCTTCTGGATCTCTTGTTACCTGCATGACACAGCTTTTTATATCATGGAGATCACCAACAGTGTACACATTGTGAATACATTGAATGTGTAATGAGCCTTCAGCATGGAATAGAGCCCCTGGTTTCTATCCGCTCTAATTTATTTACATTAAATTGCCTCTAAATCAACTTTCACATGGCTTAAGCTTTATTAGCAGAGGCTGTTCCAGACAAGCTGAGTTCAGTTGCTCTTTTCAAAGTAGGTGGGATTTTATGGAGCATAAAGGTGGTGGGTTTGGCTAACCCCAACCTCAGCCTCTCCAAATCAAGTTTGAAGTAACAAACATACACACAGACCTGTCCCAATCCCACACTGGAATCATGTAATGTTTCACCTACAGGAAACTCTTCTTACAGAATGCTAACCAGAGACAGCCCTGATGTTAACTCCAGCACACTTTTAACTGAAAAAGAGATGTTTGAGGGACAACACCTAAAAAGGTAATTTCAGAATGCTTTCACTATGCTTTTAGGCACAGACCATTTTTCCAGGATGTCTCCTGGGTCTGATCTAACATAGGTTCCTGCATCTAGTTTGAGCTCAGCAATGGTAAATGACAGCATGGCCATAGATAATCTGATAGAGAGGCAGTGGTTGTGAATTCTGCAGCTGCTGACACTGGCCTGAGAGAAGAGGACACTATCTACATCCCACTCTCTTCAGTCTTCCCTTCTCCTTCCCTAGCATAAATGCTGGCATAACAATTATCTTTGGTTCTTCTGCCAAGCTCATACACATGGGCCCATCCTATAAAATCACTGCCTGCCAGCCAAGCAGCTATAATGCACCTGTGAATGTTTCCAGACATTTTAAGGAGTGTAACACATGATATTACATGGACTTTCATTTTTCCATGAGGGTAAGATAGGCCTTGGGGCTGGTGCCTGCAGCACTGCTCTAACTCCTCCTGAGAGGCTGTGGGGCCACTTGGGACCTTCAGGACATGTCTGTGAGCTGGGGGTGGGCAGAATCCAGTTGAATCAAAACTCTTTCTGGTTTAGTTCAGCCAACAACACAAGGCATGCAGCAGGTCTGGTGCCCAAGACCTGGTTTACGTGTAACACAATTAATTTGATGTAAGTTGAAGTTGAAATTATTTTAAATTGATGATCTGATCCTGTACACACATACCTTCATAAATCTCTTTGAATGTAGAGCATGATTTTGACTGGCAGTTTAGTGCAGTCCATCCTGAGGACCTGTAGAAGTAATCACACATTTTAAACTAACTACACAGATAGCAGTCATAGGGATCCCAAAACTCTTTGAAATATGGGAACAGATTGCTAAGAAATAGAGGTTTCAGACATGATTGACATGCCAGTCAATCGCCTTCCTGACCAGAAGAGGAAAAATATCAGTTCTCATTGAAGTTTGCTTCCTTTATCATTACAGACACTTGCAGATTTGGGATCATGAATGTATCTACAATACAGAAGGTCTGCCTCTAGCAATTATCTTACATTGTGCTACAATGCCACATGCAATTAGGACTGCTCCTCCAACACATCAGACAGGTATACTTCTTGCCCAGAATTATTTTTCATCTGGCAGCAGTGGGAAGGAAAGCGGAAAAGACAAGTAGAGAAAGCAGCTAAAGCAAATGGGGGCATTCACAGTGCCTTGGAAAATGGAGAACCTGAAGGAAAAGCATGTAAGGTGCAGGAGGAGAAAGATCCCCAATCCAAACCTCAAAAAACTCAGACTGGCTTCTCCCAAATGCTACTGAGGGTGAGTATAGGCTGTGTCACTCCAGCATAGGTATGTGTTCAGAGATGCCACTATGGGATGCCCAGCATTTCCCCCAGTGGGAGAGAGGCAACAAGAAGCCTAGTTGTGGTGGGAACAACTTCCTGCACACAGCCTTGAAGTTACATTCAGCTCAGTCTCCCCTGCACTTCAGGCTCCCTGGGTTTCTGCTACCTCTGCACTCTTCTTCCTGCAAACCACTTCCCTGCTCTCCTTGCTGGGCTGTTCGTGCTTTTGGGAATCCACATCAGCAATATTTGGTGCTTGTGTGGCATTTTTCAGAGGCAAGTCTTGGAAAATAATCCTGTGCCCTGTCAGTCTCAGCAGTGCTTCTGTGGAAGCTGCCAAGCCAAATGGGGCCGTGGAGGGGTAGGGGAAAAAAAAATCTATCCCCAGAGAACAGAGGAATGGGATTTAGTATGCTAAGGAGAAAAAATTGATGTCACCATATAGTTATCAGTATTTTGCAGACTTCTGTTGGTATCAGCAAACTTTTGATCAGGTTTAAAAAGCTTCTTTTCCCAAATGGAAAAAACACAGATCAAAAGTAAAACCTCTCTGAATTTGGATTGCATGGGCCATTCTGCAGCCAGATCCCTTGACCGCTCTATGTGCAGTTCCCTTCTCTGCTTTGATACAGCCAGGAGGCTGTGAATCTTTCCCATCTCACTCACATAACTGGGAATGGGACCCTGAGTGTGCAGAGATGTTTGACTTAAAAGACCAATTCAAGTGACCTTTGACCTGGCCAGGATTTGCCATTTTGAGAGAAGAAATAAGAGAAATGTTCAGCTGCCTAGGAGATGCCTTTCTTCCTCCCTTCACATGTCTTAAATACCAGCTTAAATGCAAGATGTGTGCAATGTGAAAATAAACACCTCATCTGTGATTTTAATTGTTAAAATAATCATCTCTTCCCTCTGCATGAAGATGTGTGAATTCATACATTTAAATGTCATGTATTTGACAAATAGGCCTAAAGAGCAAGCCATCTGGAATCGAAAAAATATTGTGACAAATCTGACACTGTTTTCATATTTTTATGAATTGCTTCCCACAACACAGGCAAACAGATTAAAGGTCACTGAAAAGAGAAAATGTGTATTTGTGAGTGGTTTCCTTCCTTACGCTTTATGTTTGCCTGTGAATGTGAGATATTTTACCTTTGCTTTTAGGGAAGGAGGGCAAAGAGGAGGCTGTGGGAGGACAGAGGGGCCTTAGAAACCAAAACCAAATTGTTCAGCCTTCCCTGGAGACATTGACTAATCAGGGAGTCAGCATAAGCCATGAGTATGTAGAACACCTGGCTTTTATTCAGGCTATTATATTTTTTTTGCTAGTATCTATTAAACTTCAATTTTTAATTTTTTTTTTAAGTGTCAGCAGTTTCCCTTCCCCATGGAGACCTCAGTGCCATCCTGAAAAGAATCAACACTGATGCTAGCATAAAGGACTATTTTAAAGTTAGAGGCTGGAATTTGTATCAATACAGCAGGAGATGCCTTTCCTCCATATCTCAAGGAGATAAAAGCAAAGGTACAAACATTTCTAGGCATTTTAAGTACCTTTTCCTGTGCAAGCCACCTCCTTTACAGAAGAGCTTTACTGAGGGTTGAGGTTGATCACTGCTGTCTGGAAATGAGGGTGTGTCCCTGATGAAGCCTACAACTCCCAAGGTTTCCTCAGACACTCCTAACCACAGCAATGTTTGTCAAAGAGATAATCCAAAATCTCTTATCCATCACTGTATCTTTCCAGACGTTAATGACTGCGCTGACCAGATTTAATGGTTGAATACAGGCCTTGAGATCAAGCACCATCAGCTGAATTTTAAAGCCTATCTCATGTCAAACCAGTCTGTGCAATAGGCCTTATTACAACAGGTAATTGACTCATTTTATCAATAGGAACCTTCACAGAAACTCTGTTATCAGTTTAGTAGTTTTTCATATATTTTCACCAATTGCATGCAGTGAAAAGGATTTCCAGATCCAAGACTCCTAGAGTAAAACCCATAAACTCCAAGCTCAAGTCCTGGCTTTATAAAGTTTTTGACTGAGTTCTCATGGATGGTGATACAAGCGAGTTTTCATGCACGGTCTGTACACACAATTATTTGTATTGATGTAGGTTACATCACCATGTTTATGAACTCATTTTTACTCAGAAATGCTGGCACTGAAGTGCTCAAAAATAGCAGCTGCTAGTTTACAAATTTCTCTTGCAAAGCCTCACCAGGAAATAAAATTGTCCTAGAGTGTACTTTGCTGTAACAGAACAAAAAAATTTAAAAGACCTTTGCAAATAGATAAATTAAGTAGAGTATAATTGCTTGAGGCATTTCCTATCTTTGCTTGTCAGAAGACAGATAAGAAATTGGGCACCAATGTGTTTTAATTAATGTTTCCTGGTGCCCATTTGCAAGATTGTCGATCTATTTGGGCTTTTCAAGTACTTAGATTTTCCATTTTAAAAAATCAACTTCCAAATGCTGAGGGAAATAACTAAGTAGTACTTAATTGCCAAGCACAGAAGCAACTACTCCCATCTGAGTTAACTCTGCAGAAATGGCACTTAGTGACCGAGGTGTGTGCACTCTGCCAGCAAGGACACAGAACTCCTGGGGACAAAGTCATTCAGGAATATGAATAGTTGCACTCTCTCCTGTGTTTAGGAAAAACCTAGATTTCCATGACCTGCTCCATGCTGCATTATGTAAGATAAACTAAAATAAACCAAACTAAAAGCATATTCCTTCAATTTTGTGGCCTCTCTCCCTTTTAAATATGAGCAAGTGAATTGGTTATCTGGCCCAAGAGACTTGGGAAAATGTTGCTTACTACTGACCAAAGGAAAGCCTTTAGGTTAATGCTCTATTTAAACTCCTTAAAAGCAAACAACAAAAGCATCTTTGGAAGCTACAGGCCATGTTGGGAGCAAAGCAATCTGTCAGGATTGAATCTTACTTACATCCTGTCCAACAGAGTGTTTGGTTGCGTTCAGCCTCCCTCTGATGATCCAGAATCCTGTCACTTTTATACTCAGGGTATATTTCATAGCATGCTATTCCAATGAGACACTTTAAAGAATGAATTTGAGAACTGGTGCCTTGAGCTAATAATTTTTCCATTTAAAGCAGCAAGTGAGGAGACTGGCATGGTGAGGGGGTACTGTGAAAAAGTGGAGAGTGATGTGATTGCATGCACTGATGGGGCCAATCCCCTTGTGCCTTAAAGAGAGATTTTAAGTATGCCCAAAACACAGAACACAGCCATGTTAAACACTTGCATTAGAGCAGGGGTCCAGGCAGCCTGCCCATTACCAGAGGGAACAAATGGAATAAAGAGTGATTGTCTGCTTCAAAACTGGGGTGCAGCCTCCAGATACCCCAGTACTGCTCCTCTGTGAGCATCTTGCTTGAACACAGCCACTGTTCTTGCTGCAGCTGCAGGCACTTATTTTTGGAAGCCTTCCCTATCATCTCATTTCTTCAATAAGGCAAGGAACACAGATACACCTCAAAGAATGGTGAATATCTCAAGAATTTCTCTGCTGTGCAAACGACTCATTGAGTTTTTAGCCCTCAATACTGAACTAAAATTTAATAAGAAAATCTCAGGTTAGGGAAAAAAGTTCATTTCACTGCAGAGAAGGACTTATGGTTGCAAAAAAGATGAATGCAATGGTCTGTGTAGTTTGAACTATCTGTGGAGATGTCATTCATCAATAGATAATGCAATTTATTCCTCAGACATTTGCCAGTGTCTCAAAAACGTTGATAACAAGATCTGTACTGGCAGGATCTAATTGAGTTTAAAGTTTGCCTGCTTAGTAGAAGTCTTTAGAACAAGAAGTGTTTGGCTCATATTTCTAATTTGAGAAACCTTTGTTAAACACTACTGATAAAACAGTGAAATAGTCATGACAGACCTAGAAGGGTGGAATGGTCACAAAGAGAATTTGTTTCTCATTTCTAGCATTTCTCTATCCCCAAAGAGTTGTATCAATAAATATAGATATTTATTGAGGATTTTATTTTCTGTATGCATCCCAGGAAAAAACTTCTTGGCCTTTTACTTGTACATGTGCTCTCTCTAGAGCAACCAACAGAAGTGACCATGTGGGAGCCACTCTGCCCATCCATATGAGGGATAGCAAAGAGAAATACAAAGGAAAAAACTAAATGAGAGCTCTCATTTTGGAGGGAAATATAATTTACTATAATTTACTGTGCAATAAAGGAGTGAGAAAGACAAGGTTTTGATATTGCTTGCTAGATTTTATCAAATCCGCAAGAAAGCCAAGCCAACAGTCAAGCACTCCACATTTACATCTCAGCATCAAAACCTAAGGTCTCAGCTGAATTTTACAAGAAGTCAATTCAAAGTACCTCAAATCACAAATTTTTCAGACTAACAACAGCATTTTTTTCTGACTCCTACAGAAATTAGGATAGGAATGCTGAACTGGTGAAGCCACACACAAATTGAGAAATCCCAAAATGCTGGCCAATGTTACATCCCCCTGGGTACACTTAGATTTCCAAGTACTTGGATCTGGCATGCCATGCTGAGCTTTACTTTGTTACGCAAGTCCATGACTGGAAGTTGATCTGGTATGATTTTAATGTGCAAAGTACTAGGGAAACTAAAATAACGAGCAGAGGAAAAACTCTTATTGCTATGATAGCTTTGTAGGCTAACTACTGTCACTTTCTTTTCTATGAAATATAAATTTCTGTAAAATAAACACACACACGATTTGTGATACTGGGCCTTGAGAGCCTTTTCATTCCCTTTCCACTGTTTTACAAGAGCAAACACTAACAGAAGTGTTTGATAGAGTGCAGGATTGTTTTGGGAGGCAGCCGAGTCAGTGATCTAATGAAATGTAATTCCATTTGTGGTGGCTACAGAACATGCAGTCTTGGCCCAGTATAAGGATTTTCAAACTCAGAAAAATTCAACAGAGCTTTCAAAAAGTATTTGTGAAAAATGCTCAGTGGTGGAGGAGAAAAAGATGGAACAGCTACTGCCTCATTGTGCTGGAGAGTTCCTGAAACAGTCATGCAGCAAAACAGCTCTGCTTCAGGCCAAATAGAAATGCTTCCAAGTATACACAAAGCATGTAGCACAACTTGGCTGGTGCTGCAGCACAGATGATCACAAGAATAAGAGAATTGAAAGTGAAGGCCATGTTTGAAAAAGTATTTTGGAGCTATTTGAATTGGGAGGCCCTGGATTGTGATACAAGAAGAGCCCTTGTCTGACATGTCATCTTGACCTATTCAGAGACAGAGACTCCAGAAAAACATTTCCACACAGTGTGTTGTTGATGTGAAGCTTTCCATCTGTAGTTATTGCACTGTATGGTGTCACTTGATAAGCAGAGAAAAGACATTTGAAATATCTCAAGAGCAAACTGGATTTTACTGAGGAAAGAAATAAAGGATGTAGAGTCTTGCTGTTTAAATGAGATTTCTTCTGGCAACATTTATTAAAGTACAATCCTGTACTTTGGAAATGTCTTCATTTTATTGTAAAGAATATTTTGATCCATTGCATCGGAGACAGTGAATTGCAAGATTATTATACTTCAGGGAGTGAAACCCAGACCCAATGAATCCTGTTTCATCATTTATCACTCAGAGGAGTGCAGTTCTTGTGGCATTTTACAACCAGTCCTTTCATTAATTATTTGCATTGCAGTGATGAGAGATCAAGAGAGAATAAACTGGGGCACACTGACCCAGCCACTGTATATTTCAAATTTTAAAGAAGAAATAATTCTTGCCCCAAATATCTCAAAGCTCTGCAAACCTATGCAGAGGGACTCCTGGGAAATTGTGTTAAAAAGAAGAAAATATGGCTCCTGCAGCAGAATTGTCATGCAACCCAGGTCAATTGGTCCACGCAAAACAAGCAAGGAAGCAGTTCAGTATCTAGCAGGGCTTTTAACCCATGCCCCGGGGAAACTTTTCCAGCTCAACTGCCCTCTCAGTGCTGCAACTCTGCATTGCACCTGAGAATGCAGAAACCTGTGGTAAATCTGATCCTGTAGGAGAGAATTCTGATTGTCCACCCACACTGTGTTTTTGGCCAAGAGTGGTGTCATCCATTTAGTCCGTCACTTGCATCCAGCAGTGCCGTGAATTTCTTTAATCTATTCTAAATGATAAAACCACTCTTAAAAGGAGCCAATTCAGCTGAGATAATGATTCCTACATGACACAGTTTAGTATTTAATAGACATAACACCATCTGTCCTAGCTTTAAACAATAAAATCTGAGACAACGGAACCAGAAGCTGCAATCATTAAAAAAAAAGAAAACAGCCAAAGGCAGAGGAAGGAGGTGAGTGAATACATGCAGTACATGCACAGAAAATGATTGCAGCGGAAATTTTCTCAAGGTACTTTGCAAGAAAGAGCTTATTACTGCCTTCTGTATTCTGTACAGCATGCATCTTGTGTTTTTTCTTCTGTTTTAGGAGCAAACTACTGGGGGAGAGAAGGGAATAGAGCACTACCCTGAAACAGTGAATGCCCATCAGTGCTGATTTCTTCACAGCGAACAGGGATTTACAGCCAGGCTTTTTTCTTACACTGGAGAGATTATTAGATTAAATGCAGTGAGGAAGATAACATTTTTCTCTCTGGGCTGCACACTGGTCTGAGTTGGACCTAGGGTTTATTTCCTGCTAAGTCCAAGGTCTGCATTTTCCACAAGGCATGCCTTTGCCAGCACTGCAGCACTGAGGGGGAGCAATGTTTCTGGAACCAAGAACAATACATCAAACAGGTACAAGACTGTGTTCCCTCTCTGCATCTTTTCTAGACACCTCTGCCAGTGAGCTAAAGCAACAATTGGACTGTTTTCACCAACCCTCACCCAGAGCGTCTCTTGTCACATAGTTATAGCCTGAGGAAGATATTTAGTTGTGTTCAAAAAGGTAAAATTACATTTCACTCTATTTTTTCTAAAGAAAGTTTTAAGGCTGAATAAAAATCAACCAAATAGATGATCATCTTTATGAATGTGCATAAGAACATGGTTGCAGAAAAGTCTGTAAGGATATGCAACAGAAGAACTAAGATTTTGGATCTGATTTTAAACCTATGTCATCTTTTTACCTTACTCCAGTGACATGTGTCAAAATCAAGAAGATAGCTACTGTCAGGAGAGTTAAACCCATCCTATGAAACCACAGATGGAATTAGGCTCAGTGTCTTGATGTCTCACACATTCAGTGCACTCCTATTTAAAAACAAACAAAAAAATCCTACTATGGACAGAAAGCTTTGCCAAGCATTTCAGAGGAATACCATGAGAGTAACACTAGAAAAGGGATAGCAAAATCCACTTGTGATTTAAGAGGAGCTGTGAACAATATTTGTTAAAATATCTGGGAAAGGAAACCAATGAGCCATCTGAGCAGCTGCCCCTTGTATGCACTACACCAAGAAATACACTGCAAATAAATAGCTACTATACAGCCCTCAATACAGTACTGAGCCTTTGAAATAGAGCCTTATTCTCCAGTTAAAGCAGTCTAAAAACACTGAAAGCCCTACAGCCAAGCCTCCTTGTACTACTTCAAGAACAGCTAAGTGTCAACCTTGATTTTATTAATAAATCAATCTTAAGCACTAGTGAAATTTCAGTTGAAGATTCTCTCAACTTGGCTCTCAAACATTCGCCTTAAGGTTTTTTCTCTTTTCTAAATCCCTCTGCACTTTCTCCTGGCAGTCCTCCCTGCCTCCTTGCTTCAAACCTGTTTTAGTGAAGAGTGTCTTGGGTCACTCCATCTGCCTAGAGGAGGTGATCATAAATCATATCCTATGAGTACATCACACAGAAATGTGAAGACCAGAAGAGATGAGTGAATGAATACTTGCCCTGTGCTGTCACTATAAGGTATCTAGGGCAAAGACAGGTGCCCAAATCAGATTCTGACAAGATGGTCCAGTCATATATTTTACTTGCATGTCAATCATTTTCTCCAAGGAGGTTGTCTTTTTTTTTTTTTTCACTATGTCTCTTGTCTTGAAGCATTTTCTAAATTTTCTCTGTTCGCTGTTCTTTGGAAACCTGAAGGGGAAGCCTCCAGCTGGAGTCAACTTCAGTAAGACATGCTGTGGGACTTTGGAACTGACAGGATCATGTGGAAAGAGCTGAGCAACAAAATCAATTAGACTATGAGGAATATAATGTAAAAAACTATGCAAGATGAGCTAATGTACCAAAACCTACACTTAAGGATGACAAATTTTGGAAGAATTAGTATAAAGTTAGACCAGTGGCTTCTAAGACAACAAAAGCTGAACTGGACAGATTTATTTCACTGCTTTAACATAGTTTTCATAGATAGGATAACCTTTCCCTGTGAAGAGCTTGTTCAAGATGGGTGCCAAGCTGAAACTTGGATAGCACAGTACTGGTTTTGTTTGGACATCTGCTGCTACTGCTCCTATTTACATGTTTTGGTGAACATTTGACTTGCTTGCAATAAACATGATTGTTACTGAAGGTCTGGAGCATATGCATCATGTCTGTGGAACTAAGTGGTGAAGAACTTGGAGCTTGTTGGGTGTACTTTCAAGCAAACAATGAAATCAGCTTTTTCAATTCTGGATATTGCCAAAACCATTATTTTAGTGAAATAATCTGTAGTCTTTTCAGGCCTGAGGCACAAAAGAATAATCAGTGTATATAAACTATTTTAATTTGCTTGTTCCCTTTATGTGGTTGTAACAGGACAGATGGAAGACTTGCACTGATGAGCCAAGATAAAGCCATTGATATGTTCCTGAAGGGACTTGTTATTCTGTCATGCGGAAAAGAAAATACGCCACTGAAGCATGTTTTCTTGCCATGTGTTGTGAAATCATTAATAAATTCTAGTTGTTAATACTGACTAGATCAAGACAATGTGGTATTTAAATAATCTTAAAATGCCACACTAGGTAAATTTTATTCTGGCATTTAAATAATAACATAATTTTTAAAAAAACTCTATCCTCTGAGCTGCACCTTGCCTTGGGACATTATTGGCAGACATGTGAGGACCATGAGTGGCAGAGGAAAGATGTCCCACCCTGTGAACAGGAATGTAAAGTCTGCAGAACCCTAGGCACTGAAGAGCTGCCAGCCCATGCCACAGAGAGTGAGCAGAGTACATCCAGCATCCCAGTTCAACAACAGGTACCAGCAGGAACCAGTATCAGCTCCTCTGTGCCACAGCTGACACTTATCAGGAATAATCACTGCTGACAGAAAGGAGCGCTGCCTCCCTCGGGACTGTCCCCCCTACCCATGCTGCCAAGCCTGACACACACAATGAGCAGACAAATCTGCTGCCTAGCTACTCTTGTGTTAGGTTAAATTGTGAGCAAACACATGAGGAGTTATGCCATCTGCCTGTGGATATCCACAAAAATTGTCAAGGTTAATAATAACCTTTATTATTTCAAGGAGAAGCTGCCTTTGTGGCTCTCTCTCTGCCCCAGTCAGTGAAGGAGGAGAAGCTCCTTTCCAAAATGGGGTCAGTTCCTTCTCTTAACCTTCCTTTATAATTTCAAGAAATTTTCAAAGAATGCCCCTCCCATGAGGAGAAAACCACCTTCACAATCTTTAAAAGAAGAAAAGGAAAACAACCTGTATACTTGATAAAAAGCCTAAACTACTCTTCATAAGGGCTCAAGAAAGAATAAATGCAATATATGTAATGCACACTGAGTGAAGACAAATGATATCAAATTATATGCTGAATAAGAAATTAAATGCAAGGAACTCAGAAGCTTCACTTGACTCTCCACGGAGAGCTGGTGTTGTGCACAGGAGAGAACCAGCATGTGCATCAATGAAACAAATATGAAACCTTCACCCAGTAGTGGGGCTGTTCTTTATTATCTGTGCTCCTGTGCTGGTTTTGCCTGGGGTAGGCTTAATTATCTTCACAGTGGCTGGAATGAGGCTGTGTTTTGGATTTGTGCTGAACACAGGGTTGATAATGTAGAGATCTGTTTCTTATCGCTGAGCAGGGCTTGCACACAGCCAAAGCCTCTCCTGCCTTCCGTACTGCCACACTGGCTGGGAAGCTGGGGCTGTGTGGGAGGCTGGGAGGAGGCACAGCCAGGACAGGAGACCCAAAGTGACCAAAGGGACATTGCAGACCACGTGACATCATGTTCAGTGTATGACAGAGTGGGGGGAAAGGAGGAAGAGGGGATGTTGGGAGTGATGGTGCTTGTCTTCCCAAGTCAGTGCTGTGTGTGATGGGGCCCTGCTCTCCTGGAGATGGCTGAACACCTGCCTGCCCATGGGAAACAGGGAATGAGTCCCTTGGTTTGCTTTGCATGGACAGCTTTTGCTCTCTCTATTAAACTGCCTTGATCTCAGCCCATGAGTTTTCTGGGTTTTGCTCTTCTCATTCTTCCCCCAGTCCTGCTGGCGGGGCAGTGAGCAAGTAGCTGTGTGGGGCTTGGCTGATGGCTGCGGTTTAGCCCTGACACCTACTAAAATAAAGCTACTCTATCACATATAAAGCAAGGACATCTGTTTGGTTATTTGTGATCAGGCTCATTCAGTTGTTCCTGCTTCTAGGAAATCTCTGACTCAGTCTCTTGGCTCTGTGTTGTCCTTATTGTATTTTGCTATTTTGCTGTGACCTCAGTTTGGCTCTCTAATGTCAAGGTAAGACCCATGTGGTCTGTACGTTCAGCACGAAGACTGATAAATACTTTTCTCAAAAAAGTGTAACTGTATTTGAACTCTACTGCTGCATGAAAAGGGCTAGAGGCTGTCTGTAATACACTGAGTTGCCCTCTAAAGAATCCTCTTTTACTGCCATGGCTCTATCAAAGCCGCGAAAAGGAAACAAAGACAGATCTATCAGAGCTGTAGGTAGATAAACTCAGAGGATACAAGCTCTGTCCATAATGTCCTGCAACTGCCTTACAGTACCTGTCACATGCTGAGGTAAACTGAGTCACCTGCTCATGACTCACTCAGTCATTGGAGATTGGAGAGGTGGGTTAACTAATTCCTGATATGCGGAGATTATTTTTGACTAGTACATAAAATACCTAATACTTTGGTGTCATACTAAAAATGTATGCATCATCAACTAGAAAAGTTTGTCATTAAGAATGCAGTTACTTTTTCTAAGGTGTTCCTCAGTTAAGGTTAAATAGCTAAAAATTCCCCACAGATACAGAAGCCTTCAAGAAGCAGTGCTAGATTCTGCCAAATAAAGTGGTGTCAGTAGCTGGAATTTCAGAGCATAAATATGACAAGTGGGAATAAAACTGAGAACTCAGGACTCAGAGATTTAATAAAGCATTGTATCTGCAGGCAGAAATAAGAAGTGGAGAACTCTGTTCATAACAGTGAGAGGACCTGGAAAGCAGGAGGGAAGATAATTTAAAACTAATAACTTCATGATGAATAGCGTGATCAGAAAATGCAAAGCAGATAAAGACTGGCTCTCCAACTCTGGCTTGGAGATATGTCAAAAAATAATGTTTGAACAACTTCCAAAATGCTTCTGTGGTCTCAAAAGGCAAGATATCAGGAGAAACAAACAAAGCAAAATTAAATCTGTAAACTTGGAAAAATACTCCAGGAACTGGGAGGAAATATTTGGCAATCTTTGAGGAAAAGAAAGAAATGCAAAGCAAGCACAACCGAAAGCAAAGCACAGCTGAAAGCTGGTAAGAGGTTTCCTTCATCACAGAATCACAGAATTATTAAGGCTGGAAAAGACATTCAAGATCACTGAGTCCAACCTTAGATCACCATCCTGTCAACTGGACCACAGCTTTAAGTGCCATACCCAGCTGTTTCTTGACCACCTTCAGGTACAGTAGTGGTGTTCCACCAAATCCTTGGACAATCTGTTCCAAAGCCTGACCAGTCTTCCAGTGAAGAATTTCCTCATAATAATCCAACCCGAACCTCCCCCAGCACAGCTTGAATCCAAGTCCTCTTGTCCTGTCTCTGGTTGCCTGGGAGAAGAGTCTGACCTCCATCTGGCTACAATCTCCTTTCAGGGAGTTGTAGAGAGTGATAAGGTCACCCCTGAGCCTCCTTTTCTCCAGGCTAAGCAACCCCAGCCCCTCAGTTGCTCCCTAAATGATTTATTCTCCAGAGCCTTCACCAGCTCTGTTGCCCTCTCTGGACCCATTCCAGTGCCTTGATGTCTTTTTTTTGCTGTGAGGGGCCCAGAACTGGACACAGCACTTGAGGTGTGGTCTCACCAGTCCAGGGGGACAATCCCTGCCCTGCTCCTGCTGGCCACACTATTGCTGGCACAGGCCAGGATGCCATGGGCCTTCTTGGCCACCTGGGCACACCCTGGCTCGTGTTCAGCAGCTGTCATCCAGCTGGTCCTTCTCCACCTTTCAGCTTTCCAGCCACTCTTTCCCCAGCCCATAGCACTGCCTTGGGTTGTTGTGAGCCAAGGGCAGGACCTGGCACTTGCCCTTCATGAGCCTCAGGCAATTTGCCTCAGCCCATTGATCCAGATAATGGAAGGTAATATATGTCTGCACTTGTGTTCAGGAGAGACTGAAACACTTCCTGCCTTGGTAAATGACTTTGTAAGACAGACAACACAAACATCCAACATTTTGCTGCCTCTTAGTGACTCTACTGGAAGGAGAGAAAAAGCAATAAAATTTGACATCAGACAATAGCTTGCCATGAATCCTTCAGAGGACAAAAAGCCTGGAAAGACATGGGAAAGCAGCTTTTTGTACAAGCAATCTCTGCTAAGAGAGCACAGACAAGGAGTTGCCATGCAGGGGCACAGACATTGGAGAGAGTGTGGGGGAAGAGTGGTTTGAAACAGTTTTTACTTCTCCAATAGTGACATATAAAATGGGGGCACTGCAGCAAGCTGAGAGCAGATACTGCTGGAAACAGCTCTGCCAGAAGAGAGGAGTGGATGGTCTCAAGTCAAACACAGCCATATTCTCCCATTCCTGGGGAAGGTGGAACATCAGAACAGTGGAAAACATGAAGCTGCCTGTTGCCACCCTACACGAGTGCTCACACAGTTTCACCCCAGAGGAGTCTGTGCCCACTCTCTCAGTGCTGGATTCCCATCACTGCTGCCTCACAGCACTGCAGACAGGAGCTGCTCTCCAGGAGGCAGAATAACAGCTGCTTAAATTGACAGCACTTTGCTGAACTTGTGGCACAGCAGGCAGGAGTGCAAGGGGAGATGGCATTTCAGTCAGGATTTACTGGTTACTGGGACACAGCTTGGCAGGGAGCACACACACACACCTTGATGGGGAAAGTGGCAGGGGTGGGAAGGACACACGTGCAGGCACCAGGCTCTCCTTTCCCAGGGCTCTGCAGCAAAACCATTGTGGGTGCTACAGTGGGCCACAAATATCAAACACAGAGCTGAAATGCTCTGAAGCTAGGATTTAAGGTTATTTGATCATCTTTTCCAGTAGAAACTTTTGCTTTTGTGTGAGTATAAAAATACTCCTAAGAGAAATTGCAACCCAGAGGCACCAATTTTGATCTGAATTGCTCAGTGTTGAAGTGAGCTCAGATTTTGTGTTCATTATAAAATTCTTCAATTTATTTTTTTCCTACATAAGTTCTGTGCAGCTAATTTTATCCTGTGAAGAAAGGGAAATAGGACACAGAATAGAATACCAGGAGTAATTAATGGTGTTGCATGCCTCCAATTTTCAGGTACCAAAGTCTGAAATACCCTAAAAGGTAAAAGGAATGATTTTAAGAAACAGTTTTTACTGTGTCCTTTCTAGAAATCAGATTTCCTCACAAATTTTGAAAGTAAGAATAAAAAAAATTATTCAAAATTATTTAAATTCTTGTTTCTAATGTCATCTCTGTGAAGAATAGCCTCAGTTAGCAAGTCTCTGAAACTGCAGCTTCAGTCAAAGCAAACCGCAGAGAAAAAGTTAAATTTTTGTTCACACTTCTGGATATTGAGTTGCACTGATGTCACAACAGCTCTGTCCTGCAGACAAAAGGACTCGATCCAGGGCTGTAACCCTGGTTACATCATGCAGGCTCCCACAGACATGTGGATGACTTTTCTGTGACTGAACTGAGGACAAACTCTATTTACAGAAATGGAACTGAGGGTACCTGAGCCAAACCCACAGATTTTAGGGACCAACAGGTGCCAAAATGATAAAGTTTTTGTCTGAAGGCTGCATGCAGCTCTGAGCAGCCACTATCACTACTGTGAAAACAAAGATTGGACCTGCAGTAGTGGAATAGCAGACCTAAAGCAATTACAAGAGGTTGCTGATCTAGAGTAGCTCTAAAAAGCATTCAAGCAGGGATGTAATTCAAGCTGCCTTTGTGCAGAATTTTATTTCAAGGGAACACAATGCTTTTGCTTTATAGCATCATGCAGTCATGATGCTATAAAGCCAAGGGGTTTTGGCTTTGCTTTCAGGAGCCTCCACAGAGGGGAAAAAATGAGGGAAAAAAGGCTTTTAAGCCTTCAGTTTCACATTTTCCAGCCTCCTTTATGCGCTGAATTTCACTTTGACACAGCATCACTGATGGCAAGGGACTGGCTCTCACTCGTGCTGCATGCCTAGCTCTATGCACACTGTGATGACTGTGATGACAGTAAATACTCTGGGCTATCCCTCCCTTCCTCCAGCAGCCCAAAGCTCTGAGATCAAGAGGGAATCTGTTTCCTGAGAGGCAGTGAGAAATGCTCTTCAATAAGGATGCTTTCCCTGAAGCAGATCCACCTCTGACAGCATCATAAGCTGTTTCAAACATATGGGGTACCAAAGTTGCTGTCAAGAGTAACCCAAAAATGGCTCTGCCTGAACCAAAATGAAAATGAGAAAAGGTGCAGGATCCAGTCTCTAGACATGGTCAACACATCCCATCCAAATCCCAAGTGGTCTGGGTTCGACAGCCCTGGATGGCCAGAGTCAAACTGGCAGCTTATCAGTCAATTCAGGAGCTCAGGGGCAGTTTAATTTGGCTTTAGCAGTTCACACATGGGCACATTCCCATGATCAGAGGGCCAGGCCTTGACAAGTGTTAATGTCACTGAAGGGAGCACAGAGGATTTTTTGTGAGCTCTCAGCAATCCCACACCCCCCAAAAAGTCCTGTGAGTCTTTCTATCCCTGATCATGGAAACACTTTGAAAATGCAGCCAACATATCAAAATTTTCAAATCAGGTGTGAAAATAACAGCCTCTTTTCTCTAAAGGCCTGGGAATCTAGGCTAGGCATATGCAAGATAACAGATTAAATTGCAATACAGGATTAAATAAATACATGAAGTTAAATGTTCCAAGACAAAACTACAGTGAATGAAAATAGAATCATATCAGCAAATTGCCTTAATCTGACAAATTCAACTAGTCATCTAGGCTTCAGTTAATGCTATTGCCTCTCCAAAATGAGCATGATGATATTTCACAGCTCCAGAAGCCTCAAGTTAATTTAACCACTGTTGTTCCTGAGCTCCAGGAGCCTTGCCAAAAAACTATGACCTTTTGTTTGCTCATCACCATTGATGCAATTGATGTCATCACAGAATTGGTCTCGTTTCCTGTCCTCGACACGAGATGTTTGGTTCCGTACTGTACCCTCTGACACCTGGCCTGGAAAACCACCAGCTGCATCCAGTGCTTCACGGTAATTTTGGCTGACATAATTGCCAGGTAGTTGGAGTGACACCTCCTGCCTAGGAACTGGAGTGCGTGTGAAGATCAAGCCCAGCTGTTGGGCTGGGCACGACAGTGAAGGCTCAGCTTTGTGCATGATTCCCCTCGGAGGAGGTGGGTGTCTGAATGTGAGAGCTGACAGACAGCAGAAGATGCAGGCACTGAGCCAGCAAGAGATGATGCTCTTTTAAAGTTGGGTTTGGCACCTAATGAAGGGATTCTGAAAGAGCCACTTGAAGGAAGTAGTCTGCGATGGAGTAATCCTGAGCTGTTTACCTTTAAAGAATCAAAGAGAGAGATGGGAGTCTTACAGAGGCACATGTGGAAAAATAAGGAGATCTTCTGGAAATGTAACTCTGCTGGACTGAAAAGCTTGCAGCCGTTGGAATGCTAGAGGCTCAATATTTCCATATATCCAAGGGAAAAAGTGCCCTTTGAAGTCTCCACATGAAGCCAGGGAAGAAGAATGGGAGAAAGCATTCCCAGAGGGAAGGAGGACAGATCATTTGGCCTGCTAAAACCAAGAATGGGATAGGATGGTTTGGATTTAAAGGCTGAAAACACGAAGGGATATCTAGAATCCATCCAAAATCTAAGTTGAGTTGGTTTTGCCTTTTTCCAGACAATCATGTTAAAGAGGCAAAGGCAGCACAGTGACCTCCAACACTGGGATTTTTGCAGCAGAACGTGGAAGAAGAGCAAACACTGTTTGGTTTTTTTTAGAAAGAGATGAACAGAACTTTGAGAGCATCCTTGAGATATAACAGTCGGGTCTCACCAGCAAGTGTTCAGAAGAAAGCAGAGAAGAAAAGAGTCATAAAAGATAAAAAAGGGGATAACATTTAACATATATTTAGCAATTCCAGTTATGTTGGACTAGATTCTTGTCTTTCTTTGATAGAAAAAACTTATTATCTAGATGAAGGAAAATGTGGTAAATTGCATTCATTGGAACTTTGTTAAACCACTGTGGAGTATTATGACATGAACTGAGAATTAATACAGGAAATTTCAAGTGATTAAAGTGACTGCAACCAGCTGGGCTGAAGAAAGGTTTCATCAGGCCAGAGAAGATTATAAGCAGAATTCATTACTGATCAATCTTTTCAAATTTTTTTCTATTCATATTCATTAGTGTTTTCGTTGCTTACATTGTGCAATCAGCACACTTCTTACCAAGATTTCAAAGTGAGAACTCACAGTTAGTAAAGATGACAATTTGAAGATTGTCTAAGAAAAACTAGAGAACCCTGGAGGGAGGAAACAGTGGAAATTTAATTATAAAAAGTAGTAGATTGTGCACTTAAATGCCATAGTGAATCAGATACTTCTCTGTTGGATGCCAAGGAGAGTGGGGAAGAGGGAGCTGGTTTACAAATGCCATCTAAGGTTTGGTTTGTTTCATTCTAGCCATGAGACAGGACAGAGTGGACACACAGCTGCCCTCTGAAAAGAGGGGTTGAAAGAACAGAGCTTATTGGAACAGCACATGAGAATAAACTGGCCAGGAATAACTGTAACTTGGGGTCTAGAGCACTCTGGTGTTAAAGCAGCATCCAAAATTAATAAAATCAGCCAAATTATTTGGACTACCATATTTTCAAGATAACAGCCTTTATATGCTCTATAAATATTCTATAAATCAGCAACTGTGGGGGCTGCAATCATGCACAGCTCACTGGAGAAGAACACTGTAGTCATCTGCAACCCTCTGATTTCCCCTCTGAGTTGGAGTTTTCCTCTGGAACTATTGTATCTTTGCACATGTAATGCAAACTGCCTGAAAAATGCTGCTCCTCTAAAGGGGATCTGGATTCATTGGTAGTGGGAATTGTTCAGTGTGGTAGTTTGCAGCAGTAAAGGCTCAGGCCTGTGGCTGTAGGGACCTGTTTTACATGCTAACTCAGCCTGGGAGTGGCTGTCCCCACATCTCTACATGGGAATGGCTGTACAGCGTGGGATCAGAGGTGACCCAGCTCCTCCCAGAGGGTTTTTGCTGTAACAAGTGCCCAAAGCAGAGTGCAGAAATAAGGAAAGTCCATGGAAGTGCTTCACTGCACACTCTCCTGGGAAGCAAGGACTGAGGCAGACTATAAAGGTGATAAGACATGAAAGATTATCACTTTATAGAAGGTGATAATATCCTGCCCTCACTGGAGTCACTGCCTTGTCTATCAACTAAGCTGAAAAAATGCCATTGAGCACAGTCTGTGTGTTAGAAAAGAGCAAATACATTTGTGACTTATAGTCACAGGATGCTGCACTGTGACTTCCCACATAATTTATTTCTACTCTCCCCAAGGCTTTTTTCACAGATGCTGTTAGTAGAAATTAGGGAAACTCCTACCCTAAAACTGTGCTACTACACTTGAATTTCTCTATATTATTTCTGTAAGAAACAGATGAATAAGTGAAAAACTGCTTACGTCCTTGATAGTAATACTATTAGCTTTGCCTGACCCCTGATTTTGTTAAAAATGCAAAGGTATTTTAGATTTCAGACAGTCCTAAAATATGTAATTGTACTGGGTTTGAGTAGCAAGGCTTTGGTAGTGGGAGGCTTTTGAGTGACTTCTGTGAGAAGCCACGGGAAGTTTCTCCTTGTCCAATAGAGCCAGTGCCAGATGTCTGGAAGATGGCCATTCCACTGCCCTTATCTCAACCTACAAGGCTTTTGTTCTGTTTTCTCTTCCCTGTCCAGTTGAGGAGGGGAGAACAGGGCAGATGTGATGTGCACCTGGCATCCAGCCAGAGCCAACCCACCACAGAAACAAATTCACATAGCTCTGCATTAAGATCCCATGCAGATCTGAAGTAATGAGCCCTCAGCACCCTGAGCATATTTCTTTTTCCATCTGTAAGACTGCAGTGGAGCAAACTACTGCAGACCATTCTGAAAACACATAATTCCATTTCCATAACGATAAATGCTGCACTATGCAAATCTGAAGCATATATCCAATGCTATTATTCTACCAAGTGTGTTGGTGCTGTTCTGTAATAAAAGGGATTATTTGAACTGCTGGCTTCCCAGGCCAACACACTCCCAATTTCCTTGACTGTCCTGCCTGGTTCTCTTGTTTTCTTTGCTCCATTCCCTGAAGAAATTTAGATGGCAATTTCTCTAATTCACAGCAATGTACTGGCAAGCTCAGTAGCAGCTCCTGTCAATAGCAGGGATAGAAATCATATTGATTTAGACACAGATTTTAGATTTATAACACAGCTTTCCAGTGTGCAGGCAGCAGGATTGCAGCGTGTAAGAGAAAAATCAAAGCTGATAGCCCCCAGGAATGATGGCTGCTCCAGAAACTGGCTCTTTGCCAGCCATCAAAACAAAGGAGAGGGGAGATCTTCAGTAAAATTAAGTATAAGGGAAACTGCAAAAATGTGTTGGAGCAAGCCAGGCCCATATTCATCATGTACACAGTAAACAGGCTCAATATCAGGAATTTCTATGAATTTCAAGTAGGTGCAAAGGTTCATCAGTGAATGACTGGAGAAACAGAGTTCATCCATCAAAGCCTCAATTACTCCCAGTTATCCGGGAGGGGGTATGGTTTAAATATAGACCACAACTGGCTTCACGTCAGTTTTATGCCTTCTGTGTCAGAGGGTTTGTTTTTCTGGCAAACTTGACAGCTCTGTAACAGCAAAAAAGATGCTCTCCAAAAGGTTTGGATGGGGGGACATTTCAGTGAGGCTCTTCTGTGGCCTGGACCAAGGTCAGCACATCAGGAAGACCTGGGGAGGCTCAGAGGAAGCTGCAGATAAATAAATCTCAAAAGGAATATCCCTAGATCTGCTCTCAAAATCAGGGGAGAGAGGAATTTTTAAATCTCTCTATCTCGTCCCTTGTTTTGGCCCACAGGGAGACATCTATCTCTGTCCGTGGTGTTGAGGTATCCCTGTACTCTGGAGGGGAGTAAGTACAAGAAAACAGCTTGGTACACAGACACTTGGTGAGATGGGATCAGACTGAGTCTTCCATAATCTCTTCAGTGTCAGATTTATCCTTTCCTGTTCCTCAGAAAGAGAGCCCCAAGATCTCCAGGACATACTCAGTCCAGGTAGACATAGGGAACTGGAAGAAGATGGAGATCTGCACTTTAGGAGCTCCATCTTCTTCCAGACTGGTGGTGGTGTCTTCTCTAAAATAACAACAATTATTGTGACTCATGATTTTCAGGGCTGGTGCGTACTAATTACAGATGCCTGTTCATTTTGTATGCTCATTACACTGAATTACATCTTAGATGGAAACTTACCATTTTATTCTCAAAAAACAAAACAAAAAAATTTAGAAAACCAATTAGTCTCCCACATGTTTGAAACTCCTCAACAGTGTCTTTCTGGAAATTTAAGAAGTTGTTGAAAAACAGTCTAAATCACTAAGAGCTAGATACCCTGCTAGACAAAGGTAAATAATGAATGTGAATACTTGACTATGAAACCAGATGTGGGGGGGGGGGGGCACCAGAATTCTGCCCCTACCAGAAAGAAAATGGAGGCAGAATACAACATTTCCCTTCAGTGAGACTGGAAGGATGAATCAATGGGAATATTCATATTCCTTATGAAATAATCCCACTAATAAACATAGTAAACTAAAATAACCCAAAAATATGATCCCCCACAAAAGGACTTCTGCTTCTAGTCACTCATCTGGAAAAACCAGATTTTTAGAATTGTTTTGCCAGCCCAAAATAAGACATACAATTTAAAGCCATTGCTGAATTTATATGGCTTCTAAAGATTCTCCTGACACAGGTTTGCACCAGCTCAGGTGTTGCTGGCTCATGCCATGCCATGCTATGCTTATCCCACAGAGTTCCATCAGCCCTCAGCAGGCTGTGCAGCAGATGAGGACCCAGCTGTCTGAGTCACATGAATTACTTAAAACTATGACTAAAAAAACCATCTTGAAGTTGAACTCTAATTTGCAGGCTTTGCCAGTTTGTCAACCTAGTGAATTTCTCCAACTCTGTAAAATAAATGAAGAGCAGTATATGTGATGCTATACTCAATATTTCCATTACCTGCACAGTCCAAGATCATTTTTATGGACTTAATGTTTTGAAGGTAACAAACAAACAATTTGTCAAATTTACAAAGCTGACTGAGCTTAACAAATTTCACAAGTTGGAAACTAACTCCTGATAGATTCACTGCCAGCATCCTACAATTTTAGACACCACATAAACAGTCAGACCAATCTGCAATAAATTTGTAGAGTAAAACTGGGACTAAGACACTGAGAAACAGCTCATATCAGGTGTGTATGCATGCCCAGGCAAAGCCTTGGGAAAACAACCAGTTGGAAAATGTGTGATGATCCCATATGCTGCCATTTCCAGTGGTCTCCTTATCATAACACCTACATCTACATTTGTGCAATGATCAGATCCTGTCTGTTGGCCCTAGTGGGACTCCAGGTCTTGACAGCTTCCTTCCTTAAATTCCTTGTGGATAAAATAATATACAAACAATAACATCTAGTCTCTCTTTGAAATAAAAAATATATATGTTGAGAGTGTAAATGCCCCCAGTGTGTGATATTCCAATCTGACAAATTAAAATAACCTACCAGTATAAACAAGTTGATTATGATAAGAAGGGAATAAAATCACTTTTTTTTCCTGAGTATTTTGGTGTTTGTTCTCAGGTTGTTGATATATTTTGTAAACTGCAGAGATTAAATAGGTCCCTGGGGTTCCCAGGTGTGAAAGATCAGCACTACTGAAAGTAGCTGAGGGAGGGAATGTTCACGAACTGTATCCTGTCATCATTAAATCATTTTGCTGAATACATCAAAATGCTAAACACAAATATTTACATATAAATCAATTCCTCTATCTATTCACATTGCTAGCACAAACACACAAAACATATACAGAAATGCAACAGGTCCCTCCAAGGCTTTTTCCCCCAAAAAATAATCAGAAAGGAAATTCACTATGAGAAAAATCTAAGTGATAACCCGGGATGTTACTGAGCTGTCACAGCAGCAGCTTGAGTTTGTAAACAAGCAACCCCAGCAGTTCAGACAGCATGAATCACCTGTGCTCATCTCAGGGGGGCATTAGCAGCGTTCCCAACAAAGAGCCTCCAACGCAGAAACACCGGGAATTATTTCACTGCTGACCAAAGTGGGAGTGAAAGAGAAACCTGTGTGACGCACTTGGAGCAATGCCGTATTTTGGCACCACACTGATGGAGGATGCCAGCTCCCAGGGGGTCTCTGGAACATTAGGGAGCCATGTCCACAGCTCCCTAATGTCCACGGGGAGTTGTGCCAGGGAAGAGCCGGGCTCACCTATTCCCAAACAGAATTTCCTTTCTCCATAGGGAGGGATTGAGAACAATAGGTAATTACTGTGACCACCTGGCGCAAACTCAGCAACCCCTACAATCCTCATGTTGTAGGCTGTCTGCACAGTCTTTATTGCTGCCAGTACTGTAGACCAGTACTGTAACCTTGCTGGTATTTTGGTTATCATTCCCAGCAGCACAGGCTTTGCTCCCCTCAAATAAAGGGAAGGGTTAGAGAATCAGGCCTTTAGCATGGCAGGATAAAGCCTCCATCTGTTTAAATTAAGGTATGGCATTGATTTATCTCCACACAGGGACCAAGATGGGCCGAAGAAGCAGCACAGAGCACTCACAGAGATTTTGTTTTCTTGCAGAACCCATCATGTCCCCTCTCATAAAACCTACATGAAAAAAGGGGACCAAACTCCAAACACACACTGGAGATTTTCAGCAATTATTGATTTTGTTATTCAAGTAGAAAGAGCAGTTCCCATGGCAACGAGCCCATCACTCCCTACCTATGGCATCACTTGCTCTCACAACACAAAATCTTTATTTAAAGAAATATGTATGTTCCCAGAGCTGCCCCTTGGAGACTGATTTCCTTTCATTTCCCCCTGGCATAAGCAATGAACCACTCTGTGTCTGGCTGCTTGAAACCACACTGCTAGCTTTTCCCAGATTCCAGAGTTTCCACAGGAAGGGCAATGGTGGCAGCCTGGGGGTGGCCACCTGCCTGCCCCAAGGGGTGACCCCCCAGCAGTGCTGGGGCTGATGCTGCTCCAAAGCACTTCCAGGTGAGCTTCCAAGGGAACACCCTTCCAAGGGAACACCCCCTTGTACTGCTCTTTGGGTGCTCAGTGAAACCGTGCTCCTTTTGCATCAGCATTACACAAGGACAGGGGTGACCCCCCCAATTTTTATGGGTTGTGTCACAGTGAATCTGGCATTGGTGGGAGGAAAATTTACCTTCACAGTATTTATTAACCAAAATAGAACAAGTAATTAAGTTAATTAATTAATTAAAAGTGATATCACGTCACCACAGAAAATTATGGCGGTTCTGATTAGGAAAAGTCATGCACTTTTGATGCTTTCATCATTTAAAATAATGGACCAGCAGGACAGGCTGGCTCCTTGGGAGGTGCAAATCAGCACAGCTACCTGCAGTTTTAATGGCAGCCAGGTTGCACAGGCTGATGAGCAGGCTCCTCATCACAGAAAGAAAAACACTGCTCAGAAAGAGGGGAGACAGCAGGCCTTCTTGGGGTGGTTGGCAGGGCAGCACTTGGGGAAATCAGGTCACACCACAACCCCTGGCTCACAGCAGGGCTTTATGTTCCTCATGTGGCCCTCTCCATGATGGGAAAGGGGAGGAGAAGGTCCCACATGCACCTGTGAGCAGCACATGGCTGGGCAGCAGCCCCTTGCAGCCACCAGGGAAAGCATTTGGGCTCAAACTAGAAACATGAGAAGCAGCAGCGGCACTGGCTCACCTGGAAAGTTAAAAGCAAAGTCTAGTCCAGATGCAAGATCTGCTCTCTAAAAATTAGCCAGTGAAAGAGAGGAAGTGGGGATTGGTGCGACAGAGCTGGGAAAACCTGCAACTGGGATGAAAAGGCAGCTCACTTTGCTTCTGATTACACATGGGAGGAAAATACACGTACAGACCCAGAAATTAGACCCTGCTCACAAGTGACTTTCAGGTGAAGTTCAGTCTCCTGGTAAAATTTTATGAAACATAAGCTATTCCCAAACTCCTTTCTCACATAGCTCCAGGCCCCTTAACCAGGCCCCTTGTGCACCCTGGCTGGGGCTACCAGTGCCTGTGTGAGCAGGATTCTGGCCCTGGATGCGTTTCCAGGTTGTGGTACCTAAGGGATTAGCAGCAAGATGCCTTGGTAGCTTTGCAGATCAAAAACAACCCAACATGGTGTGCACAAGCCCAGCCACTCATCTGAGATACAGACAGTGGGGTGGCACTGCCAGAGGTGCCATGAACTTGGGCAGGAGAACCTCAAACCAGGCACAGAGGAAGAAGATGAAAATGCCTGTTTTGGAAGATTATAGAGGAATTTGTGGAGAGAATTACAGTGAGGGAGATCAAACAAGCCTTGGCTTGGAAGAAGCAAAGGTGTTAGAGCTGAAGAAACAGTGGCTAGACTGAGGAGAAGAATAAATATTAAAAGAAACAGCTGAAGGAAACAGATCAATTGGAATAGCTGGAAGTGAAAAGATACAAGATCATCAGACATATTACAGTGCAGAGCCTCTAGAGATGCAACAAAGATTGATAAGACATTAATGGATTTTAAAAAAATGTTTTAAAAAGAGTATCCAAGAGATGCTGGATATGAGAAAAGATGATGTGAGGAATCTTTTTTGTTTTCCTATGCTTGTGTCCAGATCTGTAAAATTCCACTCAATACAAGGAACCTCTGTTTCACAGATGCAACTGGTTTGAGAGCATTAGCAAGCATGAAGTAAACCAAGGGGTGATAGAGGGTAGAACTTGTACATTATCAGCCCAATAATTCAGCAAGGCAAAACTGTATTTCCACTACTAATTTGCATTTTAGTCAGTTAATATAACTGAACATATAGTCCTAAGAGATGATAGAATAATTAAAAATAAGACAGGAAAGAAAGTCACTGATGTCTTGTATCACACACTGCTTATCTAATGCCACTGATTACAGCAAAACTGCTTGTTTACCCTCAAGGCACAGAAGCTTGAGGTTCTTGCTATTTTGCTTCCTTTCCTCTTTCCAATTTTCCCCTGATTTTCATGGTGTTGAAGGCACTGTATCACATCTAAGGATCAGCCTATAGAGAGGCATTAAAGAGGGATGAGAGAATTATTTCTTTTGATACAGCAGGATGCTTTGATAGGAATTATCAAATCTTTTTCAGTGTTCATTTTTGCACCTGCACAGAATGGCTAATGAGGAATCTGAAAGAAATTCTCTGGGAGTAACAGTGGGCATCAAGGTATTACATGCAGAGCCCCATTGCAGCACAGCCAGCTGTTGCCTACTGTAATGGGAAGGGAGCTGTGCAAGACAGATATCCATCTACAAGAGAATTGCTGTCAATTTAGTGCAGCCAATGTAGGAATAACAGAAGGCTTCTCCCTGCAAATATGATTGCTGCACTATTCAAGCAGAAGAAGCTGTGGCATGAGGGGTTTTTTTTACTTCATTGCTGAACAAGCCTGGGATACAATAGGAAAAATGACCTTGACATCTCTTACAAAGACACATAAACAACAATAAGCCTCTTCTTGATGTCCATTGCATTAGTCATGCCTTTATAGTGCAGAATTGAGAAAGACTCCTTTACGTATAAAAAGGAGTAAATACATCTGTTTCATGATCACATCCATTAGGATAGAAAGAAAGGGATTAAAAAGTAGTTCCTGATATTTAATCTTAGGAGAATGGATGGCTCTTTTTCTGTCAACATAGAATTATTCCATGAATTAGTCATGATGGTTCAATTATGTTCAAATATGTAAAGCACAGCCTTCTAAGCAGACTAATTTGTGAGCTTGCTTCATGGTCCTCTGCTTCAATTTACCACTTAGTCCTAGATTAAAGGACAATTTGCCTTGGGGAGGTGGCATGGAGGATGTGACAGCAGTGTTTGTCTTTCCTCCTGTGAGAGCAGTGTGCTTCTTCTGTGTGTCATGGGATCAGAAAACTTGACTGCTTTTTCCATAGGACAAGCTCAAAAAGAGCAGGATTGTCTCCTGTATTGTCAGAGAATGAGAGAGAAAGAAAGATCAGAGAGGATGTGAACATGGCAGGGGTTAAAATTTGCAAGTTTTGATCTTCTCCAAAGCTGCTCTGAGTTTAATCCATTGTTGAACAGCAGCCCCAAGCATCAGTGTCCTGTGGGGATGTTGCAGTTCACATGGTGGGCAGTTTGGGCACCTAGAGGCACCCACTTAATCCAGTTCATCATTAGCAAAAGCACCACAGGGTTTATGTTCAAAGGTAAACCCAAGGCTAAGTGCACAGGAGCTTGCAAGGACCAGGGCAGTGTGCAGCCATGAAGTGCCCTCATGTTGTACCTTCCCCAGGCTGTTTCACTGCCCCAAAGCCCAGCCCAGGCTGCACTGCCACAGAACCTTCCCTGCCCTGCACTTCCTGCAGGAGAGGGCTCCCAGGCTCCTTGCCATCACAAAGCACCCAACATGAAGGGGACAGCAAAGCTGTGAAGAAGGTGGGAAATAATGCGCTTATGAAGACACCAAAGACATGTCTGGGACAGGAGAAAAGGAACACTCCAAGCTGAAATAAGCTGTGAACATTTCTATGCATACCAATGAAGGAGGCTGTAAAACAGGATGCTTCTGGATATATATAACAGGATACAGCTTCTGCAGACATTTGAAAGTTTTTTTCTTAATTGGCAAGAGCTCAGAAAATAATAATTTTTGATCTAGCAATTTGTATCCTAGATTTTTCAATGAATGCAGTTCAATCCAGAAACTGTATCCAGAACTTTATCTGCACCTGGTTTGGTAAGAATCCTCTAGGACTTACAAAGAAAATCACACATGCATTTACAGATGAACCCGGACTATCAGGTAAAATTGAAAAGAATATATTCATGACTACAAGATTCATCCCAAGTAAAGACTAAAAAGAATGAGAAAGTTTTTTCTACAATTATTGATGGAATAAGGTGGCTTGAAACGTGCTGGATCTTAGCTGTGCAAAGTCTTTAGCTTTCCAGGAAAGAGATACTTGAACCCAGCCAAAAATTTAGGCATTCACTAATAAGTAAAATGAAATTACTTGACCCATGTGACAGGGAAAGCCAGATTCAAGATTGATAATTATTTGCCCAGCATTTAACTGGACTGATACCTGTCTTGCTGGTGGTCAGGATTAGGACACCTTCCAGAAGAAATTCTTCAGGGATGGGAGGTCCTCAGGCTCTAGCTGCAGTGGGAAACCCTCTGAATAGGTCTACAATAGGATTTTTGATCTTTTTAGCACCTCCCCATTCACATATATTAATTTACAGCATCGGAGTTGTGAAAACCTGTTCTCCCTTAATGATCTGGAACTACCCAAAGCCAGGATTTCTACCATTCCCACAGAGACTATTTCTAAAAGTCATCCTATGCTAGGTTTATGCAGGTTTGTATAGAAATATTAATATTTTTTTCAGTCCATACATAAGTCTTCTTTTTGGTGTAAGAAATCAGATACTAACTGATTAATAGATGTTGACTGTTTCAAAGACAAGCAATGTGAAAATGAAACCAGGCGTCTGTACTAGTGAATACCCCAAGATATGAACTTGTAACCACTGATCAGAAAATAAGACATCTTCTGGTATTTTCCCTTAGGCAGAGGTCAGACTACAAGGAGCAACACAGAAATTCCAAGACTGAAGAGCAGCTTCTGACAGGAACTGCAGAAGCAAGAGGATGATGGGGATGGACCCACCTCTCTGGGCTCTTTGGTTCTTGTGCTGCGTGTGGATACTTGATATTGCACTTCAGAACTAAGAAACAGATTGCCACAAAGGTGGTGCAGGAATACAGCCCAAGACAAATTAACAGATGCTCTCTCCTTTTTCTGAGTCCCTTGGGGCAGGCAACTTTGGATTTAACTGCTGAAAACGCAGTTAACCATAATCTGTTGCCAGATGTTTAAGAATTGAGTGGGATTCTCAGGAAGGGTTCCCATGGAGGAGGATCAGCACACAGCTTTGTGAGTGATGTGCCAGTCAGCAGGGTAGCAGCCTCCTCCTGGGATACACAAATTGAAGGTGGTGGGGCAGAAAGGTGGAGGCTTCTGCTAACTTCAGTCAAGAATGATGATTAAAAAAATAAAAAAAAACCCACACTAAGTAAAAGCATTGCTTCCTTTACATTGCAAAACACAGGGAGACGGCACAGAGGGCCAGTAAGAAGGACAAAAATAAAAATTCTCTGTGACTGGAAGTCAGGAGACCAGCCAAAAACGTGGTTTGTGTTTGCAGAGCTTCTTTAAATCCACGAGTCTTGCCATATTTTAAATCCGTGGGGATTTTCCCTTCCCAGGGAGCTAATTAAACTACACAGCTTGTTTTGTTAGCTAACAAGAAGCTTATATCCTTCATGGGACTATGAAAAACTCCAAGAAAGCCAAGCCATCACGAGCAAGCACCGCACACAGACACTGATGTTGGCAGTGCTGTGTAATGCCAAGCACACCAGCACTTTTCAAATGCTTTTCCAGGCTTTCAGAGGGTTTTTTACTCCTAATTCCCAGTTTCTATCCATTTCCACCTGATGCTGATTTTTTTAATTTTCCACCCAGCTGACCAGTGGAGGGCACAGCCAATATTGCTCCACACATGAGGGATGTTGCCACTCCCGGAGTATTTATGCAATAACCAAGAGAATAATTATGGATCTCATCTGCTTAAATGCAGGTAGCACCAGAGGAGGTGGGTCTGTCACCACCTAAGTTTGGGAGGATAAAAAACTCAGAGGGATTTCTGTGCTGCCTCTTTCCCTCTGGGAAAATGACCCAGTGCTGTGCCAGCAGCACCACGTGCTCAGCCCCTTGAGCTGGATGAGCCCCCTGCAGACCATCACTCTCCAACATCAGGAGATAACACTTAATTCAGACTATTGTTCTCCTTGGAAATTTTGTTCCTCTGCATGGCCAATGCTGCATTTCAAAATCTGCACTGCTTGCTGTGCATGACCTTGGATGTTTCATCACAAGCAACCGAAATCTTAGCCCTGAGCTCAGCATCCAGACAAAGACTGAAAGAAGTTAGGTTAGTTGACTTAGGTTAGTTTTGTTTTCTAGAAATCTTGCCTCTCACTTTAACCATTCTCTCTAATTAGAGATCAGAGGGCCTGGCCATTAACAGTGATAGTAATTTTTCGAACACTGGGGGAGGGAAAGAAAGAAAACCAGGATGCAGCAGAAGTCTTTCCAATAATTTCCTCTTTTCTTTCTCTAACCCTCAAGTTCCACATAGAGAAAGAGACATGCCTACATTAAACGCACTGAACTACAATCAGAGGTATGCTTTTTCTCTGCTGAGAATAAGGAAGTGCCTCACAGGCCATGCTAGACAGCATGTATTTTGAAATGCTGGATACTGTAATTATTTCTATTCCATTTTAAGAATAACACATCAATAGTCAAGCAGCAAACACTCCCTCCACAGCAAACTGACGGAAGAGCCAGCGAGCTTGTTTAAAATTCAACACATCAGCCAGAAAAAGTGCAGCCGGAGAGAAAACCCTGTGTGCATTTCTGCTAGCTGTCTTGAAAGAAGACAGAAGTCAGGCACAGGCCACATCAGAGGTGACAGCAGTGACCCAGAGTGAATTCTGCCCAGCCAGCTTGCAGAATTCCTCACTGCCATGGCCCAGCCAGCCTGCACCTGTCCTGTACCACAGGGCAGAAAAGGCAGCAAACAAACACATCATCAGCTTCCCTTTTTTCTGGGGAATGAAGGGACTCCCCTGCTTCATGTGGTGCTGGAAGATAATTTATGGATATTTGAAAGTTTACAAATATCGCAGTAGTATTACAGTGCTTAACAAGAGAACTAACACCTCCACTTTTCCAGACTGTATCCAAAGCATATTCTTTTTTTGTTATCCCATATTTAAATTCCATCTGGGAAGCTTGACCATAGCTTTCCCTAATGCTAACAAAATGGCCTTGCTGAACTATGGACTTGAACGTTTGACAGTGATTTACTAATGACATCTCCTAAAAACACTGACTGCATTCAAACCAACACTAACTCTGCTTTGGCCAGCATTTCTAAATGAGACTTGTCTGGGGAAATGCACAGCTAACAAAAGGAGGCAGCGTGGGTGTCTTTGGATACAGATCTGGCCAGGTTTCCAACACTGAATAGGAATAGTAATGCTCTTCAGTACAAAAAAGATGATTTATACTTTCTGAACCTCAAGGCATCATTGAGGTCCTCATCCTTATATATGAATCACAACCTTATTTCCACATGAATGAAATAGAGATATATATACACACACAGACACACATATATATGTATATATTCACAGAGCAAGGAATCTGCAAGAACTCAGAAGAATAACCTTTCTGTTTTGCATTTCTGTGATTCTTGAGAAGAATTTGCAAAGCATTTCATGTCACAGCAAGTTGGCTGAACATATACAGAAATCGTGATAAGACGCTCAGGAAGAAATAAATTCAGATAAAAGGACAATGTGTCACATCACTATGAAACCCAAAATTTAAACTGCCCAGAATGTTTCTGGCCACCCCACAGGACACCCTTCCATCCCTACTAGTGTAGGGATCACTCCTGTAAGAGTTCACGCTTCACAATGCAGATTTCTGAGCGCTTTGTGCTCACTGTTCACTACAGCACTCCTTGTGATGGTTTACTCTCCTGTGACTGCCTTCACTCTGCCATAACATTTTAATTGAGAGCAAATTAACAAAACAATACTCCATAATATCCTTCTTTCCTCCAAGTAGTGCTGAGAAGCCAGTAGGTGCTCCAGCATCATTCTTGCCTGTAGTCCAGTACAGTGATATGATGCATGGGCTTTTGTAGCATGGGGATTGTAAACTGTAATTGGTTATTGATGTATTTGCTTGTGATCAAAAAGTGCCATTGACTGCCAAGGGGTGGTTCTTCAATTCATCTTCTTTGACCTAGCATATACTGGCCTTTTTCTACTTCAGTCTCATATACATTACAATTCTGGCTTGTGTTAGTCAGTATAAGAATATACACATATGCCATTTCCCTTCTATTAAAATGTGATGGCTTACAGATTCCTAAAGTCAAGTATCCTATTTCCTCAAAGCAATCTTCTCTTCATCCTGCCCTGCATCTTTCAAAAAACTGATACTTAGAAACAGATTCTTTTCAAAATTTCCTTTGAAATCATCCACAAGAGCTTGTTCAAATCATCCACAAGAGCTTGTTCTGATTTCACACAGGATCTCTATTGTGCTTTCAACCTCTGCTACCAATTTGCACGGTTGCAATTTTTGTTTGTGGAATCACTCTGCTAAAACAATGCACAAACAACACTTGCGTGCCTCAAAACTGACAGAAGTATAAAAAAAAAAAGGATCCAGCCAGTCAAGCTTGTAAGAAACTCCAGGGAGTGAAGAAGGGCAGCCTGAATTCCATCCTGACAGCTGCTGCTGGTGATAAACACAGCAATGAAGTTTGCTATGTGAAGAAAAGGTTGGATTTTATCTGTAGGGACCCAGGAGGGCTCTTCTGACAGACAGACTGAGATGCTTTCTAAGGTGTGAATCTACTCAAGCAACTTTGGAGGGGCCTGAAGAATTGAAAACAAATATCTTCCTTTTATCTGGCAAATATCACAGTTTATCTTCCTTTTATCTTGTCTGAAAACTTACTTGTCTGTTAATGATATCCTAATTTTCCTTTAAAAATGCCTGAGCTGTTTGACTTTTATGGATTGATCACTACCAAATCTACTGCTGCAATCATTCTCACTCCTCTGCATTTATAGCCTTGCATCCATTAGATTTGCATATATATATATTCAAATAGGCACTTGAATCTCTGAGTTTCTTGACAGAGCAATCTAATTTTTATAATTTATATATTTTATTATAATAGCAACATTTCATTGCCAGTAAATTACCAAGTTGTTTTCAGTGAGTGCAGTAACACAACTCAACACTGTTTCTCTGAGAAAGCAGCAAGAATCCTTCCTCTACCTCCCAATGTAACAAAACCCACTTGAGACAGCACCAGTTTGCAGCATCTGGGGGAGGAAGGGTCAAAAGTGAAACCCCACTGAAGTGGTACACTGCCATCAATGATGAGTATTTCTCAGATCCATACATCATTGTCAATATCATCTTATTTACAGCAGAATAAATTGGCTCAAATAAGCACATAGAATTAGTTTTTGTTTCATCTAGGTCTGTTGTGGTTGAAAAGGCAGTAGCTTGCCCTCTTGGAGCTACTGGGGCACTGTTTGAGCTGTGGAAATCATCAAGTACCTCATGTACCCAAGGACCACAAGGGATCTATTGGCTGTTACTCATCTGCCCCTGCACTCAAGCCACCCAGGATACAGTCAGGAGAGACAACATGCCTGAGGCATTGGCATTTTTAGTTCACTCTGCCATAACACCTCCTTTTGGTCAGCACCATTCTCACAGAAGATGCTGCTCCTCCAAAAGGTGCTGGGAATCAGCGGAGCTCCTGGCCTTGAGATGGTGCTTCCACATTCACTTCTCCAGATACCTCTCTGGCCATGGTCAGATACTGACAATAAAGGTGCTTCCAAATTAAATTTTTGCTCTACCTAGTTTGCATTCTCACCCTGGCTATGCAGCAGGGCAATGACTTAATAATGGTTTTAGGAATTGCAATTCAATAAAATGGGAATTTGGTCCTACTCAGAAATCTCTAGCAGGAGAAACACGTGTTCATGAAAACAAAGGTGAGGTGCAAAAAAACCTGCAAGTAAATGTGGGTAAAGGACAAGTCTGGGAATTAGAAGAGCAAAGCTGAAGAATTCATTAACCTTCTGGAGCTCCTAGTTTAACACCCTGCAGGCTCACTTTCCCTGTGGCAAAGCAAGAACAAAGCTGTATTTCTCCTGGGGCAATTTTTGCTGATATTTCTCTATAGAAATGCAACATATATGAGCAGCAGTACTTTGGTAACTTAAATTGTCACAGACTGAAAATTCTTTTAGCATAACTTAGCAGGATAAAAATTTGAGTCTTAGGCAAACCCCAGAAGGATTCTGAGTTTTTCGGGTCAAAATTAAGGCCTGCCACATCTTTTTCATATTCATAAAAGCACAAGGATTAGGGAAAACTCTTGAAATTCCTATAAAGCAAAAGAAAACAAACAGTCTGGTGCTCTGGGGAAACAGGAATAGCTTTCAGGCTGGAAGCAGCAGATGTGTGACAGCATTTCCGTGTCACACAGCCCTAGCATCCTTTCTGCAAAGAAAAGGAGGGATTAAGAACTCTGGCCCAAAGTAAAGGTTTAGATTATATAGTTTAGATTAGCAGCCCTTCCTTCATGCCCTACAGAACAGTTCCCATTAGCTCACAAGTGCATGATATTTTAAAGTAAGATAGTTCAGGCTGAAAGGTCACCTCAGGGTGTCTCAAGTTCAACCCCTTGCTCAAAACAGGGTCCAAGGGAAGTTCAGACTGGGTTTCTTAGGACTTTGTCCATTTGGTCTTGATAGGTACAGTTTGAGCTCTCTCTTCAATGGCTAGAGCAAGTTAATACTGATTCTGACAAGAGTCCTGCAGTCACAGCAAGCAGCTACAAACCAGAAGGCAGGTTGCTGAGGCAAAAGCATGACTGTGTAGTGACACTGGAAATGAGCACTTGCTAACAAATTGCCTCAGGAGCCAGGCCAATGCAGTTAAAGCAAAACCAAAAACCAAAATCCATTCTGCACTCCACACACAAGATTAATAGTTTAATCAGCAGGATTTTGTCTTGTTTAAATAACCTATCTTTCAAACCCTCTCGTTTGGGTCTTCATGGCAGTGTAGTTCACCTCATATTAATCTCACTCAAGGGTAATTTAACAAATTCTGTAATAAAAGTCTCTGATCAGAGAAGCACCCAAAAAACTCAGCCAGTGACTATGTGCTTTATAAAATTTAAAGCATCAGGCTAAATTTCCCCTTGTTTCACTACCACATGAGCCAAGTTTATCAGCATTGGCTCAGCAATAACACTCAGGTTGATCTGCCCAGTGAACAACAAAACATTTCTTAGGAGTTTGCCTAAGAAACTGTTTTTTTCAGCCTAAAGCCAGCCTGTTTCAGCTTCCAGAAGATCATGAATTGCCCCAAATGGTAACACAGAAAAGATGGTGGAAAAGGTTGTTTGCACACACCTGCATTCAATATTTATTTTAAAGCTTTGCAAAAAATCCAGTTTCATTGTGAGACTGGAAACCTCATCCATACCAGCTCAGTTTTAGTTTTAACACTTGATTTACCCAACTCAAAGCCTGAATCCTCCAGAAGGTGAAGGAAATGTATATATTTGTAAGCTCAAAAGAAAATGAACATGAAGCCATGGCCACACAGCAGGAGAGGCATGCAGATATGTTTTACATTACCCATTATATTCATTACTATCTACACTCTATTAATGATAGCCTGAAGTTTCAGCACATAAACACACACAAAAACACATGATCACAAATATATAGGCACACACACCTATTATTAATAATAGTAACAAATCACCCTCTTCTTACTTCTCTAAACAAAGGGAGCTTCATCACAAACCATCAAAAGGGAATAAATGCACCAGCAGATACTCAGTGAGTTTAAATAAACCCCAGGTAAAAACAATAGCTCCTCATAAGCCAATTATATCTGCCACATACTCCAGGCTAGGAAAGGACAGACTTTTATAACTATATTTTTCTTAGTTATTATTTAATAATACACAATCATTTTTAATAATAAGCATGGAAATAATGAACATTTAAAAAACATGTAACTTGTTGGTGATTTTCTTCCTTTGCTATTTATTGGAAATTTAATTTGTTCATGAGACCAAACAACAAATGTTTCCACTGAATTTAAGGAATATTTCTCCATGAATGAGAATCAAGATGTTTCTGAAGACATTGTGGCCTGTTGCCTTAAAATTTGATACCTAAGTGTATCAGTAATACACTTAAAAATGAAACATCATAAAAGCAAATTGGCATAGTTTAGAGAGACAGCCCAGAATTTTTCTTCAACAAGGGCTTTAGGTACTTCTGAAATGGATCTTTCCAGCATCACTAGACTTACAGCTAAAATCGAAAGGGTTTAATTTCTGGCCTTGTGTGCCATCAGACCAACCAAGCTCCTGAAACCATGCCTAGCACAAAGTATTTCCATGGCAGGGCTGCTGTCAGGTAAGTTAACTTCTCACACATTTGCACAGCCTTAACCCCATATCGAAATAATTTTCTCTTTTTGTGCTGAATTACTGACCTCAGATCCCGGGCTCAGCCCTCCTGTGCAGACTGGCTGACTTGCTGAGCTCAGCTGGGATGGATTCCTCATCAAACCCCCCTGCTGGGAAATAACAAGTTTGTTTTCTTCCAGCCCCTGCCCCACTAGTTTGGGGCTCTTGCTAAAGATATTTGTGATAAATGAAGATTTTGAAAACTCTTCAGGTTAATAATCCTAAGAGATTTTTCTCATCTGCTTTTGTTGACAAAGTGGGAATTCCAACCCCATACCTGCTTTGTTAAGAACATGAACTTATTAAAAATAGAAAAAAAGAAAGAAAATAGATCCTTCAATGGCAAGGTATTTCACAGAATCTCAGGATCACAGAATAATGACATTGGAAGAGACCTCTAAGAGCATCGAGTCCAACCTATGCCCTAACACCTCAACTGGACTACAGCACCAATCCAAGTGCCAGGTCCAGTCTTTTTTTAAACACATCCAGAGATGGTGATTCTACCACCTCCCTGGGAAGAACATTCCAGTACTTTATTATTCTTTTGGTGAAAAAATTAATTTCATTTAATAGTAGTACTTCAAAGAAAAAAAAAATTAAAAAGAGAAAAATGTAGAATAGATAGAATATTAAAAGTCTTCTATTAATGACTTACGCAATATGAAATTAATATTGTAAATGGCCTGGCATGACAGCCATTTGGGATAAGTGGAAGTTTAAGCCCTCAAATCCCTCTCATTTTCTTTACTTCTTTTCTGCCTACTCCAATTCTGCCCAAGAGAGCAGAAGGTGGTAATTTTAGATGTTAATACAGATGAGGCTGATATAAGAAGTCTTTGGGCTAGTTAGCATGCTAGGAAAAAAAAAATAAATACCTGTTTCTCACAGGGCGAGCCCCATTCGTTTATCCAGCGTGCTGCCTCTGCCGGAGGAGGCGGTAAAGCAGCAGAGAAGGAGAATTTGCTGTGCCAGGGGCTGCCACGAGAGGGAGGTGCCATTGCACCCGGTGGGCCCGCTCACCTGTGCTGCAGCATCCCCCAGCCAGAGCCAGGGCTCGCTCACCTGTGCTGCAGCATCCCCCAGCCAGAGCCCGGGGCCGCCGCTCCTGCTCCTCCTGCTGCTCTCCAGCCCATCCCGCACAAGGTGGACTCCTTCCCCCCCCCGAAATGCGCTCCCTTCCCTTGGGACCTCATCTCACTTCTCCCTGCCTTGTGCAGGAACCATCCGTGGGCTGAAACTCATTTTGGTTTTGGCACGGCACTGTCAGAACCCAGGAAATTCCTCTGGCTGCCCTGGAGGGCTGATCCCTTGCCCAGGGGGCTCAGAGACCTTGGCACAGAGCCCAAGACCCCTGTGCCTTTGATTTAGCCCTTGGAAAAAACAATTACCAACCTTATATGAAGAATTAAAAGCCACAAAAGTTTAAGTAGAATGATTGTGAATTTATCAGAGGGTGAAAAATAGATTTTTGGGGGTTTTTAGAATGGGGGTTTAGGGGGCAAGATGGAAGAATCTGGGTGTGTCCTATCTTTCTCCTTCTGTTTCTTCTTGGCCTCCATCTTCTGCTGTGATGGTGGCACTTTTAGATTGGTTTAGAGTAGAAGCTCTCTGTCTAACATAGGTGACAGGTGTTGGACAGTAATTGCAAATATTGTACACGTGGTTTTTAGTATAAAAAGATAACACTGCCACGGGAGCAGGCAGAGTGCCTGGACTGTCTTGCTGAGCGGATGTTGGCTGGACAGGAGAAAGAATTTTATAGATAAGATACAATAAACAACCTTGGGACCGAGAAATGAAGAGCTCTGACTCCTTCTTTGAGCACCAGGCTGGGAAAAGAGACTTTCTAACGCATCTCGGGGTCACTCTCACCAGCTGGAGTCCCGAGATGTCACTGCTGAGCTAGCTGGGAATACACTGGGAGCGTGACACAGGCAATCCGGCTTTTGCAGGGGCAGAGAGGGATTCAGTCCTTGTGGGCACATCTGCTCATCACAACTGTTCACCACACTGACACCAAGGAAAAGGAGGAAGCAGGTATATAGCAAGATATAAATGTACCAAAAGAACCCCTTTGGATGCCAAATCATTGCAGTCCCCTTGCTCAAACAAATTCGTCCTCTTTGTCTCACCTACCTCTCATGTCATGTGACTTCTGTCCTCCACCATGATGCTGCCATTTATTATTTTTAAAAACTTATCTGGAAAACCTAATAAAAAATTAATCCAACAAGTTTCATTAATATGTCTTTATCTTTCTAACAGTGGCACAAAAGCCTCTGGGTTTGGACTTTTTCATCCAATATAAATCAACCAGGTACAGGGCCTTGATATAATTTAAACAGAAATACTAATTCTGACTTCCAGTCACCCTGTCACCTCTACTTCTCTGACACAAGCAGTAACATTCACAGGGACTATACAACTCTGAAACAGCATTATGTGGACACCCCTCAAAATCCTGTGCATCTCTGAGCCTATGATCCAGCAGAAGCCCTAGGGCTATTTGGCACAAACCCACTGCTGGTGTGACTTGGCAAATCCTCATGGAAACCACTAAAGCTTTAAGAGTTTGCAGCAGCAGAGGGTCATTGATGCAAATGAAAGCAGAGCTTCTCTGGGAGCTTTTAGAAAGAGATTTAAGCATGCAAGATCCTCCTGCCATGACTGGATTGTCAGGCAGCTTTCTCTCTAATTTCTAAAAAAAAGGAAAAGAAATTAGTTGCTTTTCAGGCAAAGAGGTTCTAGAAAAAATGTGAGTTTTTTCCCCCCACCACAGAAATCCTCTCAGACCCAGAAGAAAGGAGGGGAAATCCAGCAGCAGCTCCTCTGTGTCTGGAGGGGCTGGACAGGAGTCAACACAAAAGGCTCAACTCCTGTGAAGGGTGTTCTGATCTTCTCACACTGTGACCTTCGTTTATGCCCTTTCAGGGAGCTCCTACAAAGTTGGAGAGACCTTGCAGAAATTTTCCTCCAGAAGAGCAGGAGTAAAAGGTGGAAAAGGAGCCCAGCAAAAATGTTCCTCCAAAAAAAACCCTCCTACTTCAGAATCTGTGCCAAAAAAAAAAAAGCTCTCTTCTGGTTTTACACACATATTCTCTAAACCACAAGTCTTCTCATATAAATCCTATATGACATAATCATTCTCCATTTAAATCCTGCATGAGAGTGTTCACTTGTTTAATGCTTTAGATTAATCCAGAAGACTGCTGTTTTAATACTTTTCTCTTCTTGTCCTTGGAAACTTCACAAGAACTTCATTTTTGGATTTCATTTACTCTGCATAAATGGAGTAATGCGTTGGCAAATATCTTGTGTTGCCTCCATTCTCTAAAAGGATTGTGGGGCATGGGTAGGGGGTGTCTATATCTGGTTAGAAATCAGCACAGTTTTTCCAATGCCACTTAGTTATTTGTGCAGGGCCAGGTTCAAAGGATTGCGATGCATTCCATTTTTTGGAAGAACAAGAGCTTGTTCTCCTCAAAGCCTGTCCCCAAAAATGTCAGCAGTGAGGAGGGATGATACAGCAGCAACACACATTGTCTGTCCAGCACCACTGCTAAGCACCTTCATGTTGTGTTTGGAGAACTCTGACAAGCTCACCTGGATCCAGGATGACTCCAAGCACGTGGTGAACCTGAGACATGGAGAAGGTGAAGATGGCAGTGAGCTGGCAGATATTGGCTTGTGTTCTGCATTAATCTGGGCTTTTAATAACTCCAGTGTTTCCCACAAGGCTGCTGCAAATGGGGGAGCTCTAATCTTATACAGTTGGGTGATATGAGCACATTTGCGGAAAAAAAAATCTTTACTGGTTCTTACATGACAAGAATCAGTGGAAGACTGTGGAAGACTGAGGGGCTCTTTCCTATGACTGATCTGACATTCCAAGATATCTCTCTGAGCTGGGCCACCTCCAGGACCTGCCAGTGCACATCCTCCCCCTGTTTTGGTTTAGTTCTTCCTAAACTGAAGAACCTGGCACCTGAATCCCACCATTCTGTGGCAGTTCTTCAGCTAGGAGAGGGTAATGGCTAACAGACCTTGCTGTGTTCCTTCACAGCACACTCCTGGCTGTGCCTTGAGGTTATGAAGAAACAACAGGAAAGTAATAAAAAAGCAATAGTTATGTCTCTGAGGACCTTGTGCTCCCAACCCTCGGTTGGGATTACACAGATAAAGCTCATTTTCATGGGCCAGGATAACGAGGCACTGACTTGAGCATCCCCAACACCACATGATTAATGTTGCACAACTTCTTCCCTTAGGACGTTGTCATCTTTACAAGTAACTAATGCCCACCCTAAACAGAGAGCACAGAGCATGTATTTGGCATCATTTTACTGCCTTCAGCCACGGTCCAGACCTACCATTCTCTATGGGAGCCAGAGGGTTAGTTTCAAAGTCTGCAAAGAGCTGAGAAATTTCCTTCCCAGGTTATTTTAAGATATTGAGACTCTCTTTCCACATGTTTGCAGTCAATGCTGCAGGTGGGTCCTTCCTTTCTGAGCATTTCCATGCTGCTCTGTCAGAGTGCACTCCAGATCCTGGTACCAAAACACAGAATAAAACTGCAGCATTGCAGAGATTACGTGAGGGCAAGGATGAGCTCTGCATAGATAGATGCTCAGGTTAGCATGTAGCCCCTGGTGAATTTTCATGGCTTTGTTTTTGCAAAGTTGAACTCAGACATGGTCAAAAGTCAGGTTGGAGCTGAATCCAGTTTAGGAAGCATGCCTGAGAGACCCTGGAAAACATGGGTTGGTTTGGGTTTTTTAAAAAATTTGGTTTTCTTTAACACTTCAACAGAAGCAAGTAAGTGTTTGGAATTGGTCTCTCACTTTTAAATGTCTCTCTCAGATACATTGTTAAAGCTGGCTGCAGCAATTCGCAAGTTTTAGGTCCTCATCAAAATACGCACACACAGGTCAGGTGTTATTATTACTGTTATTATTATTATTATTGCTTGAAAACCCTTTCAATTAAAGATTACTTATAGATGAGATGAATATTGAATAAATGTAATCCATGGATTAATTAGCTAAAGCCCTATGTTAATCAGAAAGCAAGAAAGGGAGAAACACTAGCTCATTAAGCATTTACAAGTATGTTGTATGTGCTTCCAGGATTCAGTTACCCTCTCTCCATAACACAACTGTTTTTTATTTAACACTTGGATGTGTGTGAGACACCCAATGTCCTCCTATGCTAAAACTCAAAACTGCCAAATTATATAGTGTTAGTCATCACCAGTGTGAGAAGAAAAAGACTAAATAACACAGTAAATAATATTTGTGCCACAACTCCATAAATTCCATACACATGATATTTACATAAGTAATGGTTGAATTTGTGGCTGTGCATTACTTATTCACACCTTGTGTGGAATAACTCAAGAGGTAAAAGACTCATCCATTAATCTCCTCCCCCCAATCTATAATCCTAAGAAATCCTAAGCCCTGCAAGACACTTGATCCTCTTAGGAAAATCAGGCTCCTGTGCTGAGAATGGTGCTGTGCTTGGTGCTGAAGCACTGCTGATGAGCTCCCCATTCATTGTATGCCTATGCAAGTCCTGGTGGGCCCTGCATGGGTCTGTCCCCTGTCTGATGGACACACACAGACATGGAAAGTCCTCGTGTGCCACCTCCCTCACAGCCCATGAGTTGTTTTGCTGCCCTCTCAGGCCTGCTGTGCTGGGGTCTCATTGTAAAATTTTTGTGCATATTTTTCCTTTAATGGAGCACCTTCTACCATCAAAGATGAGTGTCAAACGGATGAAGTGCACTTTTCTTACTTCACACACAGCATTTTGTAGAATATCCCACCATAAGGATTTTCTCCATGAATAATTCCATGCTGCAATATCTTTTTTCCTTTAAACTTTCTCTTTGTTTTTTCACCAGTGCTATTCAGTGTCCACAAACTGCAAGCAGACTATCACACAGGCAAATCCAGCCCAGAGGCACAGCAATCCTAAATCTGGGGGGAAATTACAGATTTCTCTGCTCTTACCAAAAAACAAGGCAAACAAGGCTGGCAAGACAACCTTTAGCATTTTGCACTTTTTCTTGGTCTCATCTTACATGATACCACTTTGTTGCACTGAGCCCCACTCCTCTCCTCCCCAGGCTGTGCTGCCCAGCCTTCCTCTGCATTACAGCCTCTAGCACTGCCTGGCCTACTCCAAAAATGATGGTTGTTCTGCAAGTCTGCCACATCTTCCCCCAAGGACACGTACCACAAGGAATCAAGATTCCAAGGTTTCTCATCATGCTTGTGTGGCTGCACATCAGCCTCAGGGGGACCATCACTTCCAGAGGAGTGAGACAGCATCAAATGGAGGAGGTTATTTATTTCTCTTGAGGCTCTAAGGCAAAGGGAGCAGCCTGTCATATGCAAAGGGTCTGTTGCACCACAGGCTGAGTTGGAAAGGTAATGTAGGGATTTCTCCTTAGGGGTAAGTTCTTGGGCAGACACTTTAATAACACTCTTCATTAGGAAATAATTGCCAGGCACTATGCAACTCCCTCCTCTCCATGAGAGGGAGACCAACAGAGTCAGAAGTGTGAAAGATAAAGGTCCCTACCTATGCAAGAGTGAAATTCTGCCACCCTGCCTGTAACAGCACAATTTTATCATGGCCAGTCCTATGACCTTTGGCAGTGCAGGTACAGGGCAGCAAAGCAACAGCCAAGCAGAGCTTATTGCAAATATGCTCCTCCATACTGACCTGTTACTTCATGACAACAATGTGAAACAGCCCCCGTTCCTGCTCTGTCCCATATGCTGGCACCCCTCAGCTGTCACCCCCTCTGTGAGGGCACTCTTGTCCCCCCATGTGGCCAGAGGTGCCCAGGGCCTCTGTGGCTGCTGTGCAAACACCACACCTTGCCCCCACTGCTGTGAGCAGACAGTAAAATCAAAGAGCAGATGTTTCATCTCAGGGCAGCAGACAGGAGTATTACCTGGCCACACATTTTGGTAGTAAAATGAACTTACAGTCTCCATCACTTTTCAAAATCACATACTTTATGTGATTGGTACCTATGGCATGCTGAGTGGCACAAGCAGCTTTGGAGCTTGCAGCTGTCCCAGCTCCAGTGCAGATCATGGGTGAATCACTGACTCTGTGGTGGAGTGGAAACTAGGAAGCTCAAGTCTGCCTATGAGATGCCCACATGAACAGGCCTTGAGCATGCAAAAAGCATCTGAGCATGCCTTGGTGGGAAAGAAGGGGTAAGGTCCATTAAAGGACAAGGGGTAATAGTTTTAAACTAAAAGAGGGTCAATTTAGGTTAGTTACAAAGAAATTTTTGACAATGAAGGTGGTAAAACAGTGGCACAGGTTGCCAAGAGAGGTCGTGGATATCTTATCCCTGGAAACATTCAAGGTCAGTTTGGATGGGGCTATGAGCAATCTAGCGCATGCTCATAGCCCCATCCAAAGAAGGGACATGAAGATGTCCTGGCTCGCTGCAGAGGAGTTGGAATAGATGGCCTTTAAAGGTCAGTTCTTGCCCAAACCATTCTGTGATTCCATGAGGCAGAAGCAGTGCTATCAGTGAGTACACTACCTGGGGGTGGAGGGTGGGGGTGTGATGAGCATCCACAGCCTTTTTGCCTCCTGCCACACGATTCTTCAGAAACTTGGTCTTTATTTAACTAGAAGGCCCCTGCATCCTCTGTTTGGGATAGAGATGCTTGGCACTGAGGCAACTGAAGTATCCTGCAGAAGATCTGTTCCAGCAGCCTCCAGCAGTTGGGAATTTCTTCCTTTTTTCCTGGAGCAGTATTAATTCAATGACCTAGCAATCACATTGGAAACAAACCACATAAACATATAGAGTTACAGGTGAAACTCATTCACTGGGAAGACCTTCAAAAGGCACTGTCACTGTCTTCAGACCCAGTCAAGCCTACTGGTGTGGGGAACACACAGTGAAAATGCCCTGTGCAATGAACTTGTAGGGTTAGAGCTGTTAATAATGTATGGGCCTATACCATACATTATGTATTAAGCTCAGGAGAGCTGAGCTAAAGTCAAACATAGATCAGACAATCCATGGGATTGGATTTAAAGTACTTGAAAGGTGCCCCTGGACCCAAATGCAATGAGAAAAAGCAGCAATTGAGAGGTTCAGACTGGCATCCCCTCAGTCACTACCCCTGATCCACAGCAGGAGTCTTCAGCACATTCCAGTGGTGGCAACAGCCCCAAGCTGCTCTCTGCAACAGTTCTCTCTTTTGGGAGGGAAAGGAAGGAATTAACACTCTCACTGATAATCCTTGGAAAAAGCCATTGTGCCAGGTCCCCAAGAGACGCCTGTGCAAGCCAGGGGTCTGCAGTATGTTTCATAGATGGTGTGAGGGTAAGCTCTCCTTTTGGGAGACCAAGAGAATCCCCACACTGGGAATGCACCCTTGGGCGCTCTCTGTGGAAGCTACAGCTCAGGCAGACAGGGCAGGTTTTACTCCAGACGTCACTCAGACAAAACTATTCTTGGCCCACTGAAAAACTGCAAGCTGCAGAATGCAATACAATACTTTGTGGTTCTAAAGGACCTTCCAAATGAGGGTCTCACATTAATTAATTAAGCCTCAGAGCACCTAGAAGGAAAATCTATCCTATTTTACCAGCAAGTGGAATGAGTATGCAAAGGTCACACAGAATAGAAGAGCAAAGGAAAGAAAGATCCTGGTATCCTGACTCCTGACTCTTTGCTGCATCTATTAGCTCATGAGTCCCCTCCAAGGGACACACATGGAGGACAAAAGGTGACCCACAGCTGTGTCCCAAGGGGCACTGGCTGAGAGATTTAATAAGATGCAGGAGAATGACTAACGGGGTTACACAGATTGTCGCAGGTCAGTAAAGAATATGGCATTAAGAAAATTGATCCTTTGAAAGCCTCCAGCCACATGCTTATGTCAGAACCAGACGTGACTTGTGTCTGTGTTTCATACGACACCACCAAGTGCCCACCAAAGGGCTTTCCTTCATGTATAAATAATGAAATGCAATGCAATGCCAACAGGTGCTTTTTTCACAGGGAGAAGGGAGAAGAAGGGAAAGTGTTTGGGTAGGCTGAGGCAGAGCCCCAGTTCTCCCTGCTTCTCCCACCCCTCCCTGTCCTCATGGCTCATGAGCAAGAGGTCACTGACGGCTGGACGTGCCCATCTGCCTGCAATGCCAAGGAGACAAGCACATGGGCACTGGAAGAGGGAGTGAGCTGTGTATGACTGGGGTGTGTGTGCAGCGCAGCAGCCACCGTGTCTGGGCTATAGACGGGAGCCTGCCATGGGGAAGAAAAAGAAAAGCTCTCTGCAGGTCATCCTGGAAGATGGTTGGTATCACTGTGAGATCATTTCAGTTTGCATGCTGCCAAATACTTGACTAAACCTCTCGGGGCTTCCTGAGCACACCATTTTGTATCTCTCGAAGACCATACAATTTCACGTTGCTCGGGCAGGGGACTTTCATCAGTCTGCCAGACTAAAGTAAATATTAAGAGCATCTCTGTAGGGAAGGAATATAATGTATAATCAATGAGAGATATTCTGCCAAGCTCAGCTGGAACTTAAGGGTCAGCTGTGTCAAGCATCACACGTGTAAATTCCAGTAACAAATGCAATTACTCCTCGTTCTTTGTTTTGCAGCCGGAATAGAGTTTGATGGAGAAGTGGAAACTGACACAGAGAGTGAAGGTAATGTAGAGATTAACAAATGTGGTCCTGTTTGAAATACAAGAGGTGATACCTTTTCTGTTTCTCTCTGACTTATGACTTGCTCTACAACACAAACTCTTTCATGAGCTTCTTGCAAGTAAGCAGATTTTTCCCTTGAGGTTTGACTTATAACAGTGATATTTAAAGCGCCATTCTTAAGCAGTCTGTCCTGTTTTATCCATGTTCCCAGAGCTGGAGGCTGTCAGAGCCCACATCCCCTGGGAGTCAGCCCCTAGTAAATCAGGCACTGCAGTAAAGCACCACCCTGTGCAGGGCTGGGGCTGCTTTGCGCTACACTGAGGTCCTGCTTGCCCCCGTAATGCTTGCTCAGACCATAACACACTGGGATCTTCATCAGTCATGGCTGCAAGACGATAATGATGAAAATGGATTGAAGGGAGACTTATGGCTGTGAGAGAAACCAGGAAAAGCCCATGACAGGACTAAAAACACCTTTAACTCTGCAGGTATAGTATATCTCAAGTGAGAGAGCTAAGAGGTAAGACCACAACAGCACTGGAAAGGTGATACAAATGTAGCTGTTACTGCAAAAACAGTTCACAACTGTGTCTGTATTACTCACAGAATATGAGAAAGTAGTTTACTTTCTCATACTACAGCAAATTACCAGAAGTTATTTTATTAAAAAAATCACAGCTGTCTTTTCCATGTAGGCAAAAGAGGCAGTAAGATAAAGGTTACAAATTAATGCTTCATAATTAGCCTAATACTTGAGAGATTGCAAATAAAAAATCCCCTATATCATCAGCTGTCCAAAATGAACATTTTCCCAAAAAGAGCAGGTGGTCCTTTGATCTATATGATTGATCAAAATTCAGTTTAGATGGACCATTACATAGTAACTGAAACCTGCATGATGCCTCCTGAGAAATTAATTGGAAGCTCCTTCTCATTCCCAGTGTCAAATGTGACAACCACTGCCTACTAATTTTTTACCACTAAAACCCAGAAACTATTTGCTTGTCATTAATTTCTAGATTTTCACCAAACCAAAAATGCAAATACTCATTTTTTATTTTTTTTGCTTCTATTTTTCTCACCTTTTAGGCTCCTCATTTTACATTCTGGATCCCATTCCATCACAATTTCCTTCTTCTATTAAAATATCTCCAACTCTTTACTTTCATCAGACAGAAATTTTGGAAAATAAGCCAGAATACTCTGGAAAACTTACTATTAATTTTAATGGGCTTGGTAGTGAAAGAGATGGAGACACTTGGGGACTTTTGAAAAATTTTTCCCCCTTCCCATAAAATTCTGCAATTAAATCATGCTCTACTTCAATACTTTAAGCTGGAAGCATTTCTGACTTCTGGAAAGAGGAGGTTTTTAGCTTGCAATGCCAGTAAGAAGGAAATGTGCCTTGGAGACTGTCTGGTTTTTTCTTCTCTGAATAGAGACCATCCAATATAAAAGAAAACTGAGAGAGAGAAAGAAAACCAGATACTGCCTGTGCTGTGCCTTTTCTCTCTATAAATAGAAGAACTCCATTCCCAGCCTTGAAAAGTAAACATCTTTCAAGGACATTGCATCAACAAGCAAACTACACATTGTGTGACAGACTGCAATTTCTGTTTCCTTTGTTCTGGTGTGTTTACAGGTCAGGGAGATATCTGTCTGTGCTGCCTGATGGATGGGCTTTTGCATTTGTAACTAATTTCCAATCTTCTTATGGTCACATATAAGTCACTGATGTGCAAAATTGTGGTGTCCTAAATGGGAGTTGCACAAGCAGAATTCCACCTGGTTCTTGGACAGGGCATAACACAAAGCCCATCGAGATCAACAGGCACCTGCTCTTTGAATTTGCCAGGGTTTGCATCAGGTGTCCTGCCTGCCCATGCTCTTCTGATGAATCTTTATTCTGCCAGCATGGATTTCCCAATGTAACTGTTTTTTATCACTTGCAGAAGATGAAGCAAAGGACAAGAAAACTAACAAACAACGCCTTAGGGAAACTGGCAGAGCAAGCACACTTCAAAGCAAAAAGCAAGAGAAAGACAAAGAAGAAAAAGAAGAAAAAGAAGAAGATGAGAGCAAAGAGGAAGACAATGGCAGCCAACAAAACAGAGTTTCTAGGAGAAAAAATTACCAAAGGAAAAACAGAAATGGAAAAAAGGCAAGAGAAGAAGGAAGCCAGAAGAAAGACAGAGGCAAAACGGCTCCTAACAAAGATCAAAAGGAATCAGAAAACAAAGAAAAGAAAACAACCAAGAGAGGGAAGGAGGGGGAGAATAAACAGAAGAAGGGCAGGAAGAACAGGTAATTAAACAATCCCTGACTACTGTGCCTTGTTCAGACTGGCAGCGATATTGACATGCCAGCGGCATGTGGATCAGAATGGCAAAACCAATAGACTGCAAAAAACTTCCAGCTCTCCTTAAAGAGACACAGTGGAAAACAGTGTAAAATTCCACAAAAACAAACTTTCCAAGTTATTATAATTTCTCAACCAGGATCAGGTCTATGCATGTAGTGGAGTCTTAGTACCTACAGCCGGGGGTAGAAAAGCACCCGTAAAGAAAGTATCTTGAGAAATTTGGGCATGGAGACCTTTTTTTGGTTGGTCTATGGAAACGTTCCAGATAAAATGTATCCCTTGTGTTTTCAATTCTCTTCCTCTTCCAAATCTTGCTTGTCCCAACCTTTGTCTTCTATCCATATCTCTCCCATTTTGTTATGAAGGCATGAAAACCATTTTTCTGGAGCCAGCTGTAGCCCTGGAAGCTGTAGGCAATGTTCTTTAGCTGATATGTGGCCCAAAGCACAATATTGAGTAAATTGTAGTGGGGCAAAACTGGCTCCTCACTATCCTGGCTGGAAACAGCCTTGCTCTGAGTGTGATGGGCACTGGCATCACACTGAGCCAGGGGATGTTGAGGCACTGTGCCCACACTGGAGTGGAATCCCCAGGACCAGCAGCAGCAATCCGCCTACCCCAATCAAGGCCTTCCCTCTAACCCCTGTGAGGTTTTCTGTGTCCTTTATTTTGTGTGTCTTCCAGTACTTCTTCAGCTTCCTCCAACTCCTCTGATGAGGAGTCACTGTCAGAGGAAGAGCTCGCCATGCTGAAGGAGCAGGTGGAGCAAAAGAAAAAACTGATTTCCACCATGAGGAACAAGCCCTGGAGGATGGTGAAGAAGCTCTCGGTGCTCAGGTACCCATCAAAATGGGAACCCCCCTTCCTGGGCTCTCTGCTGACTGTTATGAGGTGCACTGTGTCTTTCCTTGAAATTACATATTTGCTGCTGCTGTAACACCGTAGTATCAGAAATAGTGACTGGCATAACCTGGCCAGCCTGTCTGGCTAAAAATGACCGGAGTTAAAATATGCAATCTGATTTTCCCCCTCTGTAACCAAAGAACAGACAAAGTGCAAATCTGTTCAACTGATACCCACGGCCAGGACATTCTAGCCTCGTATGTAAAACCAAATGACTCACTACAGTCAGGCTGCTTGTTAAAGCAAACTCGGTACCCTGGCTTGCTTATTCATGTCTTTTGTCAGACAGAAATCAGAGCAGCCCAGTGCCCTGTTAGTGCACAGTCCTGAGATGGGGCTGCTTGGAAAAAATGCTGTATTATTTTCAGAGGTTTATGGAGCAAAGAGAAATCTGCCACACTGACCCTGATGAAGGTGGGAACAACTCAGGCAGCAGCAGAGACCCCTCAGTGCTGGGCAATGGGGGACAGTGGGGCAGAGCTGACCAGAGAAATCAAAACACATGGGTTGGTAGGGAACGGCTCACAACAAACCATTCCCCTGTCAGGGCAATGATTCAGCTCCCAGCTCTACTGCTTAAGGAACTTCTGAAACCCCTTTCTGCCAGGAGAGATTTCAAAATAGCATTGCAAAGCACACATACATTTTCTTTTTAACTAAAAACCAAGCTATGTTAAACCATGACACAGCCCCAGAGGGAGTGGTGATGCCCCAGCTCTGTATTTGCTGAGAGGTTGCTCAGAGCTGCAGGGACTGTGCTATCAAAGCTGACAGTCACCATGTGTCTTTGTGTCTCTCCTTTATGCCCTGAAGGCCAAGACCTGTTCCATCTTCCAATAAAATCAGGAATCATGAACACTGCCAATTACTTCTGAAAATCTAGACAAAGATCTATAACAGGGAAGCTGTGTTAAAGTAGCTTTTCCACCTCACAGCTGTGCTATGTGTCTGAGCTCATAACAAATAAATTCTTATGGCCGTAAAATTACAAATTTCTGTAAGAAAAAAAAAAAAAAAGGAGCAAAGCAGAGTTATTTCTGATGCATTTTTTCCCCTGTGGTGTAGGATACTGACTAAAATTCTGCTTACGATCATGTTTACAATGTCCTTCCATCCTTTCATCTTATTTCTGAGCTACAGCAATCATCACTACCTACTAATGAACCTCAACAAAACTGTTGCACATGTTGTGCAGGGGTCTCCAGAAAGGCTCTCAGCACACTGTACACCCATTAGATATTTTTGGTTGCATGGACTCAACCCTGAGAGAAGAAATTATGAGCCACATTGCACAGATGAGGGGTGTAAAACACAAAGAGAGCAAAACAATATGTTCAAGACTTAGAAATCTCACTTTAGGTTTGCAAATGAAGTCACAGGTGATTTTCCCAAGGTTACAGGCTGACCTAGCCAACTATTTATACCAAGTGGAAGTTCATCTTCCCACAGGCTTAGGATGGCATAAAACCTCCCAGCTCCTGAGATTTAATCTCTTTTCATTGGCAATGCCAATATACAATATAATTTTATTCACAAGCTCAGCATAACAGCATCTACCTAGACTATTTTCCTCTGTATTTCCCTTAGATATCCTAGTGTAAAACTAGTTTCATTTTGCAGCTTGATTTTACTCCTGACTACCATACTCTCATTCCTCTGGCACTGAGATTATCCCCTTGGGCTGTTTGCGCATCTCTCATATTTATCCTGGGAGGTGTTCATAAAAGGAAGCTCTGCATCCTCTTGGAGTTTATTTCACTAGGCAATGTTATTTTCTCCTTGACCAATGCATCAGGAGAAAAAAATTATAACAGGCACACAGGCTGAGAGAGCTCTGCAGCGAGAGAAACGGGCAGGCTTTTAGTTTGCACCCAGGGAGAAGTGTGGAGCAAGATTTGGGGCACTAACAATACTTAAAGCTAATATAAAACATTTCTATATGGATGTGAGTGCTTTGGGGACCTGACAGCTAATCCTGCGTGGGTGTCTGAGCTCTACATGGCACAGCAACTGATCAGCAGAGAGCAGGTGGGGAAAGACACCAAGTCCCCACCTCACTATGAGCACGGTTGCTTTTCCCACTGGTGCAGGCAGTGGTGAAAAGCTAAAGACCCCTCTGCTGCTTTAACAACCTGCTTGTTTTTATTCCAATTAGGGAGGCACAAGATTTTGTAGAGAAGTTTGAAGGAGCACTGGGAAAAGGAAAGGGCAAAAAGTTGTATGCATATAAGATGATGATGGCGAAGGTAAGTGCTACAGTGATGTCAGAGAAAGGCTTGGGTGCTCAGTTGTGTATTCAGCACATTTCTGGGTTTATTGACCTCTATTTGGTGAAAGAGGCACAAGGAAGTCAGAATAAAACTTACTGCCCACATTAAAAAAAATACTAGCTGGCTTCAAATCTACAACTAATGCAGAAAGAACAGGGGGAAATTCACACCTACCTGAACCTGATTGTGACCTTTCCTGAAGCAAGGGAGGGTTTACAGGAGCAGGGAAAACCATGGCTTTCTGGCTGCAATTTTCAAAACCTGGATATGTAAGAAAAGATATCCCTAAAGCGAAAAGAGGCCCTGCCAAACTCTTGCCCTGCCCCTCATCCTGTAAAATTTCATCTTCTCCAGTGATGAGGAGATAACAGGGAGAACGATGGCTGTGCTTTGAAGTTGGTAGCCAAGTTGCATGTTGTCATGGAGATTACATTGAGAAGTGCAAAACAGAGCTAGACCTGAGATTATGAAATCAATGGGAGTTTAGCTGCTGGCCTTGGGAGGAAAGATTCAAGCTCAGTGTTTTATCAAACTAAATGTTGTTTTAAGTAGAGTTTGTTCTGAACCAATTCTTTCAGTCCAGAGGCAGGTCTGAATTTCTCACTCTTATACAATCTGATCAAGCCATAGCACAACTGCAGCTTTCCAAAAGCCTGAAAAGGTTAAAACTCTTAAAACTCAAATCATAAATGTGAACACTTGGGAGTGGGAGGGGCAGATTTTTGGTTGAAGAGAGTTTCTGAAATAGTCCAAAAGATAAGACCCAGACTAGAGCTCCTGCTTTGGACTTTACACCCACACCTAATCATGCTATCAAACTCTGATATTAGAGAGCCCTGCTTAAGAGCAGACCCCCTCTTCACACCTCTCTGCTCACTGCAACGTTGTTTTGTTTCAGAAATGGGTGAAATTTAAGAGAGACTTTGAAAATTTTAAAACTCAGTGCATACCCTGGGAGATGAAGATAAAGGAAGTGGAGAGTAAGTTGAAGTTGCTGTGTGGTGGCAGTGGGACATTTTCTAAGATTGCCTTGTCTTCCCTACAAGCAATGTTCCAGCTTCCGGATCCACAGTCTCCACTCGCCCTGGGCATCAGTGCCAGACAGGGGCACACACCCCTGGCAGCTCCAGGTGCTGCTCTCTCCAGCAGCTGTGGGGACTCCTGGGAGGCTCATGGGGAATCGCTCATGGGGAGACCTGAGGGTAAAGGGCTGCTGAGGACTCTTCAACCCTCCTAAACTCCTAACCATGAAATGTCTTCTCCTTTAAGGTCACTTTGGGTCCTCTGTTGCTTCCTACTTCATATTTCTGCGCTGGATGTATGGAGTAAATCTTGTCCTTTTTGGGTTAATATTTGGACTGGTTATCATTCCAGAGGTATGTGCTTAATTCTCCTTTCAGGAAAATCTTGCCCTTTGCTTGACACAAACATGGCATTGACAGGACAAATGCCTTATAACAGGCATCACTTTAGATAAATGAAATGCCTGAGGACAATTATTTACAAAGAGTTACTGACACAGGAGCAGAAGTCGGATTGATATCAGGAGACATCAAATGCTATCAGAGATGCTGCTCATCCAGCAGCTGAAACAGGGGCTCAACAATCAATCTAATTCAAGGCTAGTTTTACATTTTGAATAAAGTGAAGAACATGACATTCCAATCCTAGGTACAAGATCTGGTCTGCACGAGCCACAGGAAATGGATTGTGCTCTGAAAATAATTAAGTGCCCTCAGTTTTGGGCATGGCCATGGGGCAGCAGCCATGGGACAGCCCCTCGGGGAAGAGACAACTTCCCAGCACTCTGCCAACTAACACTTGCTTGGGAAATAACCCTTTTTTGTACTTCCAATTCATATGATTCACAAGCAATTGTTTTATTTTTAGTTTTTCTATTTCTCACTCTTCTTGGAGAATGAAAAAGATCTCATAGCCAACTTTATATGATCGTTTATTGAAGAATTTTTTAATGTAGCCATTACAGCTCTGGCTAAATTACTCAGTGCAGTATTTAAAGGCTGTGCAATCCACAGACAGTGGCATCTGTTCTGTTCAATGCAGAATTTTATGGAGCAAATATGCACCGCAGAATGTCTCCTGAGGACCATGCTTTTGTTCCTCTTAATGTGCTTGCTCACACTATGGAAAGGGAAAGCTCAGTTTCCCCTCAGGATGAGGAGACATAACCATTAGCACTGAACAATACAAATGTGTTTGGTTAGGAACTCTGCATATGGCAGGAGCTCTCCTCTCTGAAGTGCGCACACTGTTACTCACTGCCTACTGAGCTGTTACGATACGGGAGAGTAGCTGGGCAATAAACATTTAATCATAAATTATTTTGAGTGTAATTAGATAGCCCTAAAAAATAAGTGATAGATGATATGCCTTTCTAGGCTATGAATGCTAATGAGATATTTTGGTATTGGCACCAGTCAGCTTGTAAACATAATAATTTTCCATAGCCCTTAGCATTCTCTGTCTGGACTTCTACTGCTGCTCCAGCTGCAAGACCTGCTTTGCATGGAGCCATCAGGACAGGCTGGGCCATGAAAACTATTCTTTGCATCTTTTTGTCATACTTTTTTTTCCCCCAAACCTAATTGCCCTTTACCTCACCTTGAGAACATCTTTCAATTCAGGACTGAAAAATACAAATTATATTGCAAGCTTGACCCAGTGCTCTTGACTTCTCTCAGAGGAGTAGCTCTGCATAAATAGATGGAGCTAATCCCTTTACTGCATTAGACCCATGAAGTTCAAGCAAAGAACTCCTTGCCAAACTAAGGACATTTCAACTGCAGATGTTCCTTGAGGGTACAGTTTCTCCAAAAAATATTTCCTGTGCAATGGATATGTCCAGGGAAAGGGAAGTCCTCTGGTTATTTGTGTGAAATTAATACTAAGTATAAAAAATAAATGTAATACTGTACATTATTAAATATACTGAGTACTAAATAGTAATAGATATAATTGATACTAAATAATTATAAATTAAATTAATGCTAAGCAGTTTTTTAAAAACTGCTGCTCTAGCATTAAGAAATAAAATACATATCAAAATCAACAGGAAAGGAAAACCAACCAAAAGCAAAACAAGACAGACTCATTAAAAAAAAAAAAAAAAAAAAAAACGTTAAAAACTCTTTGGTGTTTTATAGTATACATGCATGATTGTTATGAATGTTCTCCAGGTCCTGATGGGAATGCCTTATGGGAGTTTGCCAAGGAAAACTGTACCCCGGGCTGAACAAGCAACAGCTATGGATTTTTCAGTACTTTGGGATTTTGAGGTAAGCATATAAGTGTTAATCATAAAAGATCATTTGAATACCTCCTAAACCCCTCTGAAGTTAGTGATGCTACAAGGACGATTTTGTTCCAAGGCTAAACCAGTGGAGCACCTATTTCTTCCAGAAGAAGTCTGGAATGCCTTTAGTTGCAACAAAATCTTGGTGGATGCTGAGATTTCTGCCCAAAGCAGCATGTCCACGAGCAGACACTTGCATACGGATTTGAACCACTTCCATATACAAATGTGCTGCCTGGCATGCATCATGTGTGTGCAGCCACAAAAGCCACTTTGCTTCCAACTGGAAAGGCAGCAAGCACACAGGTGAGAGGCTGGAGCTGCTCCAAACCCAGCAGCCAGAGACTTCAGCTGCAGACCCCCTTCACAAGCAGGTTTCACCTTGCTAGACCGCTGAAAGTGCTTGGAAAGGGGGTTCCTCCCCATGGGCCTGCCCTCCCTGTTTCCCTGAATATTTACATGTGCCTGAAGTGCAAACAAAGGTTTAGGACTTGTACCCAAAGGAAATATCCAAGTTTCCAGCCATCTCTGGGTGATTGCCTGCAATACCAATCCACCTCCCAGCTCAGTTACTTTGAAGATTTAAGCCAAAGGGATTAAGTGTTTTTAGGTGACAGCCCAAGAACAGGTATGTGCAGGGTGTGAAGATTTTCGGATGTAACTGGTGCCTTGGGATCTGACTTTCAAAGCAGTTACTTCTGGAAATGTTTTTTTAAATTTTATCAGCACTGGTCCACATGCTACAAGCATGGGACCACAAGCTAAAGTCCTTCCGTAATAAACCCCTTAGCAATTTCTTTAGCTAAAAAAAAAAAAAAAAAAAAAGAAAAAAAAACCAAACCAGCGAAACAAAAAGCAACCAAACAAAAAGAAAAGCTACTTTTTTGTAAACCAGATTATTTAAACTAATCTATTAATAAGGCTTCAAATACTGGTGTCCAGGAACCTGCCAGGGCCAGGTCTTCATTTATTCCCCCCCCATAATCTGCTGAGGATCCTTTCTCAGCAGAGGAGAGGAGAACTCTTCCTCTCCCTGCACTTTCCCTCACTGTCAGAATCCAGAATTCAGAGGTGAATTAGGGAGATTTTTAATACAAGTGTAAGGAATGAAAAACTAATTAGAGCAGTGCACAGCAAAAATATAAGAGGTAGTATTTAAATTCATTAAGCCAGAAGAATAAAAAGCAAAATAAAACCCCAAAACAAACAAACCAAAAATTCTGAAGGAGTGCTGATTAAATGCAGCTGCTGATTTTCTCTGGGAGACCATAAGTAATAGACCCATCAGTAAGGAAACTTGTCTCTGGATGAGGCTGCATGCTTCCAGGAAATGCTTACTTCCATGACCTGCCGGTCTCCTGCCTCTGGCTTGGTACACATATCTACATTCCCCTGCAGTCACTGAGGAGTTGGTGCTCTGAACCCCTCTGCTGTACAGGTCCCCATCCAGCACCCATTCCCTTCCTGTCTGACATCAGGGAATGATGTTAAAGCTCAAGAAACACCTCCAACCATGGGGCAGCCCAGTACACCAACACCCTCTGCAGCCAGGAGAAGTCAAACGAAGCCCTGTGCAGAGGTTTTCCCCTCTGAAAATGAATAGAAGCTTATTCCAGCATGCTCCACAGGAGAGGTGCAGGGGGGAAATATAAATCAGAGTAGGCATAAATGAGGAGTCAATGCTGTTACCCTGAAAAATACCTTTCAGGAGACAGGAGCTGGGGAAATGTATGCTTTGGCAGGAAGGAGGTCACATCACAGATTTCTAGAGGAGTAGAAAGGAATAAATCTCACTTGGGCACCAGACACCATGTCTCACAAATGGAGTTTAAAGAGCATACTGGATGATGTGAGCAGAGAAACTCATTTTTCAGTCCCTGGCATCTGATGAATCGGGAAGACAAAGGTTTGGAATTACAGCTTGAGAAGCAAACTTCACTAGCACCTTCCAGGGACATTATATCTCCCCAGGCTTTCTTCCACCACTCCTCCCCAGCAGATACTGTGTGCAGCAAGCCCCAGGCAGCCGTGCTGGGCTGTGCCAGCCACAGGTAGAAGCACACACAGAGTGGTCCTGGACCTGTGGCAGAGCCCTTTGTGCAGGGCAAAAATGCAGCATCTGTGGCACCTGGGGGTACCAAAGCTTTTCATTAGTCTAGGGATAAAAAGTCAAGAGTTTTTGGGGGAGCTTAGTTTGATTGATCAAGGGAAGGTGGTCAAACACTGGATGAGAGGCCCAGAAAGGTCGTGGAAGTTCTGTCCTTGGAGATTTTCAAAGCTCAGTTGGACATAGCCCTGAGCCACAATACTTCCTTTTCCAATTAGCTCTGCTTTGAGCAGGGGGCTTGGTTAGACAGCCCCAGAAGCCCCTTTCCATGTAAACCCTTCAATGTCTCCAGACAAGATCCATTACTCAGGCTCTGATACAAGCTTCAAGTTGTGTCTTTCCAAAGGCTTGATCAGAGGGGAGCTTGCTCAACTATCATGGCCAGACTGATTAAGTACACTGAACTTAGGAGCTGAAAGACAAGGAGCAAAAACCAGAGAAGGACAATGTGCAGTGATACACATCAACTTGGATGAGATATGACAGAAAACCAGGGAGAGATTGCTAATGCAGATTAGGTGATCTGCACGCTCGTTGAATGCCCAACAGATTGCACAGCAAAAAAAAAGACAACATGGTTGATATTGTGTCTGAGCTCTGCTTTCCACAGGAAAGTAATGCTTTGATTTCACTCTTTAGTTATATTTGCTCTGCAGGTGGCAACCAGTAAAAGGAACTAAATCTGCAAGGCACTGAGCATCAACTGCCTCCTACCTGAAAGGAAAAGTTTCATATCATGGCAGGAAGGCCCTTTGCTACTGCTTTTATACTAGATCTGAGTGTTTGATTACTGGCTTAGAGAAGCAGGTGGGCTGCAGCCACAAAGAACAATAAGGATGTTTTTCTGGGAGGGATGAAACAGTGATGAATCAAAACCACATTTTAGTTTTAAGCCACTATCCTCTGACATGGTCTCCCTCATCTTACCTCTCTTAGGAAGATAAACTCTTAGGAATATGGCTTTCAAAGGTGCCAGAGCAGCAAACAGACAAGAATGAGACCGTAAAAACTTTTTCAGGCTGATTTTCCTTGTTTTAAATCTTCAGTTTTCTCTAGAAACCCCTTTCCTGCAGAGAAGAAGCTGCACAGCTTACACAGGATTTCTTTTGCTTTCCCTCCAGGGCTACATCAAATACTCAGCGCTCTTTTATGGCTACTACAACAACCAGAGGACAATTGGCTGGTTGAAATACAGGCTGCCAATGGCATATTTCATGGTTGGGATCAGCGTATTTGGCTACAGCCTGATGGTTGTAATAAGATCGTAAGTGCAGCCGACAACTGACCCCTCTGCAAAATCCACCCAGATGTATCTCACAGCTGGCTCCCCTCCCTGGGCACCCAGACTTGGTCCAGCCTTGGCTGGATGGCTGGGGGAATGTGGGTAAAGGGGGGTGTGTGCCTGCTGCTTTCCTGCACTCAGCATCCCCATCCACCACCCTGGCTCTGGTGGGCAGAGGGCACTGGGCACTCCCCTGCCTCATCTGTGTGCCCATGTGCACTATTCTGAGCCCTTCCTACTCCAGCAATCCTCTTCCTTCTCCTCCCCTCCAGATCTCTTTAACCCTTCCTCCAACATTACTACAGAGCCACCAAACAGGTAGATTTTGTAAATGAAGGAGGATTTTACTTGCAGTAAATTTCAAATGTTCCTTTTGCGTGCTTTCATTGCAAATTAAACATTCCTGAAAGACAACATGTGTCCCACAGACAGTGCGAGGGTTGCAGAAAAGAGCCAAGTGCTACCAGACTGTGTTTGTTGAGTCCCTAAATTAATCAGTGGAGTTTAAAAGTGGCCACAATTTCTGTCTCTTTTGCACTGTCCCCAGCCTCAGTGAGGCTCCCACAACCAAAGCACTTGTCAGTGCTGTAATGGTCTCTGCAAAGTTAAAAATAAAAAAATAAGCACCTCTATCTCTGCCTGAAGGACATGCCATGAAAAGTTCTTCCTTTCTTTGGAAGAAAGGATAAGCCCAGAGATTTGTATAGCTTCCTGAAACAGGCCATATTGCCGTGCAGCAGAAGGAGCTACTTGAGCCTTTGGCTGGAGTGGGACATGGGGATTTGCTGTACATTTGCCATGAAATTGCAGCATCTGTTGTCTTGCCTTCCTTGAGGGACTAATGCTAGAAACTCTAGGGGCACTTACAGAAGGATTTCAGGGATCAAATAATAGAGAGGAAACAGCAGAAGCCATATCTGCTCCTATGCTGATTAACAAGAATAATCCTTTCTCCTTCCCTGCATGACTTCCTGCAAGCTCTTTGGCTCCAGCATTGTGCAGCAAGTGAAGTCTCACTAAACCTTTGTGCTGCAGTGTATTGGATAGGACATGGAGGTTTTGACTAAATTTAACTAACTAAAGGTAGCCATAACCATATACTGCAGCCTAGGACCCAGAAGCACTGTGAAAAGACTTTCTTCAGGCACCAGCTGGACAAAGCAATCCTTAACCTCTTTTATCACCTGTGCTAGTTTTTTTCTGTATCACTATTTTTAATAGAAGGCCCTGCCAGTTCAGTCCTCCTTAGACCTAAAGTCCAGTGGCACATTTTAGTCATTCCCAAGCCCCAGGAATGGTTGCCCCACTCCATCTTACCCAAGCTGTGCAAAGCTGAATTGTGTATGATGGCTCTGTGGAGCACTGTCTGACCTTGTCACTGCTCACACCCTCACACAGGATGGCTCGCAATGCCAACGAGAGCACGGCAGATGGGGATGATAACAACTTCATTTTCAGCTGGAAAATGTTCACCAGCTGGGACTACCTCATTGGCAACCCAGAGACAGCAGACAACAAGTTTGCATCCATCACCACCAGCTTCAAGGTACACCTAACTGTCCTCTGCCTGCTCCTGGAGACACTGCCAGCACCTACCAATGGCAGAGATTTAAGGGGAAATCTGGATACCCACTCAGCATCTCTCCAAAGGAACAGGGCATGGTGCTGATCCATGGCAGCTCCAGCTTCTGTGACCCGCATTCCCTAACTCCCTTTTTTTGGCCTTTAAAAGAATTTGTATTAATTATGAGTGTAGTTCCCCTGGGATATCTCAGGCTCTTTGCCATTTGATGCCTCTATGGAGGTTAGTTTGAATTTAACCAAAACTGCCAAGTTGGATCTAGCCAGAATAGAAGAAGATTGAATTTCATAGGGTGAAAAACCTTGTGATGTCACCTCATGCATGGTGGTACAAGATATCCATCCCAATTTCTTAGGCACCCCTCCTGGTTTTTTCAGGAGTCCATTGTAGATGAGCAAGAAAGCAACAAGGATGAGAATATCCACCTGAGGAGGTTCCTGCGGGTTTTGGCCAATGTCCTCATCATATGCTGCTTGTGTGGGAGTGGCTACCTCATTTATTTTGTGGTGAAACGCTCCCAGACATTTTCCAAAATGCAAAACGTTGGATGGTATGAAAGAAATGAGGTAAGGAAACTTTGCTTCCAGTTTTCTTTTAGGATAATTTCCTTTGGACATCAGCAAATTAATTGTCACAGATTGAGGACAGCATCCAAGGCAGGGGGATTCCCTAGCAGGGCCCAGGAATGCCCTTCAGTACCTTTGCACTGGTTGTAGCTGCAATGCACATCGATCTCCCTGAAAGTTCCTAGGGCAAATTAACAACTACTGCAGAGAAGGGAAAATACTCTTATAATAAATCACTAGAAAAGTCAATGCTTTTCAGCACTTCCAATACCAATCACCATCTTAAGAATCAAGTTGCATCATGACACTCCCAAACTCTGTTGTACTAGAAAGCTCTCTGGGTGTTAGAAATGTTTGTAATCAGACTTAACTCTAAAATCAAATCTTTGTCATTCACCTTGAATAATGGGAATAAAACTTTAGAACCTGCAAAAAAATATCAACTGTCAAAGTTTCCCTTGTCTGATTTTGGAATGAGAAGTTCAAATCTTTAAGCTCTTCACATACAGCAAAAATATTTCAACCTATGCAAAGGTTTAATTTCAATGTCTACTACATTAACATGTATTTATATATCAAAGCCAAATTAAATCCAAAGCCATGCATTTTTAAAATTCATTCAGAAAACTTTAGAAAGACAGCACTTGCTTACCAAATGCTTTATCACAATAGATTTTTACCAAAGAAAAAAAATCTTATTAAAAAAACTTTAATGTCTGAGCTTTTCCTGGTGATAACGTGAGATCTGAACAAATATAGTGCTGGGTACTGTTACTTCTCCTGGAAAGAAAAGTACAAAGAGGAGTCAGAGACTACCTGCACCTGTACAGATGCAGGCCATGGGCCCAAAAGGCTATAAAAAAATTTAAAGCCTTTAAGTCATGCCTGAGCTAACCTTAACTGGCCAATGACCTCGTTGACTACAGTACAACTTAGTGTCTGGCATCATAAAGAGGCACAAAGATATCACTGGGACACATTTTCTTGAGCTGCAAAACTGAGATCTTGACGTGCTTCTGCTCAAGTCTGTAAATGCCTTCTGCAAAAGCAAAGGTGCTGAACGTGGAAAATAAACATTAGCATTGACTAATTATCTTTATGCACACAAGCCAAGTCTTGCGCTTCCTCTGAAACTAAAATAAGAACCTTGGAGCTGATGCAAGCAATACTGCAAGGTACTTGAGGAACCTAAATATTCATGAGTCTGGACTGACAGGGAGCAAATTCTTTGGAGCTCATCCCTTTGAGATAAGAGCAAAAATGCTCCTGCAAGAGCAAGTCTTGCAGCCCGGCCCTGAAGTCTGACGCTGTGCTGCCTGCACGCTGAGCGAAGGCAGAAGCTGAGGTTGCTTTGACTCCCTCCCCTTTATAAATCCTTCAGAAATATTCAACCAGTTGCCAGCAACTCCTGCTCTGCCCAAAGTAAGATAGTCACTGTTGTTACTATGAGCAGTTATCTCATTTTCCTCATGTGGCAGGTTGAAATTGTGATGTCCTTGCTGGGCATGTTTTGCCCTCCGCTGTTTGAGACCATCGCTGCCCTAGAAAATTACCATCCCCGCATCGGGCTGAAGTGGCAGCTGGGGCGGATCTTCGCGCTCTTCCTGGGAAACCTCTACACGTTTTTGTTGGCCTTGATGGATGATGTCAATGAAAAAGTAAGAGCTGAGCCAAAAAGCCACGGTCAAATATCATTTCCCAGAGCTGAGGGTGAACATACTCTGTCCTCACAGCCAGCAGGGACAATCACCCCTTCTGCAGCAGGTGCTTGCTCTGTCCCCAGTCCTCTTGGGCAGTGCCCCAGGGAGACTCACCAAGCAGAGTCCCTGGCTTCTCTTTACAGACCTGAAAAGAGCATAGTTGTTGTCTTCCTATAATCACAGCATGTTAGGGCAATTCCATTTTTTTTTCTCCATCTGACATTGTTTGCAATTTCTATTACAGCACACCCTGAGGATACAATTTATAATCCTCTTCCCCTGCCTCCCCTCTTTAACATTATCCTGGTAGCATGTTGTGGGCAGATAACTGCAGGAAAGGATAAATGTCTAACTTATCCACAGAAAAAATTACTCTGTTTTAAATGGGGAAGAATTAGAAGAACCAGGGCGGTTGGCTCTGCCCTGAAAAATTATGAATAATGTGGAGGAGGAGGACTGGGTGAAGGCTACATCTGCATACAGGAGTCTTGAAGGAAGTCTGACTCCTCCATGTGCAGGGAGCATGCTGCTTGTTCCCCAAAAACTCATGAAGACTTGACCCACTCTCAGCTGTTCCCCTGCTCCAGGCAAAAGAGGAGTTTCTGTGCTACTGCCAGCACTGGGACTCCACTGTGAACAGGTATTTGTACACGGGGTGGTAACTGCTAAGGAGCAGGATTCTTCAAGCACCTCCATGTTTTCTATTTTCTGATGGTTTTGTCTGGGGGGCTGTGGGTGTGTCTGTTCATTGCAGCTGGCAGAAGAGGATGTGGTAAAAAACATCACTCACTGGACACTGCTTGGTCACCACAACTCGTCTGCAGGGAATGACAGCGCTGTCACCCCCGCTCCCCTTGACCCTGCAGACGTGCCCAGGGGACCCTGCTGGGAGACAACTGTTGGCATCGTAAGAAATCCATTTTGTAGCAAGCCTCTGTGTTGGTTTGGGATGGTTCATTCACATTTTTTCCATTGATGCCTTTAACATTTCCAGGCTTGAAGTGTTCCTCACAAAGAGCAGGTCTTTCCCCCACTCTCAGGCAGCATCACCAAGGCAATACCGGCCCTTTGCCATGGTTCTCAAGCCATGGTGGTGAAATCCTCAGCTGGAAGCAGCCAGGGCATGCACAGCTCTGAGGCACAAAAGGCCAGGCAGTCTGCAGCCACACCTGCACCATGTTCTTGTTCAGATCTTGCTCACATCTCCTTTCTCTACACTTACACCCAGCTCTTGTTTACAACTGAACAATTTTCTTAGGAGTCCACATGAAAGTCAGGAGGCTGAGCCATACCAGAGCAATGCACAATCAAACCAACTGAGGGCATAAGTATATTTTACAGTAGCACTCCTGCAGCATTAGCATTCTGCTCCCACTTTCTGTGCTGCCACAGCATGCAGTGCAGTCAATAATGCCAGCAGCAGCTATCAGATCTAAAAGCTGTAACAGAGCTCGTAGCTCCCAAGCACAGAGGTAAAGCTTAGGCACTGCACAGTTTGAAAACAGGCATGGAGTTTGCTCATGGCATGCTTTCCTGAAGATTGCTGTCATATAGAGACAAATAGCTTAATAAAAAATACAGTCCTGAATGTGCTACTGAAATTATAGGAGTTAAATGGGTTTTTTCCTTCTTTTAAATTGCAGGAGTTCGTGAGGCTCACTGTGTCTGATATCCTGGTGACCTACATAACCATTCTGGTGGGAGATTTCATCCGAGCTTGCTTTGTCAGATTTGTGAATTACTGTTGGTGCTGGGACCTAGAGGCTGGATTTGTAAGTATCTTATAGCCCAGTCAGTATCTTATAGCCAAGAAGATAAAAGTAATGTAGGGCCATTTGGTCAAACACTACAAATGACTTTGTTTTGAATGCTTCCAGAGGCCGTCTGATCTTGCTGCATAATTGGTATCCATAGTCTGCTTCACTTTTCTGGGTCAATCAGCTTCATCCCAGTAAGAACTCTACAAAAATGCAGTTCTCCTCCCCATCTCAGAACTTTAGGACATGAAGCTGACTTAAGAAAGAAATAATATGGTGTTCATTCAGTTGCTAAACCCCGAAACCTTGGGCTCTTCTATATCCCCTTTCAAAGCCCCAGACCTTCCCGTTCATTGGCCACTGTGTAGGCAGGAACCTGCTTTTCTCACAGCAGTGTCTCCTGATTGCTCCTGGAAACTTCTGCTCCAGAAGCTCTAGAAGCTCCAGGTTGCTCCTGGTGTTTCTTCTGCTGCAGTGGAACAAAGAACACTTCCTTCCCCTCTCATGTGCATGTAACACACAACAGCGCTGGACTCTGGTATTCATAAAGGCTGCATTACCAAACAGTCAGTACTGGAGCTGCACAAAATACCAAATCAAATAATGGGGGGGATGGAGGGAAGTCCATTGCTTCACAGGAGAGGAAACAAAAGCAGATGGATTCAGGGATGAAAATGCCTTGCAAGCTTACAAGCAGATCAGCGCACCCACTGCCTAGCTGCCATAGTGGGAGGGTTCCCAGGAGTGGTTTGGAGAAGAGCAAGAAGGAGGGCTTTGGTCCAGGAAGAGCAGGCAGGGCACAACAGGCATTTTGCTGCTTGTGCAGCTCTGTGTTTCTTCTGAGGGAGGCAGAGGACATTTCCCAGGGTGGCCTAGGAGGGTCCCCCCAGCAGCCAAGCAGCATGAAATTACTTCCATTGCTTGTGCAAAGATGGTTTGCTGATGGCCAACTAACACAACCCGGCCAGGGACAGCAGCACAATTTTCTGTGTGTTTTTCTAATGCAGATAATGAATAAGCTTCTTGTTTAACCCAGCCTTCTCACCTAGGAATACTCAAGGCAAAGGACAGCAGACACTGAAAGTAGGGTTATTTTCATGCGAAAAGGAAGCCAATATTAACTTCTAGCTGAAGATTTAAAGTAGAAACGGACCAGAATCAAAAGAACAAAAAAAACCCCAGTGTTTACAGCCATCCCTTCCCAAAGGTGTGAGCAGTCAGCAAAGCAAGACTCTGACTAGACTCCCCTTAAGTTTTCATCATAAAGCACAAACATCTTCAACTTTATGAATTGCTGACAGTATTAATAAATGCAAATGGCATAAAAAACAGACATACTACATAGGATTCCAAAGATATAAGAGCATCACTTACCATTTCTTAGAATTCTGTTTCCTGCATTGCAGTTTAAAAAAAAATAGCTTTTTTTCAAGAAAACATAACGTGAAAATCTTTACACAAAATTTCATCTGCCAAAAATCACCTAAGTTTTGTGCACACAAAAGTAGATATATATATAGAAGAAGTAGCTTCATCATAGGCAAATCTAACAAAATAATAATTTATAAAGCAACAAATACTGCCAGTAGAAAAGACCAGCCTGTTCTGGACCTGCCACCATTAGCACCCACATCAGATAGCTAAAATAACTAAAATACTGCTTTATATGGAGCAATATATCTGCTAGCACAGAGTAAAATGCCACCTAATACCCATCAGGTCATATATTCCCTTGTATTTCTCTCCCTTTTCCCTGCGTTTCTGCTCTTCAGCAGCTTGAACCCAGGGACACGGACATAATCCAGCATAGCATTTGCCTTCCAGCTCATAATTATCACTGCTTCAAGATTCAATATTTTACCAGGGTGGAACTGTAAATCCATGACCAGGCACCAGCTGGAGTTTAAACGTGGTCCCGTGCCATGCTCACAGCTGGTGTCATATTAGCAGGGAGCGAGAAACACAGAGCACTCTAAGCACCGCCATCGATCTTGGCAGCTTTCTGGAAGCCAAGACAGAAGCAGCAGTAGCTCCAGTTCTGCTTTCCCCTCCCTGCTGCTGCTCATTCAGACAGTGTGCACAGGCAGTGTGCAGCAGGAGCCCTCCCAGGAAGCCCTGCTTGCCAGCTTTGAATAAGCATCATGCACCCAGCAGAAACCCAGCAGGTACCTCCAGCAACAGCACACTCTCCTTTCTTTCCCCACACAGCCATCCTATGCAGAGTTTGACATTAGCGGCAACGTTTTGGGTCTGGTGTTCAACCAGGGAATGATTTGGTAAGATATTTCCTTTTATTTTATTTTTCATGTTATTGAGAAAACCTGTTAGTGGAGTTAGAGAGCTTCCAAGCCAACTAGATAAACCTCTGGGTTCTGTTTTTTCTGATTTGCTTTCTGTGCTTAACTACAAAAGCGCGTTTCTACTCTGGTTACATTCACCTAACATTTTCCAAGCCATCTCCAAGAAATTTTTGTCACAAACTGAAAAACTTTGCAACCCCTGAGCAGTCTGAGGCCTTGCTGCCCTCAGTGAGGGGGCCCATACCACAACCATGGGTGCAGGTGACTTCTGCTGTGGGAACACATGGGTAGCACCTATCAGCCCGCTCAGCCTTTGTTTGTGAACAAACTTGTCACCACACAAACACCTCCTTTTCTGTTCTTGAAAAGGGTAAACCTTCCAGTCTGTCAAAAAACAGCTCCTGTCCTTCTCTTTTCCTTTTCAGGATGGGATCCTTTTACGCCCCAGGGCTCGTGGGTATAAACGTGCTGCGCTTATTAACCTCCATGTATTTTCAGTGCTGGGCTGTCATGAGCAGCAATGTCCCTCATGCAAGAGTCTTCAAAGCATCCAAGTCTAACAATTTTTACATGGGATTGCTGCTGCTGATCCTCTTCCTCAGCCTCCTGCCTGTGGCTTACACCATCATGTCCCTGCCTCCCTCCTTTGACTGTGGACCTTTCAGGTACTGCCAAAACACCAAAAAGGATGTTTTTGTTCTGTGGTACACGGGAAGAAAATTTTCATTTTTGCTTTCATGTTTTGAAAGCAAAATTCTCATATTTTCATGAAATTAGAAGGACGGAACTCCAGCAGAGATGGAGTCTCAGTCCCAGAAAAAAATCCCCAAAAAACCCAACTGGAGTGTTCCAGAGGCTCTTTGGAACATTGAGGAAACAAAATGAGTCCAAAGGATGTATTTTATATGTTGACTTTAGTTGGCAAATAGCAGGAAATGGATAGGGGTGAGCCTGTAAAATTACTGCCTCTTTTTTCCCTTCTTCTTTGGTGTTTGGGGTTTTTTTAAATGTTGTGGGAATTTTTTTTTGTCTTTCAATTAGGACAGAACCAGCACTGCACAGAGCATTCAGTGGACTGGATTAACGTGCCAATAAAGTCTAATTTGATTGAATAACGCCATTTCCTGGGCTTGCTGAATCTGACTCAGCAAGGAGCCAGCTTGGAACAAATTGTTCTTGTAGATGTTTTGGGTTATCTGCTTGCTGACGGAGAATGACATCAGAAAGCTCAAAGGCTCAGGGGAAAGGCAAGAGACCAAAATACCCTCAGTTCCCTAACAAGGACAGGTGTCAACGAGTAATGTCAGAAGATCTGACAAGTAACTTGTTGCACGCACGCTATCATTGGGAGATGACTAATGTGCAATGTGAAAGAGCTATTTCAATTCCCAATCAACCCTTCAAAAGCCACTCAGCCTGATTCAGACCCTTGGCAGCTCGACTGAAAGCTCAGCTCTCCTGAGCTCCTGGCAGTTGATGAGGTTGGGATGCTGTTTATCCAAGTTTTCTTTATTGGCTCTCAACATTAAGATAGAGAGTCCAACACCTTCCTGATGGGAATTCTGCAAGCTCCCAGGAAGCACTAAGCCTAAATGGGAGGAATAGCCCTGATGGTGTTGAATTCCCAGACCCAGAGATGCTGGGGAGAGAAGAAGGTCAATTATATAATCCAGCCCTTTTCAGATTTGTTCTTCTTTCATACAGAATACTCTCATCTGCTTTATCAATCCCATTTGAAATTACTCTTTCACTGAGTCTCCTATTAAGCAATAATCACAGCTTTCTATTTTTGTCATTACTTAGCAGCTCTTCAAGTTGGCTCATTATTTCAGAAAGCTGGAATTTGCATATGGAAAGTCATCCCTACCATGAAAAGGCAAAACTTAACAAGATATTCATCAGAAATATGTAGTTACTGCAGTCTGTAGGGTTTTATCTATTTCAGAGGGGTAAATAGTCAGGACTCATAAAGGAGTCAAGCATGGAAATAAATGTATTGACTCCAGGAGCAAGTTGGCCTAGCAAAGATTAATTGTATAGTCAATGAGGAGACAGAGTGAGGGAATGAATGAACCAATAGATAATTTCAAATAAAGGCATTTTAAACTCCTTTGTGGCCTTCAGCAAGCTGATCTTCATCGAAAGAGAGGTGAAGCATCTTGCTTAGCACCATGAGACTGGGGCATTTTGTCCCTCCAAAGGATACCTACACTCCTTAACTGGCTGTTTGTCTTCCTAGTGGAAAGAAAAGGATGTATGATGTCATTCAAGAGACCATCGAGCTCGATTTTCCACTTTTTGTTGCCAAGATCTTCAGCTATTTGGCAAATCCAGGACTGATCATACCTGCAATTCTGCTCATGGTGTAAGTTTTCATTGCAATATTACATGCCTGGCTTGGGGGAGAAGGTTGGGAAAAAAATTCTGGTATATTAGTCAGGTCTAAACACAGGTTCTGCTGAGATAACAGCGTGGATTAGAGCAGACACATACTACCTACCCCCTTTGCCTTTGCCTAACCCAATTTCCCAAAATTTAATTACCTGACCCAATTAAACACAACTTGGTGGATGAAATGCATTGCTGACAGAGGCCTTGTAGATATCTAAGCTGTCACAGCTTCCATATGAAAAATTTTCTGTAGCCAGCAGGAAATAAATGGTCAGTCTCAGCCTGGCGCCTTTTGGAGAAGCAATTTCTGTCACAGCTGGTGGTATTTAGAGCACAGCCAAGACAGGGCATTCAAAAATTACATGTTCCAAAAATATGCAGAGTTGTGAGCTTTGTTTGGGTTTGGGGGGTTTTACTTCTTCATTTTCCAAGTAATACATCTGGTATTTGTTTTAGTGCCGTTTGATCATTTCAGCTTTGAAATCAAACTTAAATCCCCAGCACCTTCAGCAGTATTAGGATTAGCTCTCCTTTTATTTGAAAATATATTTTTGGCACTGTTCTTGAAGCTTTACAAAGTTATCAAAATGAGTAGGAGGGCTGTGGCCAAATTCTGTAGGCAGTTCTGAGCACTTCAGACTTATCTATGGGAAATGGGGACAGAGCTGGGGAGCCTGATACATACAGAGATTCCTGTTCTGACTCTTTCTGGGCTATCCACACATTGGAGATGAGCCTCTGGGCTGATCCTTGGGCACTGTGATGCTTCATCCTGCATAGCTACACTGAAGGTAATGCCATTAAATTGTGTCCAATACTAGTTCCATACAAAGTTTCTTATACAAACAACCTGAGAAAAATCCTAAATAAACTGAAAGTGACATGTCATCCCTCTACCTACCTCAAACTACTTGCTCTTTTTAACTCCTAAAGGATGGTCAGGTACTGTAAATTCTGCAGACAGATCCTACACCTGTACAGACTAGATCAGATCTGTGCAGGAGACAAGAAGTCTCACAGCACACCCCAGCGTGGCCAAGCATAGATTGAATTAGAAACTCTGGTCCTGTGGGCTTCACAGCAGCACTGGCAGGTGCTACTGCAAACACAAAATGGAGACTGCAGAACACCCCAAATGGCCACCTTAACAAAAGGGCTGCAGGCAATGTTTCTGAGGTTTTGATGCAACCCTGAAAAAAGCTGATGGGAGAGAGCAATACCTTTGAAAACAATGTTTTTTTCTTTCCAGTCACAATCTCCCGCCCTTTCCTCCACTGACAGCTGGGAAAAGTAACAGCACAAATTCAGTTTATTTGTTGAAGAGACACCTTTTATCACAACTCCCCAGTGCTGGCTATTCCCTCACCACAGCTTTACCATCAGTCCAACTCTCCTCAAGACACAGTTTTGTCTCTGCCCCGACTCCCCTCTGAGAACTGAGAGGTGCCTTATGCCCATTTTACCCAAAACATCCTCACTTTCCAGCCAGATACGCTGCCTGTATGGCCTGTATGTATTACACACTTTTATTTCCAGCTGTTCAGCTCCCAGGAGAGTCACAGCCCTAAAGAAGTGGCTTCCCCCATGGTGCCTGGACCAGTCAGACCCATGTCCCCTTGGCAGCAGCTCTCACATGCCCTGAGAGCACTGGGTGCCTTGCAGAGGCATTGATTGTTATCTACGTGCTCTCCTTGCCTGTGATAATCCCAGACAAAATCACAGTGAACAAACAAGGTTGTGTCTTAAGGCTTTGGCCCTTTTCTCTCCTCCTTTTCAGTCAAGTGCCCAATTTCGTGCCTTGTCTCTGAAAATCTTCAACTTCTCCTATGGTGCTGACAGGCAGACAGGGTTAAGCTGGAACTAGTCCTTGTGATGAACCCCATCCAGTTTGCCAGGAGATTTAAACCAGGGAAATGCAAAAGCTTCATTTAGTCCTGATGAGCATGGAGTCAGAAGCTCTCAAAGCAGCAGGCAAGGCAACCTGCAATCCAGCCATACTAAAAATAGCCTCTACAAAGAGCAACAGGTGGATCATAAATGGACAGTCTGTTGATTTTGATTGCAGTCCCTCAAAAAAAATGTGTTTTCCACTTACTATGGACTGAATTAAGTAATTTTCTCTAGTCATGATAACCACTTCTCTTTTATCCAGGTGCAATCCAAAATGCATCTTCTGCTTATTTCAGTTCTTAGCTCCTGGTTCCAAACAATGATGGGGTCCAGTGAGTGACATGGATGTCAAGCTTACTGTCTTGCTTTTAACTGCTCAAGGACAAGGGAAATAGGAAATACAGAGAAAGAAGAATGAAAGATATGGTGCCCATGGGCACATCACCTAATCCCACTCAGGCAGAGAGTAGGATTTCAAGCTGTGGGCTGCAGAGCCTTCTGGCAGAAGACAGAAGCATTTTACAGTATCAAGAAGGGGGAAAAATTAAAATTCCTCTGCAGGCTAGAAAAGGACAGTGACCCACACTCTCCCCAGAACTGAGAAAGCAATACATCAAAAAAGAGGGGTGCCAGGGTGTCATGGTTTAAACCCACTTGGAAATTAGGCACTACCCAGCTACTTGCTCAACCTCTTCTCTCTCTCTCCAATCCTGGTGGAATGAGGAGGAGAATCAAAGAAAAACCTTGCAGATTGAGATAAGAGTAATTCAATAATCAAAACCAAAGTAAAATATAATAATAATGGTAAATGATAATAATAAGGGAAAAATAAGTGTCACACAATACAGTTGCTCACCACCACTGGCTGATGCCAGAGCCCCCCTTGCCAAAACCAGACCAGCCCCTGTTAAAGGTAACTCCCCTCTATTTATACACCAGGCATGACGTTCTATGATGTGGAATATCCCTTTGGTCAGTTCAGGTCACCTGTCCCACCTATGCCCTGTCCCAGTTTCTTTTGTGTCACTGGCAGAGCTTGAGACAAAAACAAAGGTCCTTGCTCAACTTAGGATAAACAAGAATTAGCAAAACGAAAATATTAGTGTGTTATCAACATGATTCTTATTCACAGCTCTGATTACAAAGTAGTATTCTCTAGACAATGAGCTTGATAACATAAAAGAAATAAAACCATCACACCTTTACAGAAGAACAAAAAGAAAAACAATTTCCAAGAGGATTTGCAGGACAGAGAGCCTAGATTACCAAGACTGAGTTTTGGGTTAATGTTAGACAAAAAGAAGCTAATGTGTTTCCTCTAAACAGACCCCCTAAATAGCCTCAAGAAAGGCAATCCTAAGCACCACTTCCTGATCTTCCACCTGGAAACCCTCAAGGTGCCTTGCTGGGCTTAGGACCAGGCACTCAATTGATGAAATCCTTGAGTGTGGTTTGAGTTTGATGAACCTGGGCTGGAGCAACACACATAGGTTTTGAACTTTCTGGAAACCATTTTTCTTTCCCTACCTTTGTTTTCCTTCTATAAGAGAATTTTCTACTTTATTTAAAAAAAAAAAAAAAAACCACAAAAAAAAAACCAAACCAAAACAACTATAGCAGTGAACTGAATGGCTGGTACTTTTCCTGGAAATGGCTTGGACCCCCTGAGCAGATGATGGTGATAACTCCACAAAAGCAGGAGGGGACTATTTTTTACCACCAAGATATTACTGGCTGGTGAGTGTCAGAGGTGGCAAGACAGGCCCAGACACCTGGGCATGTTCTAAAGCACAGCCTCCCTGTGTGCCAGAGGCTGGCAGACAGCATGCCCTCTCCCATCCCCACTGGCCTCTCAGTTCCCTCCAGCTTGGCTCAGTTTTCCCCTGGCTTTGGTGTGCCCTTTTTGGAGAAGAGAGGATCAAAACAAAAGCCCATGGCTCTGCTCCAACCCGGCTTCAACCTTGCTCCCTTCCAGGGATAGAGAATGCACCTGGTCCTGGAAAAGGGGGAAGGACGACTGTTCCTTGAGCACTGCTTTTCAGGAGAGGTGTCAAGGCCCTATTCTACCACTATTTCCCTGGTTTTCCAGTTTTTCCTGAGGTCCCTGTGTTATGTGGTGGCAGTTCCATCTCAAGGCTGGTGCCTGGTTTCCCCAAGGTTGGTGCAAAGGAAGCAGAGAGAGCCCATAGCCAGCCAAGGTGGAGACACGAGGGCAGGCTTGTCATTTTTCTTCTGTTTGAGTAGAACTGAGCTTTGGATGGGCTCAGCCTGTTTTGGCTAACCCTGCCACAGGCAGCCCAAATTTTTCCTAAACCTTGAGCTTCTAAAAGAAGGTGGGAAAATTAGGAATCAGAGGGTTACATGTTCCTTCCTTGTGAAACTCTTTCCCCTGATCCTATTACTACAGCACCATGTTTTCTTTTCTAGCCTCACCATCTATTACCTGAATGCTGTGTCTAAAGCATATCAGCGTGCCAACGCAGAGCTGAAGAAGAAAATGCAAATGGTAGGTACTGATCTGGCAAAACCACCTTTGAAATACCATGCACTTAAATCTTGACGCAGAGTGTATGCTTTAAATCACTCTTCACTTTGGTGACACAAGAAGATTATGTATTTTATGCTTGCTCAGTCACCTCTGATGGTATTGAATGTCTAGCTGCGCAGAGTGGTCACATCCCATAATAGTCTGCTACTTCATACATCAGAACTACAATTGGCTTTGCCATAAGCTGTGGTTTTCATCTACAGGAGTAAGTTACATCAAGGTTCAGACAATGCTTTGGTGTCTGAGATTTCCCAGGAAAAATGACAAGCCTGTGGAAACCAAACCCATTTCACGGGCACAGGACAGAATCCAAGCCAAGGAAGCAGTGCCACATAAAGCAAAACATCACATAAAGCAGAGATTGGTGCAACATTAAAAATGAGGATGTGAGTACTGATAAATGGGACTCCACAAATTACATTCAAATGCTCAAACTCAGAATCAATCACTCAGCTTAAAGGAAGTGTCCTGGTGCAAAGGGCACCCTCAGGTACTGCAGCAGGTGAACCTGTGTTACAGCACTCTCAGATTTTGGGGCATTCTATTTCACACTGCACAACCTGGCTGGAATCAGGGCTAAAGGGATCACAAAGCAGGACTCAGCCCTATCCAAAAGTACAGATTCCCTCTACTATCCAGAAGAGAATCTTTTGCAGCCCTAAATGTATGCAAGTAACGCCAGAGCCAGCCCTGCAGCCCATCCCTGTGCTGCCATACCCTCTTCCTCTGGCATTTATCCCTGACACCCTCTCTCACAAGAGGCTCACATTTAAAACTAACCAGTACACCAGTGAGGGCAGATTGGTAGCTGTAGGAGCACACAGACAGCCTGATGGACCTAAACCATGTTATATACAAGTGCTTTGCTCTAACAGGAGCAGAGCCACTGTTTTCCAGTCCTGCCTGGGATGTACTTTCTTTCCTGGAAACCCCTGATCACCACACCAGGATTCAGCACCTTAATAAAGAGATTCATTCATACCAACAAACACTTAGCCAGGCAAACACAACACAAGGCCACCATTTCCCAGATTACACCTGCAGTTTTTAACTAAACCCAATGGTTTTTATTGATGCAGCAACGAGAAGAGGAGAAAAACAAGAGAAACAACAAAGCCAGTACAAACCCTATGCTGCAAGATCTGGAGGATTTACTTACACCGAGTACAAAGCCTGAAAGTCCCCCCAAACAAGCAGAAGGTAAAAATTAAAACAATCTCCCCATAACACTTCCAAAAGGGCTCATTTATCCACCAAAGTGACTGGTAGGATTGAAAAACAGGAGGGATACACCTTAGCAAGGGATTGGATGAGTATCACTAGCACAGATTTTGTCCTATCTCAGAAGTCCACCTGCCAATGGACACTCAGGAAGGGCACATTTTTAGACTGGATTATATCTCACACAGGCTTGTCACAGTGGGAATTGTAATCTAAAATTATGATTCACATCCCAACTATTAACCATGCTGTTCATGAAACCAGCAATTTATTCTGGGAATAGTGTTTAAACTCAGTGTTGTTTCAGGGCTAGTGAGTTGAGTCAGACTTTTTCTTCCTGACTTGAGCTTTTCATTGGAAAATTCATCATGAATGAGGCAGAAACTTTTCACAGGATTGGGTTAAGTCTTAGAGTAAATAAATGCATGCTCTAAGATCTGCTGAAGTCTTAGAGTAAATAAATGTGTGCTCTAAGATCTGCTGTGGAGGTGCATGGGCAGAAAGAACCAGGAGGAGGCATTAGCACCAGGATTGAGCCATTTTCAAAGAAAATGGATCCTCCAGGCTCAATCTCAACCAGCCACTTCCTGACTGTCAGAGCCTCTGGCTCTCACTCGTGAAAATCACCTGAAAGATTTTGATTTTATCCTGGTACTTGTGAGAAAAGCAGACTAGTGCCACCATAGCTCCCATGAATTTGAAGGGATGAGACAAAACTGGAAGGCTCAGAGCAACCCAGGTCAGATCCCCTCCAAAGCAGACTCAAGGCATTAATTTAAATGGATATAGTGCTGGCAGTGTTTTGAGTGCACTGAAAATAAAAACTAAAATCAGGAATTACCTACCACCACCCCATGCCTAGGTGTGTGCCAGCATGGCTGGTAGGATTATTGTGTCTCATCAATGCTTCTGTAAGAAGCTGAAAAGAGGGGTTGGGCAGCAGAGACATGAACTGGCTGTTGAGTTGGGGGAAGAACATTCTTGTTCCTGGTTCCTTCACTCAGATGCTCAAACACAAATCCCCAGACACTGGTTATTGCACAGAGAAGAAACAGCAGCCACTGGGGAGAGGACAAAAGGCAGTGCTTGCTACAAAGAAAATGACATTCATAATCTTTGCTCTAGACAAGAAAACAGAGTCTCCAAATGGATCCAGCCCTGCCAGGAAGCCGGGAAGAGGAGAAGGCCTGGCTGGCAGCCCCATGGCCGGCGGGCGGGGAGCAGCATTCACCGCACCATCGCCAGTGTTTGTGACACAGCCACGGACACTGGGCGCTCGGGCACCCTACCCTGGCCAGCCCAGGCCGTGGGGACACCCCCTGGGACCAGTCCCTGGCAGAGGGAGAGGGCAGCCATGCTACCCACGGGCTGCTCGGTAACCTCAGCAAAGTTTCTCCTGCGCTGCATGAACTGCTGTAGCTTTGGTAGGAAATGATTCCTGCATGCTGGACATCCCCTCGTGGTGCTCTCTACCTGCCCAACACTCTCTAATACAGATTTGTTTAGACACTTAGTAGTGATTCTGAGTTGTTAACACCAAAGGCTGTGCTGATTTTGATCCCAAGGGAAATGGGAGGCGATCAGAACAAAAATCAGCCGTGACATTGCTGGAGTGCTTCACACAGGACGCACCCTGTGGCCACCAACTTGCTCTGTGGAGCAAGTGCTTGCCACTACTTTCAAAGGCTTCTTTAATCAATAAAAGTGGTGTGAATTTACCTGTCATTTAAACAGAGGTTTGTGGTGGGTTTTTTCTTTGTTCCTCTGCCTGAAGAATTTAGTGTTCTTATAAAAAATTGAGTGTCCCTGCTCAGCCACAAGGCAGCTGCTACTAGCAGTAGAGGATTCCTACCAGAGGGAATGTTTTTCAGCTGCATTTTGTCCCTTGTCATAGCTTTCCTATAGTCTACCTCCTCCAAACTTCCATCTTTCAATCTCACCTCCCCTTTCTCTAGGTTCCCACTCCACTCCTCTTTTCACAGTCTGTTGACAGCAGCTTGCACCATTATTTCAATCCCTGTATATGATTCCTAGTCTAGCAACATCACCCAGCACAACTGAGAGACTAACAGTGCCTTGGCCTAGTTTCTGATTATAACCATTTAGAAATTCCTGTTGCCATTTAAGAACAGTAGAGAATTACTTCCAGGAGATGCAAGCAAGAAATAAATAAAAGGAGACTTCAGAATTTCTTCAAAAATTAAATCATTGCATTTTGCTTTCAAATACAGCAAAGTCAATGGGTTGTTTCTAGAAGCAGCTGTTCCTGGTGCACAGCTCAAAGTCAGTTTGGCTGTTCCCAGGACACTGCTGTGGTCAGGGTTGGTCATTCTCCCATGGAGCCTCCATGAGAGAAGCTGCTCATTGGATTTATTTCCTGGGCTTGGAGGGACATTTCTCTGATCTGGGTCCCACAGAAAATGTCTTGCCTTGCCTCTTTACTGTTAGAGTTGCTGATGCAACACTGCTGTGGTGAGCTCCCTGCAGAGATACACATTCACTGAACTTGAGAAAAGTCAGATAAGAGAAGGCCTTTTTCAGGAGACATCCTTCCTTGGAGGTGTCCATACTGGTCAGCAAGTGCTGGGGGAAGGTGTTACCAGCCTGCCAACCCAGAAGGATATCACAGAAACAACACAGCGCCCTGATTTTGGCACAGCCTGTCCACCCTGCAGACTCTGGTATCTTAGGGACTGGTTGCATATCAAGGAAGAGCACTCTCCTCCTCTTCACTCCTCAGCTCACACCGAAACACAATTTGGAAAGGGGAGAACGTGGCTTCAGATCTCACTCACTTCTGCTAGCCAACTGAAAGAGGCTGGAAGCTTGTGTGTGCATACGTGCCTGCACACATATAAAGGCAACAAGAAGCATTATCAAGAAGCCATAAAGAACTCCAGACAGGTTTTGAAAACCAGAGAAGTTGAGGCAGACTTAGACCAGATTAGTAACTATTACAAGATCTGGATACTCTCTGAATCAGGCCCCTGCATCAGACCAGCAATAATATGGAGCATTCCAAAGCACTGTGTCATCTCTGGAGCACACAACTGCCCATTAGCTAATTACTCCTTCTAGGCTTGTTTATCTCTAATTATAATACATTAGGTTCACCCATTGATCAGTGTCTGTTGCAGGCTCAGAGACTCCAGGACACAAGGGTGATAACATCAGCCAGACAATTCCTGCAGGCCAGTGGCAACTCTCTGCCCCAATCCAGTCCATTGTGGGATCCTCTGTCAGAGCACAGGAGTCATTGTCATGGTTTGAGCCTGGCACAGAGGTGCCCCCCATGAAAATGCCCTCACCCTGGTGTCTGCTGTGAGATGTGACCAGGAATAAGCAAAACAGGCTTTAGCTTAAACATAAAGAACACTTTATTACCTAAACTACAGGAAAATAGGGAAAAACTATAAGGAAAAGAAAAAAAAAATTGAAAACCTTACAAAAAAACCACTTTCCTCCTCCCCACTACCTGACTTTCTCAGTCCAATACATTCTCCCAAATCACCAACTGCCCAGCCTTGGCACCACACTTTAGTATACTCAAACTGCAGTTCATGAAGAGGAAAGGAGTCCTTCTTGTTCCATAGGCTTCCCTTGGAAACACACTGAAACCTCGTGTGCTTCCCTGTCACTTCGGCACCGCCCGGAAAAAAGTCCTTTTGCCGCTTGTGACATCTTCCTTCCATGCCCAGTGCTCTCACCACTGCGCATGGACCAGAGCTGCTTTTAGGGTTGTCTTTCAAGGATGCCTTGTCTCACTCCAAAAAGGCACAGTCTCTGGTTTGGGACATCTGTCCCCCCCATATTTTTCCAACCCCCTGGGGCTGGGGGGTCCTCACGATGAACCCTCCTGGTTCTGAGCCACTGCTTCCCCCTAAGTGCAGTCTCTGTGTCACAGGAACAACTGAGTCCATGGCCACAAGAAAAGTCCAGCCAAAAGGCCACTCCAAATCATCTCTCCCCATTCAATCATCTCCACGTTCTTCGGGCCAGGTCCTTGTCTCATCTCATCTCTTATCTCCCTTCTTATTCAGCTTCGAGGAGGATTAGCATTTTTTGCAAGGCCCCAATCATGAAAGAAAGGGGTTAAAACTTTCAGTCTCTGTCCCGGAGCTGCGGCACTCCCACACACGCTGCCGCTCCGGCCGGGCACTCTTCCCCCCCCCCCTTCTCCTCCTGGGCCGGCTGCTATCACATTTGGTGTCGCCGGCTCTCTCTCTCTCCTGGGGGGGGGGGGGGGGGGGGAATGGCTGCCCGAGGGCTGACTCCCTGGGGTCTTCCACCCTTCCATCTTCGAGGGCCTCCTCACCTCCCATCTCTGTCCAGGCCCAGGGCCTACCACGTGGCTGCCCCTCCCCCGCCCAGCAGCAGCGGCTGGACGGGGGGGGAGATCTGACCTCTTCACCGCGACATCCCAAGAGAGCCTCCCAGGGCCAGAGCCCTGCTTTTAACCCCTGTGTATTCTCGGAGGTGTGTCCAAACCCCACTGGCTACACCAGGTGTCAGTATCAAACTCCGAACACCCATTGGTTTGACCACAGCATCCCAGAATTCCCACTTCTTCCTGGTCAAACCACCACAGTCATGCAAGGTGTAAAAATGCCAACCCTCAGTCTTCATATTGACTGAAATGATTATTTATCTCTTGGAGCTTTGAGTACATTTTCCAGTTATTCACATGCAACTGAAGGTTAAACTCCACAAATCACTGAAATATTCAGTAGTGTTTGGTTTCATTGCTATTTTTCTATTGCTAGAAACAGCAAAAAGCCCTTGCCTGAGCATTGATTTCCAACCCCCTAACATTTGTTGAAAGACTGTATCCATCCCAATCTTCCTCCAGGGCTCAGTCTAATTTCAAGAGGAAAGAAGAAAACAAAAAAAAAGGAGAAAAGCTCAGTAGTGAGTACTGGGAACCTCCTAGTAACATCTCTCACAGCTCTCAGCTTGCATTCACTGAAGAGCCCTCTGCACTGCAAATTTTTCACATCTTGTACTGCCACTAGCTCAAATGGTGCAGCCAAGAGGTTTTGGTAAAAAAACCACAAGGAAATAACAAAGCTTAATCATTTTATTATTTTTCTCATCAGAGATTTGTTTTTAAACAGGCAGCTCTCATGGGCATCAGTTTTTAGTTTGCATGGCGAGGCAGAGCATCTGCTCAGTGTTACTAATAAACAGGAATCTCAGCAAAATAAAAAAATTTAAAGGGCAATTTTGCAAAACACATGGCTAAACATGAGCTGTGAAGGGGATAACAATGTGGACCCCTGTCTTTTAGGGTCGAAAACATAATTCAGACATTTCTATTATAAAGAGCCCAGCTGTATACAAGATAAGGTGCTTTCTGTACTCTCAATGAGCAGAGAACAGCAGACACCTTTAAGCAAGTTTGCTCATAAAGCCAGAAAAGAATGCAAAGAATACACTGATTTTGTATTTGGTACCAAGGCACCTTAGGTTCTCCAAAGAAGAAAAATCAGCTTTTTGCTGCAGAAGAACAGTAAGTGTTCTTTTCAAAAGGGAACCTTGAAATACCTGAATTTGTATTTTCAGGTGGCCTTTATAAAGCTTTCCAAGAAGAGAAAGGGAAACAAGCACTGGGTGCCACCTCTACTGACAGCACTCCTTTTCCTGATAACCTCACATATCCTAAACAAGCAGCCAAGATCATCTTGAGCTTTTATCCTCTTCTCCTATAGCTAACCCTGCACTATGACAAACCCATTTATCACACATTCTGAACCTCCACAGAAATAGAATTGTCACCTTGCTTGAAAATGTGAGCTACAGAGGTCTTGTGTGTCACCCACCTCTGCTCTTCTTCGGAATCTTTCTCTGCTCATGGACAGGGGAGAGGGTTTTCCCATACCAGCTAACAAACCAGAGCTCTGGAAATGGATTTTTAGTTTCTTTCAGGGTGCTGAGGAGGGTTTTCTGCTGCACATCCAGACTAAAGAAACCTCTCACCTACAAACTGGCTCTAGCCAGCACAAGAGCCATTGTAGGGACAAAGAATACAGGCTGCACTGGCACCAACACCAATTCCTCAGATCTACCCTAAAAAACATCCTCTGACAAATCCAGATGAGAAAGACAGCCAAAAGCCACTTTCCAGAGAAAATTCCTGATGATGGAGACTGGGATTTTATCAGTTTATCCTGTCCCACAAGCCCCACAAGCTCCTGTCTGGCTGGGCCTGAGCTCTGCCAGTGCCAGTCTGGGAATGTTCACCTTCAGGGAGCTGAGCAAAGGAGTCTGGTTAGGTCAGACACGAGATAAATTCTAAAAGGATTCTGATTTAAAGGTCTAACCCAAAAAAACCACTTAAGTATCTGTTTCCTCACAGGAATTAAGAGTTTAATTACTGTGTTGTGCTCATTTGTAGAGACCTAGCTCCTTTCTTTACATCTTCGGCTTATAAAAGGCACCAGAACCTTAAAAAAATCCCTCAGGAAATACAAGCAAGAGACAGATAAAAAAGAAACTTCAGAATTTCTCCAAAATTCAGGTGGTTGAGTTTTGCTTTCAAATACAGAAAAGCAAGAGGCTATTTCTAGAAATATCTGCCCCACTCAAAGGAGGACATGCACACACTGGCACTGGCAGAAGTCCAGTGAGGCAGGAGGGCTCCTGCCAGTGTCAGGAGCACCAGAGCAGCTTCTCTGTTGGTGAAGATGCCCTAAGAATTAATGGAATGTCCTGTGGATCCTTGCCTTGACCCCAGCAGGCCATGGGTGCAGCAGGTCTCCCACCCAGCATGTTCAGACCTCTCCCTGCACTCTCTGCAACCACGAATCAGTGCTTTTGCTGACACTGAAGTAGGTCAGACAGGGACCTTTGAGCCTCGCCCCACCACCTCTCTAAATCACATCCCTTCAAAGTAAAAATGTCCTGGATAAAGAAAAGAAAAAAAAAACCTGAGTGCTTGCCAAAAGACTTGAAATTAGTGATTCCCCCCATTTTTGATTCATCTTGCATGCAATGTTATCAGCTCTCCAGCCTGACAGCCGTGGGGATTTTTCTGCTCTCTGTCATGGTTTTGCCTGAGCCCTGAGGCAGCAGCTTGTCCTTTGGCAGGTGGCAGCCTGGCTTCATGTGCAGCCAAGGCTTTATCACTCCCAAATGCTCAGATTCAGTGTTCCCCTGGGGAAAAAAGTGACTCTGAAACCCCAGGATTTTAGGTCCTGGCCCATTTCTCACAGAACATAGTCATCAGTGCTGAATCAGAGCCCAGCCTTGTGTTTTAAATGGACTGTACCAACACAATGCTGGGCTGCACTGAGCTAATGCAGGGAGGCTTGGCTCTGCTGCAATCACAGGGCACAACTCCCTGGGGTCCCTTTCCATTCCAACACCCATAAACATCCAAACCCAGTTGTGAACATTGTCTCTAAATCTTCAGTTGGTACCACATGGTGCTACTCAGAGAATACCCAGGCTCTCCACGACCTCAGCAAACAAAGGCCACCAACCTTCCTCATATCAGGAGACAGTCTGTGTGTGCATGTATCCACACAGGCCCCGAGATCAAGAGGAGTGGATTTTTTAAATGTTTGAGAATTTACATTATTTTCTGCACCTCTCCTCCATGATTGACAGCAGAACCAGAAAGCACTGAAGCACAGAGATTTCTCTCTGCAGCTGCTGCTCCAAGCATGCAGGTGGAGGGAGGAGAGCTGACAGGCACCCAGGGATGGTGGATAGACAGATGCCATTTCCCAGCAAAGCTTTATGTGCATCAGCATCAAACCTCCATGGAAAGACCCAATGGACAAAAGTCACTTGAAGGTGGCAGAGAAGCCAAGGAGAGGAGAGGGACAATAATTAAGAATCTTCCTCACCTCCTGGGGACCAGACCAGGCAGGAGAGCAACAGAGGGGGACACAAGAATCCCCAGTGCTGATCTCAGCTGTGCTCCCTGGAGGCTCATGCCCGAGGAACAAGAGTGGGATTTAACCTTTAACCATCCTTTAACCCTGCTCACAGAGCTGGGAAATCAGGAGGGTAGGAAATTCAACAGCCCTGCACCTGCCTTAGGGCCAGCGTGGGGGTAAGGGCACACTGCACCGACCACTGCTTCACAAGGCAGTGAAAAAGCTGTGCAAGGAAACAGCTGCAGGATATAAAAGCAGCAGAGCTTCTCCATTAGGAACCCAGCAATGCTTGCAGAAGCTGCCAGTGTCATCCCTCTCCTGGCAATGTGGGAGGAAGAAAAAAAAACTTCAGCTCAGTTGAAAATAAAATGAAAACAACCACAGCAGCACAGCACTGTTACCTGGGCTGCTTGAGGATAGACAAAACACCAGAGTGATCAAGGGCACAGATCAGGTTAGTAGGAGGTGGAACATTATTTTAACAGCATTACTAACTCATTTTTCCAGGGAAGAGCAGCAGCAGAAACATCCCAAGCAGCTGAGTTCTCCCCCTTCCTCCATTCTCTCTCCCTCAAAGCAAAGCTGTTTGGGGGAGCCAAGGCTTACCTCCTACAAAAGCCTGCAGATCCAAACCTTCTTCTAATTAAGAAACATTTCACACATATGGGACTTCTGGGTTTTTTTGGATAGCAGCAGCAGTAAATAATTCAGTGCCTTGGCAGATATGTAGGATCTTCCAAATATGAAGGCTATTATCAGATTTATTTTAATAAGGTGCCTGGAGGGCTCAAGGCCAGGAAAACAGAAAAAAAAAAAAACCCACAATAATAAAACCCATGTCCTTTTCATTAGCCAGAGCACTTTGCTACAGCAGCTTGGACAGAGCAGCACAAACAATGCCTGAACACCAGCAGAGCTTCGCTGCCACCACAGCAGCACCACTGCAGCTTGCATTTCCCCCAGCTCCACCTGCTGCAGTGGCCAGGGCTGCAGGGCTTTTGCACGGGGCCCTGGCAAACTCAGCTTCTGCTCCCCAAGAAGCCCTGCAGTTTTTGGAGGAAAAGGCTGCAGAAGCATTTTGATACTGCATTTGCAAATATAACAAATGAGCCACTGGCAAGGTTTTCTTCTCAAGCAGCTGCAGCTCTGCCTGTGGAACTCTCCACAGCTTCTGCTCAACTTTCCCCACCTCTGCCATCGCACCCACATAGGATGGGGTTGTGCCACAGCCACAGAGACCAACAGTGGGGAAACATCTGCCTTAGCACCACCCTGAGCATTGACCCATGGACAAAAGCAGTTCCTTTGTGCAGAAGTGGTGGAAATCCCTTGTAATCCATCTCCAGGGTAGGCCCAGCATCATGAACATGCCCTTTCAGCACTTTATGTCCTCCTCAGCACCTATGCCAGTAACAGGGAGGGTAAGTAGCTTCTAAAGACCTTTAGCTGGCTCTGAGGAGCTGAACTAGTCCTGCTGGAACAGCACGAGTCACCACTTGGGTATGCCACACTACCACAGTGCCACTGAAGCCAAGTACTGTACTTGAACTGGTTATCCACCAAACAGCCAAAACCATCCCATTGTTGGGGATGGGTCAGACACACATTGCTCACAGTACTCCTCCAACCCAATGTCCAGAAGGAAAAACAAATCTCCACCTAAAATAAAGGGTTTCCTCTTTCCTGCTACCACCAGACCTTGATTTCAGAGGAAACACTATAGAAGGCAAGGCAGAGCCTCTGAAAGTAACATCTGTTTAAACTATTTATAAAACTGCTGTTCCACCTGGCCCTCCAGGTGAGCAGGGAGCCTCTGGGCAGTTTTGGGGGCTCCACAACACCCAGATGCATCCTAGACAGCCTCCCTTAAATCTCATCTAACCAGGAAGATGTGCCAAGCACACGTTTGCCACAGGGGTCCCTGTGGTACCAGCAACTACTGCCTGAGCAGCTACGCCAGCTGCTGAGCTCACCCAGCCAGGAGAGCAAGGAGGCAGCTGCTCCGTGCCTGGTGCCCACCCTGCTCCCCCCTCTGGCTCACACTGCACCTTGGGAGGCACTCCCTGCTCACCTCTGTATTTTGTGTTGCAATTATCTTAACAGCAGAAAAACAGTACCTACTGAATGGACGCTAGAAGGGAAGGTCAATTCACTATTCTTGTAATGACAGAAGATTTAAGATAACATTTAAAGAAAGCTTGACACTTACCTTAAGAGAGAAAGCTCCACCTTGAGATCCCAGGGGAGGCAACACAGGCCACAAAAGAATGGCTTCACAGAGCACTCATCCCACCTGGGGACCATGCAGAGTTGATAACTTGGCTCATTTTAAATCACTAGTTGCAGATTTGACATTTTAATGAAGTTCCTTTTTCTATATTCAAGATATGGTTTGAGAAATCCCAGTTCTCATTTTGAAACAATAAACACAAACACGTAGCTTTCACAGAACAAAAATAAAATCTAAAATGAGCACAGGCGGCATAGGAATCAAGCAGAAATCCAAGACGGGCTTAGGGAAAAGAATTATTACTTAAAATTAGTCTCAAAATTTTTCAAAGGACTTGAGCCCTTGAAGTCAGAAAAACAAGTTGCTAGACTTCTCAGCCCTACTGAAAAAGCTGATGAAGAACCGCTACCTGCTTACAGCACACAAAGTGGGTTTGCCTCACAAGCCAAGAAGAAAAGCCAACAAACAGCACATTCACTCCTTCCCCACACCAGCCCTTGTGAGAAAATGGTAGGAGACACTTCAGCCCGTGGCACCTGGAGCTTGTAAAACCTTACCCAGCTGGGAGCAGGAATGAGGCTTAAAGGAGCCTTCTGAAGACGTGCTGCAGAGAGGGAAGTGGTGGTGTCTTTTTTTTTTTTTTTAATCTTTCCTCTCAAATTAGAGCCCTTAACAGCAAAATAACAAGTGAGAGAAAACGGTTCACACCTGATTCCCCCTCTGCATGTGCTGCTTAATTTTTTCGTATATAAACAAGGCCAACAGGTGCAGTGAATTGTATACGTGGGAGCTTTGGGAGTACTAGGGAGAAGACGAGCCATTCTAGAAAATGCTGGAAGCAATAAGCCAAACAGGAAAGATGAGTTAGAAACATGGCTTTCCAACACGGAGTTTCTTCAGCTTGGGACACTCACAGCCAGTGGCATCCCACACTTGCTCCCGTAGAGAAATTACAGTCAAGATCAAGGTTTGCAGCTCAGCATGGAGGCAAAAAGTTTAACACTCAGACACTTGGAGAAAAATAGTAGGGTTTCGGTCGTTTGAGGTTTTTTTCTGTATCCTATTGTCCCGGTGAGATGGCACCATTCTGGTACAGGGAAGTCAAAAAGCCAGGTGAGGGACAGCTTTGTTCCCTTCCCGGGTGTCCGCTCTGCCCAGCCCTCCTGCCACGCGGGGAAAGCAGGAAGCACACACAGCCCCATCTACTGGGCACTGGGAAGGATTCCCGCACTCGTATTTTGCACTTGTGCAAGGCACCGCCACCATCCTCCTGTCACCTGCCCGCGGGGAGCGATGCTGGGGTGCTGGCCTGCTCGCAGAAAGCCACCATGCCGGTGTCTGATGGAAAATACTGGCAGCATCGTCCTGACCTGGTTCAGACCAAAAAGACAAACACAGACCATCTCCTTCAATCTGAGCAGCCCCTGGGCTCTTAAGGTGGCAAACACTTTAGAACCAGTTCCTTGAGCAATGCTAACTAATTCAGCACTCCAGGTGAGAACCCGAGCTTCCCAGCAGCTTTCCCGTCTGTGTGGCTGCATCCCAACATTCCCAGCTGCAGCGCAGGAAGGAGAGGTGCCAGCACGCCCTCGTATGGCAAAAGCTTGCCGCAGTCTTTGGCTCAACTGTGCCCCGTGGCAGAGCAGCTCTTGAGTTTTGAACTGTGCCACCACACCTGCCATGCTGAGCTCCCTGTTCTACAAAACCCTCAACCTGACTAACCCACATACCTGGTGGGAGGGTGCACAGTCTCATTGAACAGCCAAATGTTGTTTCAGTCCTCAGCATCCAGCTCTGGCCCACGCAATAGACACTGTTCCCCCCCTTCTGAGCTGCTAAAACCCAAGCCCCATACCGGGGGTAGTGGGCACAGGCTGTCCCCGTGCACTGTGGTGTTCCATACCTTCTTTGTGATTTCTCGTGGGCACCTCTTTGCAGCACTGACTCCTTGTCTCTCACAGCACAGCCAACAAGCTCCAACTCTCTCCTCAGCTAACTCACTCTTTTATAGCACTCTTCTTATTGAACACAGCTGTGGCCTGTTAAAGGCAGGCCTGTTCCTAATCTTCGGTGATTAGTGCAGCTGCAGCTCCTCAGGTGGGAGACTGCCTTCTGCACTTTCTTTTCTTACATTCTATCCCTCCACACTGTGGCACCCCTTGTCCTGCCCCAATGTCACCAGCAAGCCAGTACCAAAACAAAGAGTGAGCTTGTGACTCAACCCCAGAAACCGTTCTGCATGTGGTGCAATGGCATTTAGCATGAAGAGAGAGATTTTCTACCAAGGCAGGTTTCTCTGGCCTTCAAAGCATGGTTAGGGAGCCATAATTTCTGAGTATGCATCCTGCATCCCTTTATAATTTATTTTATTCATGCTTCAAAAGAACTAATAAAAGCAATCTTGTAGCCAGTGAAACAAACACTGACAGAAATATTTAGGACTCCATCACATGAGAAGATATACCAGGTAAACTAAAGTCTTTATTAACACTTGATGAACTGAGGGTTTAAGCAGTAGCCCAGAAAGGACATGTTCTTTCAGCTATAGAGATATCAAAAATGTATCTTCATTATGTAGTTCTTTTCAACAGTGACTACTGAGTGTATAAATGAACAATGTAAAAATGAAAATGACATGCTTCCAAAGTTGGACAGCACAAAAATGGCAGTGAGTATTCTTAAAATCATAAGTATTAAAAACTAAATAAAAACAGGTTCAGAAACCAGTGCCCCATAAAGCAAGAAACTGAGAAAATCAGTGTTGTGACATAAGATTCTACCCATCATGCCCAAGGTGTTTATCACAGTCTGCCTCTGTGCAGAGCTGATGATCAGTGATGTTCTTCATTCCCAGTGCTACACACAACTGTAACACTGTTCTACCTTTACCCGTCATACAGACTCAATGTAGATCAGGTTTTCACCAACTCTGAGGCCTTGTGGTTTCCACAAGCTTTAGGCTGCAAGGGCTGGGAGCTGGTAGTGCCAAGCACTAGCTAGAGAGAAAAAACTGCCTGAAATGCTGGCTGATGTCTCTTTGGAAGCTGCAGGGTGCAGTGGGAACAAGCTCCAGCAACACCTTGGTCCTACAGCAATAATGATGTACATCTGGAATCCCCTTTTTTTTTCTCCCTCTGCCAGGGAGAAAACATATTCAAGATGCCAGGCTTCATCTGTCATAAGAAGGTACAAGATACACAGCTTTGGAGAGTGCTGCATTTATTTTGCAGATCTACCATGTGCTTTACTCCATGTAGAGTCTACCTGCATCAAGATGCTAGTAATCCAAGAAAAAAAAATTGTTCCAAGATCCACTCCAACTGCATGCAGCATGCTCCCAGTGCTGGCTGGGGAAGAAGCCTCCTAAGAGGAGCAGTGAGGTGAATTCATCACACACATCTCAGTTTCCTTTATATACTTATACAGTTCACAGATTTGAATAAACAGGCTGACAATTTGAGTATATTATACTCCTAAAAGTCAGCATCAAACATCCTATAGCCATTTTCAGTTTCGCAAAGTAAAACAGACTACAGATGCAAAGAGTGGAACATCTCTTCAGCTGTGAATAAAACCCTTTGCTTCCTGCAACAGAAAAACCTTGGTGTAATCTGACAATCCCTTTGCTTCCTGCAACAGAAAAACCTTGGTGTAATCTGACAATACATGGATACTAAAAATATGGTGATTATTTAGGCAAAGAAGTGACTGGAGAGGAAAAGGAACATCTGTGAATGGTGGCATACACATTAGGGAGGGAACTGGAAAGCTGCATGTATGAGACATTCACGGATCACACAGTACCATACTGGCAAGGACTGCAACAGCTCATTTGTCCAGAGGGGTTCTACGATGCTCAGAAACCACAGGCAGCTCCTGCTGAGACCAACTCTGGAAGAAGGCTATTCCTAAGAAGTTCACCCAGCCCCATTCAACCCAGTTCTGTAAACCCAAATCAAATACAAAGAGAAGGTCACAGAGAAAGGAAACACTACCATGACCTTCAATGGAAATTGCCACTATATAGAGACCTCTGCCTAAGCCCTTTTGGGTCAAATCAGATCAGTCCAGAGCAACACTTACAATTTTTCCCAAAAAGCTGCTATTCATCCCCTCTGCAGTGCTGCAACCACTCTACCCACTGCCCCACGAGGTGATTCTGAACCCACATGCAGAGATCTGTCTCCTGACCGGGCTGTGCAGACCCACCTGCCACTGCCAGCCCTTGGTTCCAAGAATGAGAATCGTGAAAGTCAAAGTGATACTTTAGGAAATACTTAAATGAAAACAACCACATTGCAGTAACATGCCAGGAATATTTCAGCAGCAATTACTCAGAACCAATTGATTTAAAACAGCACCATCACCCACACAGGAGCTGTCTGATGACTTCTACATACTCATTAACAGGAACACATTCACAGGAAAGAAGTTACACAACTGATAAAAGGGGCAACGGTGAAACAGCAACGGTAACAGCAGAGATTCAATGTATCAAGGGGTAAGACTGTGCTCCAAGTTTGGAAATTTTTGAAGGGGCAGAGTGAAAAACAGATCCAGGCCAACAGATCTTTTGGGACAATCTCAGATCTGGGGAGTCAAGTGACAGACCTCAGGTGGCAGGAAGGAGCCTCCTCCTGCTGGATTCTGCAGAGTAGCAAAGGATGTGCCACAAGCACACTTCTGAGGAATGCAGTGAACAGAGCTTCTCTTTCTCTTTCAGGAACAAATGGTGAAGTGCTCACCTGTTCATTATTAACAAACCTTTTAGTCACCTTGCATGTAATAGGTAAAGACAAGAGGAAGAAAGATCAGTCTCCTTTGGACAGATACTGTGCAGTAATATGCATAATTTGCTTTAGGTTTTTTACTGCTAATATGCACTATTACAATAAAATTAAATGAGCACATGCACCAAGAGAAAACATTCTTTACAGGTTAATTGGCAGTGCTGAAGGTACAAAAAGGAGCATCTGCAACCACACCAATATGGGAAAATTGATCCAATCTAAACAATCTTCACCTCCAACATGCAAAACTGCATTTTCTTGGTCTACCTCCCATTATTGCTAATAACCACAGCAATATAATCTTTAAGAACTAAAGCAGATGAATGAATATGTTTTTTTCCTGAACATTACTGCAGTATTTTTGAGGAAGGAACTGGCAATACTGATGCTAAAGCTAGGATTCCATCAGAGGAGCAGCTCCCAACTCAAGGACTCTGTTCACCACACTGTTCAGTCAGGCACCACCCACATCTGGTCCCCAGAACCACCCTCATCCTGCAAACTTGTGAAACCTCAGGCAGAGCAACAAAATCATTTAGGTGGACCCAGACAGCCGCTATTAAAAAAGGAAAACCGAAAGCAAACTGCTCTGCCTGAGCACACACTGCTGCCTCCTCACCGGGGCAGAGCCAGGGAAGGCAGGAATGTGAGACCAGCTTCACACACTGAGAAAGACAGGAGGGACAATCCAGTGAGCTGCTGCAGGCAGGGACAAAGCCCACAGCCCCCAGCTCCATTTAAAAGGGTGTAACAGGCATGCCCTCTCTTGCCTGAGGACCGTGTCCCATGCTACCCACGTGTCACCAGCCAGCAACTTTACAAACGCAGCACCAGCACAGCACGTACTAAACCAGCCTTTATTTCTCTCACAGTACAGCAGGGCTGAAGTTAAGACCATTCCGTGGCAGTGCCAACCCACTCAGTAGCCTGGGCAGTGGGAGCTGCTGACCAGTCCTCGGTGGCAGGCTGGGCACTCCAGTCCTCTGCAATCACAAACACAACACTTAGTGCTTCCCCAGCTCCTTCCACCCACGACACCCCCACTCCTCCCCACAGACACTCCCTGAACTGACCTGTGGGGAACTGCTGGATGGGCACAGATGGGACCTGCACTCCCTCAGACCAATCTGCAACCTCAGGCTGAGGAGGAGCAGTGAATTCAGGTGCTGGGGCTGTCCATTCAGTCTGGAATTCCTCCTTTGTGACTGCTTTCTCAGCAGCTGCCTGCTCCTCCTTTTCAATCTGCAATGGAAGAGCCCAGCCTGAGTCTCCCAGGAACACATCCCGGAACACAACACTCACTTTCAAGTACCAGGCAACAGGTACCAACTGGGAATACAATTAACCAACCACCACAGCAGAGTGTGAAGTGCCATCATTACACTAGCAAAACCTGTCCATGACAGCAGACACACGGGACCATGGGATATGAGCACAAGCAGAACATCCCAGACAGACACACTCCCTGCCATGATGATTCCTACCTCCTCGGGATCCCTGTAGAAGTACAAGTCAGGCATGACTTCCCACGGGTGCTCACGGGAGATGGTGCCACGCATGCGCAGCACCTCCCGAGCCAGCATCCACCACATCAGGCCCACCGAGTGCGCTCCCTGGAACACAAGAAAGTAGACAAGAGCTGGCTGTAAAGCTAAACCTTTCCAGAAAGAGCAGCAGACCTATCTGTACCCCAAGCTTGTGCTTGGTGAAAGACATTACTTGCCAATGCCAGACTTAAGTACTTGAACATGAAAAAAAAAGGTAACTTTTCAAGTTTCCAGTGACATTTTCAGGTCTCTGCAGAAATCATGATGCCATTACATCACAGCCTCAAGTAAGTCTCCTGTTATGGAGTTTCACATTGCTCATCACCCTCATGTTGAGTCTCATCCAAAAGAGAGGGATGATGTTCACCACATATCAAGAATGAAGAAACTGAAAACTTGACAAAATAAACAAAGCTTACACACATCCTCACATGTGGCTTACATTAGTTTTGTTGACTGATACTTCGATAGAGATCTAAGATAGATTCTCATCTTCCCAGACTTTACCTTTCAGGTGATTTCTGCCAAGGTAATGTCTCAGAGAAGTTTCTCCAGGAGTTCATATTATCTTTCATTCATATTCATGATCTGTGGCAAGAATGACTATCAAACTCCACTCATTGGGTCACAAAGACCCTCATGGCGTCAGCGAAAAATCCTGCCAGGTTACTATAGCACACGTCCTACACTTGAGAGTTCCTTGGCCAGAAACCAGCCTCAGCTCCAAGCTCCAACTGTGTGCAGTTTATTTTCTCCTCCCCACCCACCTGCAATAGACATTCATTAGCTCATTTCCCCAAGGTACACGTGAGCCACGAGCCAACCCTCCCTTGCAGAAAGCATCCATCTTGGAAGCGCACGGCACGCTCCGGAGGAAGCTGACGGGAGCACCGCAGGGAGGCGTTACCTTGTTATTGCAGGGAATGGCGATATCCACGTAGCGCAGCGGGGAGTCCGTGTTGCACAGGGCGATGGTGGGGATGTTCACGTAGGATGCCTCGGTCAGGGGCTGGTGATCCGCCCGCGGGTCCGTCACCACCAGGAGCCGCGGCTCACGGAAAGCTGCTTGGATCTGGTTTGTGAAGGTGCCAGGGGTGAAGCGCCCGGCAATGGGAGTAGCCCCAGTGGCAGCAGCGAACTTCAGGACTGCACGCTGCAAAAGGGACACAGCTCAGGTGAAACAGGAAAACTGTATTTCATCAAAACCAGAAAAGTGCATTTCAGCCACATCCTCCAGGCAGTGCCAGTGAATTTGCATGAAATTTAACTGAACTATTTGTTTCCATTCCTGTGAAATCAGGGCTCACCACCTCAGAAAGAGACAAAATAAAAATGTTATTGAAAAGAGCTACACCATGAGTTTAAAAACAGTAAGAAAATTAAAGAAAGCCTTCTCTTCCCCCCAAGTTATTGGCAAGCTCTACTCTAAATTCTCATAATCAAATCAGGGAAGGGTGAATTAAACAAAAAGCTTACAAAAAAAGCAAAGCAGGTTTTCTTTTATTATTTCTACATCTTTTTGTTATTCAGGAACTTCAAGTACACAAAAACTCAGTAACAAATACACACAAATTGTAACTTTGTGCCTTGAAATTGCAGTTGGCAGTTCTCATTTAATTTCAACAGCTTCCAACCTGTCAGGCATGTGGCAGGGCCTACTATCAAACTCCAATCCTAGAGGGAGCCCCTCTCCTGGGGTTAGCGAAAACCCTGCCATCCTTTGCTGTCGCACACTTCCGACACTTGAGAGCTCACTGGCCAGAAACTGACCTCAGCATCAAGCTTTAATAGTGTGCACATTAAGCCCACCTTTTTTCCTTCAGAAATCTACCCCTGAATCTCCCTATACGTCTGTGGCCCCACCTGCAGTTACCTGAACAACCTAACCTCACAAACTCCAGTGACTAATTAAAGGTTATCACCTTCTACAACAGAACACTTTTGCTAATTTAAGAGTCAAAATTACAAATATACTGGCTACTATACCTTGCTCAATGATAGAAAATTTCTTCTTTGACAACTTTCATCGCAGGGGCTTACTGTCCCCAGAAAATCACTACCAATTAAACACAGTAGCTCTGGGAGGAAGGGATCACCAGGGGACTGACCACTAATATGACAGAAATCCAACAGGAAGAAGGATATGGAAGAAAAACAAGTTATCAAATGCCTGGAAATGGGGAGTGGGTTTTAACGAATCTGTTTAAAGCTGCCAAGTGCAACACAAAAACCATGTTTATAGAAAGCACTCCTACAGTCAAAACTGGTGTTATTGCCTATTATCACCAAGCTGTCACTGGCAGGCAGTGATGCATGCAAGGCAAGGGAGTCCTGCTCCCAAGACTGCAGGCTTCCTGATATCCATACCTGTCCAGTGTTCCTGGAAGAAATGACGCTCACATCAGCTGGGTTCTCAATGGCAACAATGGCACGAGCTGCCAGGAGCAGCTTTTCCCAGGTCCTCTTCAGATTGATGATGTAAATACCTGCCAGCAACAAAAGGCTTTAGAGGAACCAGCAAATAAAAGATCCTAAAACAGGATAGCACTCCTCTGCCATTAAACCTGCCACATGGCTGTGGTTACTCCAAAATTCATAGAATCAGCATTGTATTCAGGTTCCTCAAACACAACTGGGCAACCTATTCCACCTGTCTGACCATCCAAGCAGTGAATTTTTTTTTATATTATCTAATCTGAATCTCCCTTATCTTATCTTAAGCCCATTTCCTCGAGTCCTCTCACTGCTGGCAGCCAGAAAAGGGTGACTCTTTCTTTCAGGCAGCTGTGGAGAGCAGTGAGATCCCCGAGCTGCTTTTTCTTAAGACTAAACAAATACAGCTCCTTCAGTCATTCTTCATGACATTTTCTGAATCTTTCAAAAGCTTTGCTGCCCTTCTCTGTACATGCTCAATCACCTTAATGTCCTTTATGAAATAATGACACTCTAGTCTCATTCTAGCTAATGGAAAGCTATCCTAAAGAAAATTCTCCCCTTATGGTTCTAATGCCACACACTTCCAGCATTTATTATCAAAAACCTAGTTCTCATATGAATTTTAATCTTGTAAACAGGACAGCTTATATTTAAGACCAATACAAACAAGGAGAAATCGTTACTGAGATACTAAAACCGTTTTATTAATGTAGTAAAGAACTAGCAAAATTACTGAAACCAGGTGTGATTGATTTACCAAATTAAAGATCAAGATAGTCAAGAACTAGTACAATTGTTCCAAAATCAGTATTTTATTCTACTTTGAGTTAAAACTGGTATGCATAGGCCATGGGGAAACCATGCTAAAGAGATCAAGCGCTAGCGCTTTTCTGCTCGTCCCAGATGTGCCCACAAGATCCCAGCTGCCCAACCCGGGCCACCCATCCCGCCTATTTACCATCGCTCTTCCTTTTGTAGATGTACTGCTCCATCTGGAAGTCCAGGTTGGTACCTCCCAGGTGGGTCCCGGCAGCGAGGAATTTGAGGACATCCTCCTCCTTCATCTGCAGGACATCGAGGCCTCCGGACATTGTGGGGTTTCCCTTGGGAAGCAACGACAGGGAACCTGCGGTCACAGGGACGCGGCTCAGTCCGGCGGGGACGCGCCACGAGGTCTGGCCGCCCCGGCCGCCATCTTGGGCCGCCTCCCGCGCTACAAGCGGCAGGCCTCGGCCTTCCCCGCAGCCCGGCCCGGCCTGGCCTGGCCCGGCTCAGCCCGGCCGCCGGCGGTGCGGCGGATGCACAGTGGCCCCCGGTGCTATCGCAGGGCGGGGAAGGCGTCCCCGCCGCCCCCGCGCCCCCCGCCCGGCGGCCCCGACTCACGCTGACAACGCCGTGTGGAGGCCCGGGCGGCGCGGAGCCGAAAGAGAACCCGCCCCCCACTGACGGCCATATATAGGCTCGGCAGCCAATAGAGCGCCTCGGGGGCGAGGCTCCGCGGCGGCCACGCCTCCCTGGCATCCCCGGGCCGCGCCCGCCGCTCCGGCCCCTTCCCGACGCCGGCTCTGAACGAAGCTCGTGGGATTTGTGGGATTGCGGATCCAGAGAAGGGGAAAAAAGCTGGTGAAGGGTCTGCAGTGTGAGTCCTGTGAGGAGCGGCTGGGGGAGCTGAGGGTGTTTAGCCCAGAGAAAAGGAGGCTCAGGGGTGACCCCTTACCGCTCTTTATGGCTGCCGGAAAGGAGGGTGTAGCCAGGTGGGACCGGCATCTTGTCCCTGTCAGCCAGCGACGGGGCGGGAGGACTCTGGTTTCACCAGAGGAGGTTTAGGTTGGACATTAGGAGGAATTTCTTCACCGATGGAGTGATTAGACTTTGGAATGGGCCGCCCGGGGAGGTGGTGGAGTCACCGTCCCGTCCCGTCCCGGGAGGTGTGTAAGGGAAGACTGGACGAAGCACTCAGTGCCAGGGTCTGGTTGACAAGCTGGTGTTTGCTCATGGCTTGGACTCCAGGATCTCAGAGGCCTTCTCCAACTGAACTGATTCTGTGGTTCTGTCAGTCTGGAGCTGCTTCACAGCATCCTGATGCTTTTGCTCCAAGCAACATCCAGGCTGTTTTTGAGGTCCTGAAGGGAACAGAAAGCAAAGATTTATTTTAAACATTTTACAATTCCATTTTCCTGCTGAAAGTGAAATATATGCTCTTAGGGCTGGTGATTATTTCATGGATTATATCTAGGCTCTAAATTACCTGCTGTGGGGGAAAGCTTCTAAGGAGCTGCAGCATCTTCTCTGCACCCAATGTCCCCTCCCTGCAGGGGCACGGCTCTGGCACCACGCAGGAGAGCTTGAGCAGCCAAGGCTGTTCCTGTCCTTTGCAGAAATGACAGTAAAAAGACTTGAAATTGACACCGAACTTACACATCCTTGTTCTGCCGTAGACATTCTTGTGGTACTTGCCCCTTTTTTGTGTGTGTGTGTTGTTGCGTTTAGGATTTTCTTGTTGTTTGCTTTTAAAAAACCACAGAAAGTGATGAGATTTAAGAATCTTCATGGTCTTTCTCATTTTCCTTGTCCTATTCTCAGATATAGGCCTGAGAAAGGAATCTCTAGAAAAAAAAAAGTAGTGATACTTACTTTGCTATGCTTGCTATCATCAACATCTGGATACATTTCTGGACAGATTTCTGGACTGTGCAAATACTATTGCCAGTGCCTTCTGCAAGGGATAATTCATCTTCACATCTTTCCAACAACAGTGCTCCTTTAGTTTTCTCCCTTCTATTTTAACCTCATATAACCACATCAGTATGACTGGGCCTGGACTCTCCTTTTCCATGTCTGAGCCCTGAGTTACTCTAGGGAAGAGTTGCCCAAGTAGCAGGTTACAACATCATCTCATGTATGTTCTTTTTCTGCTGGAAAATGGCTCTCTATCCTTCTTTTCTTTGTGCTTATTAGGTGGTGTTAATTAGAGAGATTACAAAATCAGCTGTAGCATATGCTGTAAGAGAGTAATTCAAACATTTGCCACATGGTGGTGACAAAGTAGGTAAAATGAAACTCAGCAACAGGTTAGTGTGCCCTCAGCCAGAGTGTGATCTGTTACTGCCTGAGAGATTACAGACGTCTGTGGCACGTGGGTAAGTGCACTGTGGATGGTGAGAGCTGATGGGGCTGAGTACAAGCTGTGTCTCTCCTGAGGAGACAGGAGCAGGGTGAATATTAGCTTGGGAAGGAAGAGAAGAGGTGGTGGTGATGTCACCATGCTGTGGGTAATGGATTTTGCCTGGAGAGTTCTTCTGCACAGTTGAAACCCATCTGTATTAAAAATGTATTGAACATAATGATTGTAAATTTAGTATTGAATCTTGCAGAAAGTATGATGTTATCAAAAGAGTGCCACTGGTCAGTGTTATAGACTCCTTTGGCATCACTAATACTTCATTTATTTTTTATTGTTACGCTTATGGGCCCTTTCTGGTACATGAGGCCCACAGCCCATGAGATGATTTGGAAAAGTGGTGATGAAGCTGGACAATAAAGTATTTCTAATTATTTTCTTAAATAACTTGAAAGCTTGCCTTTATTTTTTTATCTGCATGCTGAGACAGTTTAAAATAATCTGTTACTAATGGACATGTCCCTCAAGTGAAAGTGTATCTATCTTATCACATGTTTTAGCCAAGGTTTCCTTTGTCCAAAGTTCACACTGAACTCTGTTACACAATTACATGCAGAGCTGCTGGCAGCTCCTGGGAATAGCCTTGCTCTGCAGCAAGCAAAGCCAGGAAAGGTGGATTTGAGGCACCGGCCCTCCTGAAGAGCCAGGGGGACTTGGGGCAGAAAGAAGTGTCACTGAGCTACCACCAGCCTTTGGGGGCTACACTGAGGACCTCAAGTAGGTGCCTGGGGTGGTCACAAAGCCCCAGAAAGAGCATCTGCCAGCCAGCCAGCCCAGCTGCAGCAGAGCAGCAGCCCTGGCCAGAAGCCTCTGAGCAGGGGGCTGTACCAGGGCCCCAGTGCTGGGAGAGAGGGCTCCTCACAGGGCTGCAGAGGAGGTGTTCTGTGCTGCCAGGACAGGCCCTGCAATGAAGGGGTTGGGTTGTGTGTCTGGGGAGGACATGCAGTATCTATCCCACCAAACATGTCAATGGGGGTGTCACCCGAGAGATTGTGTAGCACCCTGGAGAAGGCAAAGAAGAGCTGTGAAGATCAACCCACTTTCAGTGTGCCTCCCTTTAAATTGCATTTTGGCTTGTGTTTTAAAGGTTTGTTATTACTTCTCACACGTTTTGGGAAAACATGTTTTGGCACATTTATTTCTAGTTCTACAAAGTTAGAATTGCCTAATGCCTGTTACAAAAACTTGCAGAGGTCACATTTTAACCTCTCATTGGGATTTTGTCATTTTTACTAAAACTCCTTAATGCATTATGATAAAGACTACTAAAGCATTTTACAGTGCTAAAATTACAAATTAAGCAACTGCAATGTGGAAAATCATCTTGCTATTTTGAAATAAGCACCAAAGCCAGAAGGGATAAGCATATTCAAGAAACCCACATGGAGTTCACAAAAGTACACACATATATATATGCCTGTGTGGGATGAGGAATCTTTTCTGTGCAATTCTGGCATCAGTGGTTATGTGTGACACCAAACTCATTGAAATTAAAAAAGCAAGCAAAACGTTTGCCCATTTTTAATGAGGGAGACCTGTAACTCAATGTTTTGTTAAAACCTTTAAACTTTCAATCTTCCCCACCTTCTATCACCCAGAAGGGTTAGGGATCTTGTCTGCTATCTCTTCTCACAGCTGGGGCAGCTGTCAGCAGCGTGGATGCCAACACCCACTACACAGGAAGTGGTTCTTCAAGGCAGCAGGAGAGCTCTGGGGAGCCCTGTGTGCAGGAGCAGGCACTATCCCAGGCCTAACTTGCTACCAGGAACCTGCACAAGCAATTTAGGCTCAGCTGGCACAAGGCCACACCTCAGCACTGTCTGGTAGGTCTGCCACACACAGATAACCCTCCATGTGAGAACGTATTATCTAAGCAAGTAACGAGGCTTGGGATCTTCACATCTGGAGGTGCACATCTCACTATCAACAATGTTTTGCTTAGCACAACCTGCCTGCCATTGAATCCCAGGACCATACTGTGACAGCAAGAGGAGATTCCAGCAATCCAGCATTCCCTTGCATTATGCCTTGCAGGAGACAATTGTGTCCCAGGCACAATTTCTGGTCCCCTGCTGAGATCAGACTGCCTGAGTAGCAGAAACGTGTTCAGCAGGAGACTAAAAACAGTTTCTCCCTGGAGAGCTTAAAACCCCACTGTCCTGAAGGCAGGTATTTCACCAGCTAGTACAGGGATTCAACAGCCATCTGTCTTTACACACAGCAGGCAGGCAGAGGAAGCTGTGTAAAACACAACATTCCCCAGTGTTGTGTGGTTTCTCCGTTTAAGCAAAGTTGATTTAGGTTGTACTAGCACAACCTGTGCATATTATACACCACAGAAAAAGAGAATATTCCTTGCCTTTTATGGGCTCTGAACACATGCAACAGTCCTGTCCTCATGGGAAACTCCTTTTGCCTTCTTAAGTCTCTACTCCCTCCAATCCCTTGTGCATTTAATCAGTTTGGGGCATGTCTGTTTGGGTTCTTTAAAAGAAACACTGAAGAGATTACATCCTTAATTTTAGCAACCAGTTTTTAATAAAAACATATATTACATCTTTTCACATAAATATTTTATATAGATACATACTATATAGACTCACAATACTCAAAGCTATGCAATGTTTCAAAGCTCCAGTTCTGAGGAGACTGAGAGAAAAAACCCAAACAAATCATCACACAGGAGAAGTGGAAACAAAGTTTCTAAAGCATGAATAATCAGACTATTTCTCTTGTGTCCTTACAACTCACTTAAACACTGCCTACCTCAACATGCCAGCCAGCTGTGTCCTTAGCCACAGCTGCAGGGGCAAGCAGAGACAATGCATGCAGAACAGTGCACTGCCAGCACCAGAGGTCATTCCAAGAGGGATCCCACTGCCATCCTGAAGTGCACAGAGGGAGCACACCCTTGTCTCTGGAATCCAAGCCAAGATGGCTTTAGAAATGATTATCTGACAAGACTGTTAGTGCTGAACTGCTGGCACAATGGAGGTAGGTGATTAACTACCTCTGTCCAGATCTTTTATTTTATTTTATTTTCTTTACCTTTAGGCTGTACAGTGACAATTTGCTGTTAAGTATAAGCATTAAACCTCAAGGGGAATACATCTAAACTTCAAGTCCATGCACTTGATTGTCTTGACTTGCTATAGCTATCAAGAAGAAACTTCAAAAAATCACTTCAGAAACAGAATGTTTTTGAAGAGGCAAAAGGGTGAAGGACAGTAAGGATCAGAGCTGAGAAATAGTCTTCTGCCTGACCATGTGATAAAGCTTTCAGAACAGAGTGAAGCAGAACTTCAGGCTTTCCCTTCTCCCATATATGAAAGCTGTCAAAAGAAATAACAAAGGGAAACAAACAAGCTTGCATCACAGAATTCATTCTCCCCAACTCACAAGTAGACAAGCTTTTGGATTTGCAGCACTCATGGTAGATAAAACACAGTGCAGTTTAGATTCTCTGTTTCTTAAACCCAGAGGAGCCCAGGTTAATCCACAAGCCAAAAACCATACAGTTTTTCACTCTTCTCCAATAACAAAGCACCAGAGCAGAATGGAAAAACCTTCCCAAAGTAAAAGCTAACACTGCTTTAGGCCCGATTAAAACAAACAAACAAACAAACAAACAAACAAACAACCTCACAGTAGACCTTAAAACATTAGCACATGGAAATAAACTCTCTACTTCTTTTGTTACTTGACCAGGGAGAAGTACAGAGACATAAAAGCCACCAAAGTGTTCCTGAAATTCAGGTTTCTGTTGAGGACTTTATTTAATTCCAGATTACCTCGCATTCTTTGCTTGCCTGCCTCATTTTTAAGAGCTTAAGTTTCTGTCTGCACAGGTTGCTCATTGCTTTGGCACTGCTAAACCAGGAATGAAATATGTGTGAAGAACCTTGCAGGTGACCCCACACACTGCACTTGGCTGCCACAGCCCAGGATGTTCAACAGATCCAACTCACACACCAGATTTATAAAGCACCAAATAAATAAATTCAGGCTCCAGCACAATTCTGGCTTGATCCCATACACAGGGGAATAAAGGACAAATGAGGTAACTCATCTGATTGCCACCTTATTCTGCCAGGTCAGCAATCCCAGACTGTGTGACAGTAGTGCTCAGGATAGCAAACAAGCAGGATGTGCAGTTACCAGGGTTTCATGCACTCTCACAAGTTCTGGTCACTAAGGGCAGAAGGAGCAGCAAAAGAAAGGAACAGGTGTTCACACTTAGGATTTAGCCAATAACGTGCCACATGCCTGATTTGATGCAGGGCTCTGTTGCTAACACATAGATGTGCACACAGAACCCTCCACCACCATTCTTGGAGACTTCTGCACTGCAGAGCACCAGCCTCCCCTCACAGATGGGCTGAGTCTGAAAACAGGCAGCACTTTCCAAGCCTCCATTCTGTCCTCTTACACTTCCCTCAACTTTTACATCAGTCATCAAGCATTCTTGGAGTTGAAATCTGGTAAGGAACACATCCCACATCCCCTCTGTTCTTGCACTCGGGAAGTTGCCTGGGCAGGCAGTGACTGTCCAAAATACAATTTAAAATTTATGAACAACAGGTAGGTAGCACTGGTTGTTCATACAGCTACAGTTTTGTATCCTCAGGTTTAGAGACAGGTGCTCTGGTTCCAAAGTGAATTGCAGTATCCTTAGATATTTAAGAAAATAAAAGCCAAAGCTAAGTCTTCTGCAAGGCACTACAGAACAGGATGCACACTTCCACACCAGCTTCATGGCTATGCTAACAGAGCTGCAAGGGACCCAACCCATCACAGAGGCACAAGTGGAGGGGGGGATCAGGCTGCACCTGGCACACACTGTGAGGTCTGAGTAACACAGCAGGAAAGAATAAGAAGGCACAGAGGATGAAAAGTGTATTTAAACTCAGGCATACTCGAACGTGGACTACCTGATAAGAGAAAAGGATCAGCCAGGAAAATGGGAAGGGTCTGTGTGGAGCCCTAAGGGAATTAAAGGTCGCTACCAAGCACCCACAGGATTCAAACCTTGGAGAAAGCTTACAGAAATAGCAACCTTTTCTTTCCAAACCAAAGCATACTCCACATGCAATCAGCAATGTTTTAAGGGATATCTGAAGTGCTAGTATCTATATCTGTTTCCACTATACATTTATGCATTATGAGCCAAGGCCCTAAAAGCTACATCTAAAGACCAGTTCACACTGAGGGTGTTGATCGGGGATTAACAAATAAAGAATAAGAAGCAAACAAGTCTCTATGACAACTGCATTAAAAATCCAACAAAACCAACTTGAGTGTTTCTGCTGCAGTTAGACCAGCAACTTTTCTTGTTTTTCAGAGAACAAGTAGAACTTTGGTAGCAATCAATTCTAAAGTGCCTTATGCTTCTTAATTACTGTGCAAACTCTGCTGTAGAGGCAGAAGGACATTTCAAGAATGTTAAGGTGCTCAATAACATAACACAGAACACAGCAAGGTGGGTCCAGTTAGTCTGTGATCAACCACAGTACAAAAGTGATGGCAGAGACCATGTTTGTAGCTTTTCCTCTGCACTTCATTTCTCTTCCACCCATGCCCACAATGCAAGCATCACGACACACATCCAGTTTCCCACCAGGGCCTAGTGCTCCCCTGTGAGAATAAAGCACATGAGGACGGAGAATCTATATCAGGTGGTGGTCACTGTGGCCTTTCTGGCCATGCCCACAAGGAACAGGCTGGCAGGTTCTGCCATCACTGTTTTCTCCTCAAACACTTTTGGTCTAATATTGTCTCATTGCATAAAGGTGGTGAGCACAGAGTTATTTTTAAAAGGGGCTTCTCAGCATAGTTACCAGGCTGTGAAAACCCTGCCATTTCCCATGGCAGTCTGCAAGCTCAGTCCTTCTGGAATGCATTGATCAAACAACACAAAGATCCAATCCTTCCTTTTCTCTACTTGCCCAAAGGCCAAATGCCCTGTCTCAGAAGGGCTTCCTTCCTGGCTGAGGAAGGCTTATTCCTCTGTGGAACTGGGAACTCCTCAGTGCCAGTTGATCACAACAAGCGGGAGAAGGAGTGAAGCTGGTCCTTTCTCATGCAGCTCAGTCAGGATTTCAAGCCCATTTTTTCCATCATCTGTTCATACACCGTCCATGCCATTGCTGCCATCAGAGTGCGCCTGAGAACTCGGGGCACACCGCCTCGGAAAAAGCCAACCAGCCCAAAGTCCTGCAACAGGAGATAAACAGCAGTTCATCCCAATCTGCCTAGAGGGCTTTAATTTCTCATCATTTATTACATAGAACAGCACAGGATGTATTTCAGCTCAGACCCAGATCTGTCTCTAAAAGTCCCAGGCTTAAACAGCTTTTAGTGTTTAGGAAGAACCTGTAGCATTGCACTACTGCAGGGCTACCCAGGAAAGCACAAAGAGCAGTGAGTGGGAAAAAGAAAGGCCAGGATGGAGACAACAGCTGGAGAAAGCCACAGTCAAGTCCAACAAAGAGAAGGCAAGAGTGTAATCATTTTGAGACACTACAGTAAAATAACTAGTCTTTGTTTTAGACCTTCGTATTTACAGAAATCTCTCAGCTATTCTGAGATTTCTAAGTATTGAAGCAAGAAACATTATGATTTGAGGGGAAAAAAGGTACACAAAAATGCATACACAAATAAACACATTACTGCTTAGGAATAGAGTTCAATATGGAAACGGAGTGAATCTGCCAAGATCTGCCCTTCTAACAGCAGGAAGGGAAAGGTGGGCTTTGACTACTTCTCCACCACATTCCTGCAATAAAGACCTGGGCATTTATTTCTCTTCTGATGCCTAAAGAGCAAGGAATTATTTTGTAGCTGGTTTGTATTTGAAACCAGCATTTCCTGCTGCACACTATAGTCTTGGTCTACCACAGCATGACCCCCTTCACCATCTTGAAAATGCCAACACTGAATTGTCCAACTGCAAGAGCAGATGAAGCACTGACATTTGTTCACCTCCTTTCAAAGGCAATGACTTCTCCAGCAAAGCTGTGCTTTGAGCAAGGGGATCAGAACTGAGGATGTGGTTGTGCATGTCAGAAGGGATTCACCTCACCTTGTAGATAAAGGCAATGGCCTGGCTTGTCCTGTGGTACTTTTGGGGTGACAGCTGCATGTGTGTTTTGATGACATCAGCAGGCTGCGTTGCCAAAGAGGCCAAAATCCCCGCCAAGATCCCACAGCCAAAATTCAGCAAGGGCATGAACACTGAATCCAGCTGGTCTGCAACAGAGCAAAGGGAAGGCACTCAGACACCACTCAGGCCAGGAACACTTGTGCTGTGTGACAAAGTGAAAGCCATTGAATGGTTAAATCAACAGCAGAACCTAAGAGAAGTTAAAATCCATGCAGCTAGAGAAACCTTTCAAGGGGAAAAGTGGCTACTAGTCAAAAGTTAGAACTATTAAGAAGCCCTACTTGCTGGGGAACTGAATTTGACAGAAAATCAGAAAAGAAAAAATTGTACAAAAGTTGCCCCAGAGAGTTCCAATATCAGAGAAGCCTCAGTTTAGTGGAAACTGAGCAGTAAGCAAGACAAGCAGAAGCAGCAAGCAGTGCTTAAGGCACCCTGTCTTTCAACTGTTCACTAACCCAGTTATGCATCAGCCTTCATGGAGACAATCAATCAATTTACGGCCATTCTCCATTTCTGCACTGACCTCAGCTATAGGTCTACAGTTCTCCACAGGCACATGTGAGTGAGTGAGTGAGTGAGTGAGTGAGTGAGTGAGTGAGTGACCCAAAGCCCTAAAGGAGACTAATTTAACTTCTGAAGTGGAGGGCAACAAGCAGAGCATGCAGGCTGTCAGCTGCAGGGCAGGATCTGAGAAGAGGAACATTTTCCACTCCAGCATCCAGCATTCAGCCTCACCCTGAGGTGTGAGGTTTTTGGTCTGTGTGTAGAACATCAGGTAGATGCCAGAGAAGGGCGCGTCCCGCAGCAGCGTTGCTGTGAGCCCACTGAACATGCCACGAGGCCCCTCGGTCTGATAGATACTCTTCAGGGCTCCATACACACTCCCATAGCCAAATCTTCCACTCTGCAAGAGCAGACAAAGGTCAGTCATTCATGTGCCAGGCACAGGTCGAGGAGCCCTACACACACCCTGAGGATATAATATCCAAACAAATTGTGAGTTTAATGTGATGCCCAAGATGGCAACACAGAGGACAACCCAAGGCAAAAACCGGGTCTCACCTAACTCAGCCTTTAAAAGAATCCTTCAGAGAGGTAACATATGGAAGATGCTACACAAACATTGCATACAACTGAAACTTAGAAATCTTAGGGTGAATTCTATTTCATCTTCTTGCCCAAATTTCATTTCCTGCACAATGTGTGAACTGAGGTGAAATCAGGGCTACATTCCTGGCTGTACCCAAGTGCAGCAACCTTCTCCAGGCAGAAGGAATTATTTTGCATCACAAGGAAGGTGTGTGACTCCATTAACAGGGGACTAACTGTAAAGACATACCTCATATCGGGTCTTCACCACAGTCACTGGCAACATGCAAATCCCAGAAACTGCACGAGCAGCAGCACCCAGGAAGACAGACTCCAGGGCTGTGGGTGAACGGTCCACAAGAAACTTTTGCTTCATCACGTACAAAGTGCTGAAGTAAATCCCAACCCCAGGAATACATCTTGCAAAGGACTTCAGGAGAAACGGAAGCAGATGAAGAAAGGAAAAGCTTATATAAGACAAAATGTACTACAAAACATTTCTGAGACTGTTCAACTTGACAGGAAGCTTTGTAGAAGACAAACATATCACTAAAGCTAACATGCTGAGGAGAGAAAATAAGGTAGAAATCATTTATGCCACCAACAGACAAATTTATTGCACTCCTCAATGGCGGTTTTCTAGGAACAAGATATTCCAAACCAAAATGAAGTTCTTGCAGTTGCCACACCACATTTGCAAAAGTATTCAAATGTTCAGCTGCTCAGGACTGTCATAACCAAATCAAAGAAACTCACAACATTAATTCCTTAAAATAGAATGTAATCTTAATTATGTCATTTCCCTCATAATTGTACAAGAGTTGGCTATTAAATTCAGGCAGACCTAATAAACAATAAACAGTAAGCTTATTTATTTACTTATTTTTACAGGTCAGAGTTAAACCAGCCACTTACTGGAGAGACACCTTTCCAGAGCCCCAGAATACTCTCAGTACGAACAACCCTAAAGAGCAGCGTCACCATCCCAGCACGACCAGACCTGAAATAAAGACAGGAACTGAAGAAATGACCTGCTTCTGATCCTTGCCAGATCAGCCACTCCTTTCACTCATCTGTGCATTAACTCAGCACCTCCAAGGTGCTCTTCCTCATCTCAGTCTGCTTTTCTTGGTCAATCTTTCCAGGGCTTCTCCATCACCTTCTGTATCTCACAACTTGTAACACCCATTAGCATTTTTAGTTGCTCACTCTCTTTGTTAGCAGCAGCAGATTGTAGGTTGACAATAGCAAGCTGCATGCATGAAAAATTACCTGACAACCACACAGGATTTTTTTCAGGCAGAGGATACCCCATAAAACTGCATGGTAGCTACTCCAGCAAACACCAGTCTCTCAGATGAGAACAAATGTTCAGGTTACAACTTATTCCAGTGGCATTCATAACCACTCACAGATATTTTTGTTCTTCTGGAGCAAAATAACAATCCTTCTCCATAATATAAAAATACACCTCCTCTTTTACAAAGCCTCATTTCCCAGATTACAACTCTGAACTCCAAGCCCCAGCCAGCAAATAAGGCAGAAGCCTATGGCAGAGCACCTCCAGGCAGACACATCCCCCTCCTCTCACCCATTCACAGCAGGCTGAAGAGCTTGCAGACGTGTTTTCAGCAGGTCAAGGGGTTGGAAGAGGAGCGTGGAACAAGTGCCACTGATGGAGCCGCACACAAAGGCCTTTAGGACTGGATGCATCTGGAAGAGGAAGAATAGAACTTTAAATGGCCATTTAATTAAAAATAGCACAAGAAGAAACATTTCAGCTAATACATGGCATGCTATAGGAAAGAAGATGTGCTGATCCCAGATGCTAAGGTCAGCTGCTTAAGGCACAGGAAGCTTTTCCAGACCTTTTCTGAGACTGATCAAGTTTTATTTGTGGTTTTTGAGTTCTCTGCTTTTTCTGAGAGATTGTTCCAGAATCTCCCTGATATTCGGTGGTTGGTAAGAGTCTTCTGAACACCATTAGGCTACCCTTTGCCACGGCAAGTGAAATAGGTGTCCCCTTCCCACCACCCACCTGTACCTTGGCCGCACTCCCATCCACCTCGGCTGGCAGCACCTCCAACCCTTCCCTCCCATGCCCACACCGCGGTCCCCCCGCTGCCAGAGGCACTGGCGGGGAACCCTGCCCAGAGCCAGACACAAACCCTGCCCAGACCCGAACCCTGCCCAGACCCAGACCCAAACCCGGCCCAAACGCACTCAAAAGCCCCGCACGGCCTGCTCTGCTGAGGCTGCCTTTGCTGCCCACAGCGGCACTTCTCGGGAAATAATACCGCAGGAGGCACAGAGCCCACTGCAGGGTGAAGATTTTTAGGTGTTTAGAGAGGGTTTATATACTACAAACATATAACGGTGTTTGCTAATGAAGAACGAGTTTCTGCGCGAATCACGACAGACTAGAAAGCACGGACAGATCAGGAGCAGTGTGGGGCACGCTCCGAGCCAGCAGTGGTGGCCCCGAGGTCCGCCCAGACCCACCGTCACGGACCCGTCCCCTCGTACCCCCGAGGCCGCGGAACACGGCGCAGCAGCGCAGGGGGTGCAGCGAGCCCCCTCGCCTCCCACGGGGGCGCTGCCCCAGCCTCTCCACGGCAGAGCGAGCGAGGAGGGCCCGGCGCAGCGACCCGACCCGGCCGGGCCCGGCCCGGCGCAGCCGTACCTCCGCCTCCCGGCCCGGCATCCCAGCGCCGCCCGCAGCCCCAGAGCGCGGCGGGCAGCGGCGAGGTCCGGCCCCGTGCCAGCCCCGAGCCGGCCCCGCCCGGAGCACCGCCCACCCGGCGCATGCGCCTCCCGTAACCCTTCGGCCGCCCCGGCCTCGCTCTGCCGCGGCCTGGAGCCGGGTCCCATCCCGCCGCTTCTGCCCCGCATCGCGTGTTTGTCACGGCTTTTGGACGTTCTACATAGAATCGTAAACGTAAAGGGGTTGAAATGGATCTCTGAAGTTCATCTAGGTCCAGCCCCTGGGCTACGAGAGGGGACGCCTCCCGCTAGACCACACTGCTCAAGGCTCCATCCAGTGTTGCTTTGAACACTGCTTGGTGTGGGGCATCGACAGCTTCTCTGGACAGCCTGTTCCAGTGTCTCGCCACCCTCACACAAAAAAAAAAAAAAAAAAAAAAAAAAAAAAAAAAAAAAAATTCTTCCTAATAACTAAATAACTAACCTAAATTTCCTGTCTTTCAATTTATACCTGCTACTCCCTGTCCTATCATTGCAGCTCCCGATGAAGAGTCCCTCTTTGGCTTCCCTGTAAGGTCCCCTCCAGATACTGGAAGCCTTCTATGAGATCCCCACAGAACCTTTTCTTCTCTAAGCTGAACAGTCCCAATGCTCTGAGCCTGTCTTCATAGAACAGGTGCTCCAGCTTTGTGGCCTCACCTCCAACAGTTTCATGGCCTGAAGTTGGGGTTGCCAGAATTTACTCAGTTCCAGCAGCTGTACTCTATATTCCAGTGCTCTGTGCTGTATCCAGCAACTGAGCCCCAGTGCACTCTGTCAGACATGGGCAGTGGGAAGGGTCAGTTCATAACTGACAGCTTTCATGTCTTCCCTCAGTTCACACCTCCCACATCCCCACAAAACCAGCTTCCTATGGATACCCACAGTGTTGTTCAGAAACCTGAGATGCACACTGATGCATCCTTACCCCTGTTGCTAGTGTTTCCATTTGCTCATCCACATCCTGGGCCCAGAGCAGAGGTAGGCTGGCTTTCCAGAGCATTGAGGAAGTGAGCACCAAAATGAAGAGTTTCAGTATTAGACCTGTGCCAGCCCTGAGACTGTGGCTTTGCAGTACCTGCAGAGCCAGACACTGCTTATCAGCAACAAAACTGGAGGAGCTGGGAGGAGCAAGTTACGGCTTTGGAAGCTGCTTTTCTCAGAATTGCCTGTTTGCTGGGCCTTGGCCAAGTAAGGAATGACATGTCCAGAACGTCATGCTCCAGGTGTTCCGAGAAAGAAAACCCTGTGTGCAGCAGTAACCATTATGCATAAACTACTTCCTCTCCTGTGCTCACTTTGCCTTGTGGCAGTCCCTGAAGAAAGAGAGAACATACTTCTCTGAGAAAATGTAACACACAGGCTCACAAAAGCACTTCCTTATGGACTCCCTCTTCCCTTTGACAAGCTCCTTTCTTGTTAAGCAGTTCCCTCCTTGGGTGAGTGAATGCCTTTCATTTCATTAACTAACTTTGTCTGCTGACTTATGGAAAAATTCAGCTTGTCCCCTTCCCTCCTAGTGCTTCTTTCCCCACCTTACATCTTGCTCCACTGTGCACTAACACAGATACAACATGCATCACAGGCTGCATGGGAATCTCTGCTCCACTGCCTGGAGCTCCTCCTTCCTCTCCATCTTCACCAGCTGTGGGCTCTGCAGGGCATTTCTTTCACATATTCTCACTCTGTCACAGCTGCTGCTGCTGCACAGTGTTTCTGAATCACAGAGGCACTACCAATATCACCAATGGGCACAGCTTTGACCAGCGGAGGGCTGTCTTGGAATCAGCTGGGACTGGCTACTGTTGAGAGTTTTTTGCAGGACAATGGGCATATGCAACATATGCACAATCCAGCCTTCATAGAAACTGAGTAAGGTCACAATGCCCTTGAAGGACACGAAAGAAGAAGAACACACTCAGAAGCAGATGGTTCAGGATGCAAAGGCAGGCAAGAAAACCGCAGCGAGACACATGAAGAAGAAAAACTAACTAAAATTAACTGAAGTAGTAAAATGCTTGCGTAGAAGGATTTAACCAATCATTTATTAGCTTGAGGCATGAACAATAGAGAACAGTATAAATACAGCTTGCTTTTTGCAATAAATCAGCTTCACTTGATCATTTTGATCATGGTGTGATGTCCAATTACTGATCCTCCACAGGGTACTACCACCATGGGGGCAGATTCTGGCATCTTCTCACATCAGGCAGCCCTGCATCCCTCTTGCTACCAAAACTTTTCTTTTTAAGCCCAATCTGTTATACAATTGATTGTATAAGGAAGCTGTCTGGGATATATGTGTCATTTTGAAAAAGCCCCTTTGGCTATTTCTTTTGGCGTGTTTCTGGCTGTTCTGGATGGGATTGGGTAAGTAGATTATTTAGAGGGGTAAGCTTAACTGTATTAAGGCTGACAAACTCAAGTGATGCATTTGAAATGTTTCTATATGGAACTGGGGATGGTGTGGCTAGATTCACTTCCTCCATATCTTTGGGTAGAACAACAATTGACATTTTTGTAGTTTTCTGAAGCAAGATGGGCTGCAACAATATTGGCCCAAGTGGCTTGCATCCCAAGAAAGAGCTCATCCAGCATGAAACCCTGGCAGCAACAGCAGTCTCCAGGTTATTACCTTGCTGTGGAAGCCTTTTCTTCCTTAAAATAAGCCTCATGATGAACGAAGAGGTGAAACAGCACTGCTGATCTCACACATCTCTGCAGGGATGTGCCTCAATTCTGCAGGGATGCCCAGCAGAGGGAGCCGCGTCCCTGCATGTCGCTGTCCTTGTACTCTGATAGCCTGTCATCTCTATTTAGGAGATGAAAGATGAGAGGCACGGAACTGCCAAATCCCCGTTTGGTGGACACATCTTTTTCCACATTGAATAATTCCTGGTTGTTTTCTTTTCCACTTTAGTACCAAGAGAGTTGTGAGTGCCGTTTTAATCCTGCATTAGGGCAGTGGAGATCAAGCTTCAACACTGCCAGCAACTGCCTGTAACACTGCCTGTAACAGAAGATTGGGTTTCTGGTTTTAATTCCTAGTTTCAGATTTTGTAAGAGTTAATACCCAGCAGAGCTTGGCTGTCATGGCTTGAGTCACATGTAAAACTTTGACCTAATGTCACACTGCCCACCATGGCTGAGGAAAGCCATCCACTGCTACACATGCAATAGTTGCAGATTTTTTTGGTTCACAGAAATTTATCCCTCTGCCTTTGGATGGTGAGTGAATGTGAACATCCAAAGGGTTTGAGAAAGGATTTGAATTTCCATTTGGAATGGTTTGTTGAGAAATGCTATGGATTGATGCCCAGTGGGGTGCTCTTTGTTCAAAAACAAACAAAATGATGATATGACTTGTTGCAGACAGGTAGAAATATTATAAAAGAAAGGTCTTTTTAAATATGGTTTAGGCCCTGCTACTCTAGTTAAGCTAGCAGTAGCTTCTAAGTTCCCATAAGGAAAAGTCGTAAGAATGAAGATAGCACAACAACCTATTCTAGTAAGAAAAATAAATTTGCACCTGTATAAACAATAGATCTGTCCCATGAGAATCAGTGAAGAAAATATGTCAACAATCCAAGAATGGAGAGATTTGATGGAAAGGTAAAATGCCAGTTATTAACTAATTAATTGAGCAAGAAAACTAATAGCCAATTGGAGTTGAGCACAAGGTCTGTGAAAAGTGTATAAAAATGAATTATATTAATAAAGAATTGCCTTTTTCTGCTTGAGGAAACTGAGTCCCATCTGTTTATTAATGCAACATGACTTGCCTGAATTTCAGTAGTGCACCAAGCTCTAGTGAGGAGCAGCAGTATTTAAGGAGATAACACACACTTCAAATGCTCCCTGTTGCTCAGTAGGGCTGCTCCTTCCCCTGTATCTTGTGTTGTGGGGAAGATTGGGGGCAGCTGTGGGATGGAAGCTGTGTTGGGTCTGGATGTGGTTGCAGTGGGTATGTGGTAGGGTTGGTGAGAATTCAGGGCTGTTCAGGGCTTTATTTCAGTGTTAGTCTGTGAGAGCATCCTGCAGCATGCGCGTTCTGGGAAGAAAGGTTCAAATGTACTTGGCAGTGTTAGGATTACAGTTGGACTCAGTGATCTTAAGTGCCTTTTCCAACCTAAATAGCTGTGATTCTATGATCATTTACCTTAGGTATTCCTGTCTGTGCTCGGGTGGGTGCGGGGGGAAGGTGCCTTCCAAGGACAAATGAAATGTCAAAGCAAACATGGGGCCCTTTGCCATTGCAGGCTATTGGCAGCATTGGGCCATCCCCCTCAGCCATCTTCACCAAAAGCCCTAGGAGCAGGGCAGAGACAGCACTACTTACTCTCTCCTAGACACCAGAACTTCAGAGCAGGGACAGCAGGTGCAGGATATGCAGGTGGGAGACAGGAGCACTTCAAAGATGTGGAGGAAATTGCAGATCTCTTCCACTGAAGAATGTAAATGCTCAAAATGAAAACTGTGATCATACAGAAGATAAAGCTGACATTTCCGTTCTGTGGGTGTTAAGTACAGAGGCTGAACTCACTGGCTTGAGGTTTCATACATCTTTAATGTAGCAGTGGTCACACAGGGAAAGCGACTTTAGGACTGTGCACTGCCACAGTAAGGACCTTACCTGCAACTTGGAATTGCAGCATAAGCTAAGGTAAATATTGCCAGCCTATATACACAAAGGTATGCCTGCTGCTTAAAAATACGTGATATAAAGACAGGTTTTTTGCACTGTTTCAGACACAGAGTTGGATTATGGAGCAGAATTTCACAGACCTGCTGGGCAGCATTGGCTCTGAGGACATATTGGTGAGTCACTCCCTGCCGGGCTCTCTCCTGCAAGCTGGGGCCATTAGCACATTTTAGAGGTTCAGTTTTTCCTATGGGACACAGTACTGGTGGAGATAGTGGGCATTCAGAAGAAATCAGTGTGATTGTTGTTCTCTGGAAAGAAACAAAACACAGGGTGAAAATATCTTTAGCTGATGACACTGTGCTTGTGGAAGAAGACTGTCCTTGAGGGCAGAGGTAGTGCTAGGAGTGTCCTATGGAGGACATCCTGTCAGGGACGCTGCTATCCATCTTCTTTAATTGTTTGCTGTCACAAGTACTGCCCTGGGGGGTGGGCGAGCTGCGAGGGGCTGGTGAACAGGAAGGGGACATGCCACTGCTGCTGGTGCATCCCATTTCTGGCACTCAGCTAACTGGAAACAAAGCTTTTGGGAGATGAGTGTTAATATGTCAGTTTCTCCCTGGGCCATGCTCCCTTTCCCCTTTCAGAAGGAAACATAAAATAGGACCCCAAAACCCATATCAGGGGCTCTCAGCTTCCTGGCCATGCCCATGTTGTTGCTGGTTTGAGGATGGTCCCTGTCTCTGGCCTCAGTACCCTACCTGGACTCAGGCATGGGCCATGGCTCCACATAGTGGCAGCAGGAGGATGCTGGTAACCTCTACTAATGCCACAGCTGTGTTTTCCTTGATCTCCTCTGCCCCTGTGATGCCCCAGGATTCATCCTGGGTCCTACAGGGGGATGGCCAGTCACTTGTGTTCATTGCTCATTATACCACAGCTGTGGCACATCTGTTTTGTCCTCATGTAGCTTGGTGTGAGCTGACTCGTGCCTCGTATATCTGCTAATGTGGGATTTGGCTCATATGAATTTCGTTGTCCTTGAACAGATGAGTTACATCTCACCAACACCTAACTCCTCTGCAGCCTATGAATATGCCTTGTACTACTCAGAGCTACACATCATCTGCAATCCTGAAGGTATTCCAGCATTTGCATCTACCTTATTTCCAGTGCTGTACTCCATACTGTTTGTGGCAGGCCTCGTGGGAAATGCTTTGGTTGTTTGGATTCTGACAGTCTCCATGAAAATCAAGACCATGACTGACGTGTATCTGCTGAATCTGACTGTCTCTGACCTCCTCTTGATATTCTCCCTGCCCTTCTTGGTTCAGTACTCCATTGTGAGCCAGTGGACTTTTGGAAATGCACTGTGTAAAATTATCAGCTCAGTTTACTTCATTGGTTTCTACAGCAATGTCTTCTTCATAACCATCATGAGCGTTGACAGGTACTTGGCCATAGTCCACTCCCTCCAGGTCCAAGGGATTCGGACAACTGCCGTTGGGTTTATCACCAGTCTGGTCGTTTGGGCAGTTGCCATTTTAGCATCAATGCCAGACTTACTTTTTTTCCAGGAAGTGAATGACAATAACCAGATTAAGTGCCTCCCTCACTATCCTGATGGCCACAATGGCTGGAAGACTTTCAGTAATTTTTTAGTCAACATCCTGGGGTGGCTAATCCCTGTTGTTGTCCTCATTTTCTCCTATCACAGCATCTTGAAAAACCTTCAGAAGTGCCATACCAAGAACAAGTACAAAGCAATTAAACTGGTTTTTATTGTTGTCATTGTGTTCTTTCTCTCCTGGACCCCTGTCAACATCGTGCTGTTTTTGGACTCTCTGAGGAACATGTCCATCATCGATGACTGCCAGACAAGCCAAAGGCTAGACCTAGCCGTGGAGCTGACTGAGGCACTCTCCTTTGTCCACTGCTGCCTCAACCCAGTCATCTATGCTTTTGTGGGTGAGAAGTTCAAGAAGCATCTCTGTGACATTTTCAAAAAATCTGCATGTTTTCTATCGAACTGCAAAGGCTACGGGGCTTTCAGTGGGCGCAGCCTGGACAAGCACTCCTCTCTGCACACAAAGTCCTCACAGCTGTCTTATGTTGGCACTGTCTTGTAGAACAAGTCCAAAACTATCATCCTGGACAGGGGACCTAAAATTGAGAAATCCTCAACTGTGCATCCACAGCCATCGGCTGTTTGAGCAACCTTTTAGGACACGAAAAGTAGAAGCAGCTGCTTGGTTTTGCTTTTATTGTGGTTGCTTTTGGTGTTCTCACTTTTTAGAGGTTTTTTTTTTTTTAATCATCCTCCCTTTCCCTTGGCACCTCCTGCCTTGCTTGCTTCATGAAATTACCAGCAGACTCCCACACTGCCAGAGCAACGTGGAGAGGTACCTCAGAAATATACCATCCCCCCTTCAGACTGAGTACTGAAAAGAGCTGTTTATGCTTCCAAACCCTGGACACTTGGCCATTCCTTCTCTTGTCTCAGCAGAGTGTGATGGCTTTGTGAGCAGGGATGGGACTCACTGCAGAAGTAGAAACCTGCTCTTTGGAGGAAAATGGGGCCCAAGCTTAAGGTGTCATGCCAGATCTGAACAGTGCTTCCAGCCCCAGAAGAACTTACTGAGCGAGTAATTGGATAAGCAACCAAGAAATAAATACTGTCCATGTTTTGGTAAAATCAATATCAATTAATATCTAGGTATGATCCTGATCATCCTGACTCCTTCTTCTACCAGGGCCTGCAGCTTCTTGGCTGGAAGGGTTTGAAGCTGTAGCTCAGAAATGACACTGTGAATGTCAAGCAACAGCCCCTATGGGAATGAATGAGTGCTGTAGGAATGGATAGAGAAATTGTTACCAGGAAAAAGGCTGAAGAGTGGAAAAAATAGTGGGTGTGAACTGTCACATGTCGCTGTCAGGGGACTTTCTGAACAGTTTTGAACTTTTTGGACTGGTAACTTGTGTGCCAGTGTGGTCACTGCTCTTGAGCAAGCATCTGGGGTTGACATTCCAGTTACTGTTCCAACTTGGAATGACTGATTTTATATATGTGAATGGCTACCCATTCGTATAGATATATCTATATGTATCTGTATGTATAGAGCTATGTACGTATGCATGCATATCTGTACTTGCCCATGTGTGTATATATACACAAATACACACCCATACACCCATATATATACTTTTATATGCACAAATACTCTTAGATAAATGCAATGGTTTTCTAAATCTTTTTGTTCTCTTCTGTTTGTCCCTGCAAGATAGCACCATATTTTAAGTTTCATAATAAAGACACTGTGTGCAGTATAATTGCACTATCTTTACATCTGAGGAACCTGTTTCATCGTTATTTGTGTCACCATCTGCATTTCATTCTGTCCGGACAGATCTACACAACTGATAGTCCTTCCAGCTGCCTATTCTCAGCCCCCTCTTCAGTTCAGCTGCTGCCTGGCACAGCAGTACAGTCTCTACCTTTCAGGTGCCTTACTGCCAGCCAGGCTTTTTTGGATATGCAAACCCTCAGGTTTTCTTAAAAGGGTTTCACAAAAACTCAAGGCAAAGCCAAAGGGTGATGGGCAGGAGGGTGGCACCAACTCTCTCCCCTGCAGGTTCACAGTGTGAGCCCTCTGGAGCACAAGAGCACAGAAGCACAAGAGATGGGAATGATTTCTTCAGCCTCAGCAGCCTCACCCTGCACCCCTTGTGCGAGTGCTTTGGGACAGGGGCTGGAACCCATTTGCCCAAGCTGGCAAGATGATGATGGCCTTTCTCTGGTTGCTGAGCATGTCTGCTGGGGGACATCTTCCTCTGCTCAGAGGTTTCATTGATTGCTGTTATGTAGCTGATGGAGAGAGGCTGTGATCCAGGGCTTCCCCACAAGGACTGTAACCCAGTGGCATGAGGGTAGCCTAAACATGCAGAGCCTTCTTTGCAGTCTTTCACTTTTTGAGCTCTCACTGGAGGAAATCCTGCCCTGTTGTTGCCACAACACCTTCTAGCAAGGAAGCAAGAGATGCTTTCTGCAGCTTAAAGGGTTTTTCTGCCAGAGGCAACTGGCTTCTGTTTTATCAGCAATAGCAGGAGCTCTGAGTTGGACCTGACCTCAACTTCTCCTCACTGCCCAGCTGCTTTAAGCTGGTACTGCTGCCTTCCTGTGCAAAGGGAGAAGGTGATACCCACATCCGTGATACCCACAGAGCTCCTCTGCTTTCTGAAGGAATGAGCCTGGAGCAGTGTGCTGCCCTTCCAGTGCCTGTGAGAGCATTGAGAGCAGAAGACATCTTCCTGTATCTGTGCTGACCACTGACAGCTTGAGGAAAATTCCAAATTTTAGGGTTTTCCCAAGAGCAGGGATCACAGGAAGCTGAAGCTAAAGCATCCAGCACAGCCCCAATGCCTGCTCACTTACTTGCATAAAAGGTACCCATCACAGCTGTTCCACCACAGTTGTTATATGGTTCCTGCTCATATCTGCTGCTTACCTTCACGTCCTGATCTTGCTTTTTCTTTCTGCTGAGATAATGCAGGTTAAAGAGGATTTGGAATGATGTTGGCACATGAAACAGTCAGATGCAATCATGTTTTGGCTTCTGCACATCATCTTAAAGCAGAGACCAGAGTAACTGTTACCCACATTCAAGCTTAAACCTAAAGTGCATACTTGTTTTCTTTTGATTTACTAGTGTTACTTGCACCAGAGGGTTCCTTCTACAGAGGGTCTCTTAGAAAGATGGAGACTTTGTCTGATGCCACTCATGATGCTCTCTGAATGTCTGGCCTTGACAGGCTGGAGCACTGCAGTGGCACCAGGGGTGCTCATCACTTCCCACACTGCAAACATGTGCAGCAGTTGTATGGGCATGTTTAAGGACCATGCTGTTCAACTACAGCAGCAAAAAGTGGGATGTAGGAGGGAGGACATGCCAGCTTATGATGTTGCTAGATCCCTCAGAAAATAGTGTCAAGTGGGACCTAGCAGGTTGTTCCATTGTCTCAGCTCTGAGCTGCAGGACTGCCACTTTAGCACAGATAATCATAGTCTGTTGTCCCAAAACAGTAAAATATCCTGGAGTAAGAAACTAGTCTATATCTGGCTTTTTCTGGCGTTATGCTGAAGCCCCCTTCCTAAGACAACATGAGACAAACTTATTAAATCCTTGGCAGAATCTCTGGCCTTCAGGCCACTTGTTCAGGCCACTGCATGCAGTTTGGGGATGAGGATGGGACTGACTTGGTGCTGTCTGTTGTGGTAACATCCAGCTACAGCTGGAGGTCAGAACCAGGCAAAACTGTAAGGAGGGGAAAAAGAAAGGTTACTGAAGGGTATTTGTGTCCCACTCTTCTCTTAGCTAAAGGATGTTCCTGTGCAGGGATGGGCCTCTGCATTAGCATACATGAAACTGCCATAGCCTGACTCCCCAAGTAAATTGTGTCATGTCCAGGAGAATCCTGTTTTATTTTCAGCCTCTTGAAAACACTTTTTATATATACAACTATATGTGTACCAATTATGAAGCAGTATGGAAATTGCTGACTGTGCCAGAAGAGGGTCCAGAAAGGTGCCTCATGTCAGAAGAAGAAAAAACCCCATGACTTTAGCTATTCTGTCCAGATATAAAAATAGTTTGGGGAGTTGAAAGGTAATTATAACTTCAGTCTGAATATATCAGGTTTAACTGTAATGTGTGGGCTGATATTTATATTTGGTTAACGTACCTTAAATGTTAATGTCCCTTAAAAGGCAGCAAGTAATACTGGGCAAAGCAAAGCTGCTCCTGTAGTGCGTCAGTTTTGACGCATGACTTGTGAGCAGTGCGCTTCTGCTCTAGGTAAATCTGTGTTTCTGCTGACTTGGCTGAAATGCCAAAATGTACGGAAACAGGTCACAGAAATCCCCACCTCAGAGTAGCACTGATTTGGGTTCCTCCAGCCTCTGCTGACGTGTGTGTCTGCTGGGGCCTCATTCTGAGCCCACATAGCTCTCCGGGCCTCCGGGTGTCCCTGCGGCTCTGCTGTGCTTTCCAGCAGCCAGTGCAATGCTGGCGTCAGCAGCTGGGTCAGACTTACCACGTTGGATGAGCTCTGTGCAAGAGAAAAGTACCACCAGGCAAACAGCAGTGTCAGCTGTGTCATGCCAGCAAACAGCTCTTCCTCCCCATGCTCCGATATCCAGGCAGATTTCCCACTAACATTAATGAATGTGCATGCAGGTCTGCATTGCCAAGACATTCATCCCTTTCTTCACCAGGCACCCTTGGAGGATGTGCAGTCTCTGTGATCCTCCACATGCCTGAGTTCAGAGAAGGTGTGAATATGCGTGCAGAATGTGAGGATGGACAGAAGGAAGGAAGGAAGGACAGAGCCCTGGCCTAACCCAGACTGCCAGGACATTGCAAAAGTATTGATTGCCCTTGGTGTTTGAGTCAGCACCAGCCTTGACTGCAGCCCGCAGCAAGGTAAAGAGATCAGTGTAGCAAGAAATGTTTGCAAACCAGCTGCCTTTCCTATACAACAAGGAGTAGAGGAAACAGGTCTCGTTCCCTAATGCTCAGCTGGGCTGAGGGCAAGAGCAATGCTGGGTGGTTTCCTTGGCTCTTTGTCCATGCTCACTGCAAGGCAGGCAGCATTTCCAATCTCTTCTCTCTCTATGTCTGCATCTGTCTCTGTACCCCTGCACATCTTGCACCACCATCTCTGCACATCTCGGTGTCCCCAGCACCACCCTTCCCTGAAGTGTGCTCAGCTGCAGAGAGAGGTGGTGCTGGTGCAAATGTACCCAACAGCTTCAGCCCTCATAAGCAGCACAAGGGAGGCAGAGGGGAGGGGGGGAGGGAAGGAGGGAGGAAAGGCATTTCTTTATTCAGCATTTTGAAAAGCAGTTTGCTGTTGGAGTGTGGCTCTGCAGCCATTCCTCCTGCCTGGATGAGCCTGGGAGGGAAGGGATGTGGTTGCCCAGCCAAAGGCTTCTTCCCATCTTTCTTGGGCCATCTTTGTTGGAGCTGACCTCACGAGCAGGGCAGCCTCACAATGCGCTGTGAGTGATCAGTGTAACTCAGGTACACCCTGAAACAGGTGGGTCTGAGTAACTCACAGGCACATCACCTATCCCAGGGGAGGAGGACACCTGCAGGAGACCTGGCTGAGCCTCTGCCACCTCTCCAGGGCAGGACAGCACCATATCTGTGTGACAGCTGGAGCTCAGGATCACAATGGGATCACCAAGGCATGAGTGAGCCTAAGCACTGAACTGTTTCAATTCCCCTATCCCTTCTGTGACATTTCTAATGTGGGAACAAATGTTTCTCTTAACTTTTGATATCTGTTTGAGCCACGCTCCTTCTGCTTGTAGCAACTGTGCAAACATTCAGCTTTCTGTCCCTCTTCTCTTCACCAGCCCTCAGGATGAAACATTTTCATCCCTATACATGACTTTTCTCTTCCTCACTGGAAATTTCTGCATCCCCACCTTTTTAATGTAGAATAAATGCAGCTCCCAGTGGTAGCTGGAAAGACATCAGAGCTCAGTTGTCTTCTTGCATGTCTGCAGAACAATGCCATGAAGGGATGAGGCTCTATCTGCTGGATTTTGTCTCAAAAGTGAGGCACAGAAATGATTTCTGTGATTTTTGGGTGTGTCTGTGTGTGAGCAGCTGGCGCTCACATCTGCACCAAAAGCTGCTGGCTGGGCTCTGCTGCAGGACAGCGTGGGAGGAACAGGACCCCGATGTGGCAGGGGCGCAGTTCCAGAAGTGCCTCTACCCCCCTGACAGAAAAGATGAGAGTTTTGGAGAAATTATAAGAGAAAAGATGTCCAGCAGGGGTCAGTGCAGTCACGGCTATGGTGTGTGTCATGTTGCTGTGCCACGCTGAGCAGTTCTGCATCCCAGAGATCCTGTGGCGCTCAGGGGCTCCATCCTGGGACGATGGTGCAGGTACCCCCAGGCCACTACTGTTCTCCATTGGCCCGCAGAGGGGACTCCAGTGAAACTCTTGAGAACCAAGAGAGCCTCTTTTCACCACCAAAAGCGCCCCCATCAGGGTTTCCTGCATGGCAGCAAAAGCAGAGTGTGCCGGGGAGCAGCATTTTGATCCTTCAGACTAGACATTTCTTTACCGAGTGCTTTAGTCCACAAAGCTTGAACTTGCCAGTGATACTGTGCAAAACCCTGCCTCCCCAAGCTGACCTGGCAGCCTGGCCACAGAGCAGGAGGAGATGCCAGTGGTGTTGAAGTACCTCTGGTCTCCCCATCTATTGAGAGAAATGAGTTTTCAAATTTGGAAGGCCGCTCAGAGGGAGGTGGAATAAAAAGAACAGGGTGTTTGCCCCTCTTTATCCACAGGGTCCCTGCACATACCTCCTTTACTCTTGATTTCTTCCTGTAAAATCACTGTGTGCCTCCCAGCTGAGAAAGCAGCACACTGCACCTAGCCCTTCCCAGGAAAAGTCTCTCTGATTACAAGGGATGCAATGTCTTTTTTTTTAGCTTGGAGAAACAAAAGATGTTTTCATCTATTGCATATGGACCTGAATGAAGATCTTTTCAGCAGGTTCCTCAGAATTTTTTATTCCTGAGCTGTCCTCAATATGATTGAACAGAGGCTAAAGATGGAGAGCAGATATACGGTTGATGTGGCAGTTGCCTTTCAGGTGGTATTGGTTTCACATCTCTCTATGCTGCACTACGAGTGCACACCATAATAATGAGTAGCACTCTTATCTGGGTTTATCACTCATAGCAGAATACAGCAGAATGCCTTTTGTGTCTCCCAGGGATGCCTGCTGAGGATCTCTGTGAGTCAGCTTGACTTGGTTTTTCTTTAATTGCAGTCTCCAGATAAAACCTGTGTGGGTAAAATTTGACAAACTTCATTTCCTTTTGAGGGGAATAGCCTGCTCTGTGCTTGGTTCCAGTTAAATTCTGGGCACACAGGAGGAAGAGGTTGATGACCACCTTCAGGAGAACCCTATTCCTAGGAGGTTCTTTCTACCTGGAAGTAAGCAATGCCTGGGGTCAGCCTCTCCTGCTGTTACATATGGGAAGTCCTGACCCCCCTTCTTTTTGGGTTTTGCCTGCAAAGATCTACACCAGAGGTACTGTGCTGAGTATTGGTGACCCAGGAGTGGGTGCCTGTCTCCATGACAGTTCCTGAAAAATCCCTTTGCCAGGACTCCTGGGAAGATGAAAAACCTCAGCTTCTCCATGTTTTGCTGCTCCGGAATGTGATTTGGAGAGTGGTTTACCCAACATGTGAATTGTTCTTTTTATTTAATGACCAGTCCCAGTCCAGCTGTGTTGGACTCTCTGGTCAGTCATGGGTCTTTATAATTCATTCTTGTCTAGCCTTCTGATGTATCCTTTCTCTTTATTTAGTATAGTTTTAGAATATTATAATATAATATAATATAATATAATATAATATAATATAATATAATATAATATAATAATAAATCAGCCTTCTGAGAACATGAAGTCAAATCCTCATCTCTCACCTCGTCCTGGGGACCCAGCACCACAACAGATGCCCACCAAGGTGAGGGTGGCTGTGTCTCTCTGGGTTCTGGCCATGTTTTACAGCTCAGCAGCAAACCAGCTTGGCATGTGCAGGTCCCCAGTGGGGAAGCTCCTGCTGGTCTCTCTGTGCCTTCTTTACAAGGCTGAGGGAGGTGGGGGCTGGAGGGACACAGCCCTTCATCATCCCCATGAGGACATGGGAGACAAATTTAGATTTGGGTGTCCTCTAAACAACAGCACATCTACAGACACAACAGTGCTGCTCTGATAGTATTAGACTATCACTGCCATTGAGAAAAGCTTCATTCAACTTTCTGAATCTCATGATTCTCACACAATGAGAACATTTTCTTAGTACCATCTACCAGAAATGATCTTTCCGAAAGTTAAACTTGGGTAGTCATAGATCCTACTTTCAGGATGTGGGGAGAAACCAGCCTTTTGATGTTGTCCTGAAAACAGTGCAGAGTGCTTTACGTCTGTTTTTAAAGTGGTCTGCTGGTACTTGTCAGAGAAAAAGGTGAGTTTTGAAAATTCACTGCTGTGGCCCTTTATAATTCCCTACCCTTTAAACTTTCTTTCCAGCAGTGTATCTTTGCTGTCCCTGGCTAACACCTGTCCAGGAGTTAGTTCCCTGATTATTTCTACAGGTGCTTGTCCTGGCTCACTTGGCTGACATCACTTGCATATTTTGGCTGATGTTGGAGGCACATGGTTTGACTTTAATTACATTGCTATGTAGTTGTTGGGGATTAGCATTTGCTAGATGAAGCATAATACAGTAAAAAACCACAAAATGTGGCAGAAATACCAGAACTGAACTTACATGAAGATGTTTGCCTGGTAACTTGCTAATCAATCCACAAGCAACAGCTCAGGCAACCTGGAAGATACTCTCCACCCACAAAATCCCACCAAGGTCAGCCTGCCTGAAGACAGCACAGCTCTGCCTTTTGGGAGAAGGCATTTTAATCTCCCTTGACTTCTGAGGCAGGGGCAGTACCTGGGGGTGTTTCCAGGGCTGCATTCCATGTGTCCTGGGGGGCCTTGGTATTGGTGCAGCAGCCAGCTGCATGCAATGTCTGTTTCCCATAACACACCCACTGCACATCCTCCTGCCCTGCTCCACCCCAGAGGAGCTGCTTTTGTGTCCAGGGGTGCCTGGCAGCGTGCTTCACAGCACCCAAATTGTGCTGCACTCATGGTGCAACCCTGAGCAGGATGCTCAGGTCAGGGGCCAAGAAGGGTCCTTGATTTTTGAACATCCCAGTATTTTAAACCTTCTGACTCCACTGGGTTGCAAAGAGAGAATAAGCTTAAAACCTTGTTTACAGGCAAAGGAGGGGCACAATGTATCATAGGTAGAGCCAAGAATTTATTGTGAGTGCAATGGCATTCTCAAGGCTCCAATTGTTACCAATTTAAATCGGCTGGTTGCAGAAGAACAAGAACATTATTGCAGCTTCTATTTTTTGCACACACATAGTTTCTATCCATTTTCCTGGCATTATGCTCACCCTTATCCCTGCTCCTTTGAGTCCTAAGGCTGGTGGTTGTGAAGTGAGGGGTTAGAGAGAGCAGTGGGTACCTCCAGTCCTTCCCTGGGATGAGTGCAATGTTCACCCTGATTTTCCTTATTTTTTTCCTGGATCTCTTTTGGATCGTTTTTCTATGTTTTTAACATGCTTCTGTACCTTCTTCTCTCTTCACTGGTCTATGGACAACCTACCATTTTACCATCTCCAGATCTGCATTTTTTTTACCTGACCATCAGTGAGGTGTGTAGTGCCAGTGCCAGCCTGTGCCCCATCTTCTACCATCCCATACCTGTGCTCCTCTGTGCTGCATCCTGCATCCCCACAGCTCAAGGACCCTGCTATTGTACCAAACCTGTATTTCTACACACTGTTCTGTGTCTGAGTGAAAAATGTCTCATTCTGCATAGAATGGGGGAAACTAAGGGAGTGACAGCTATCACATGCCGCCGTGGCACCTCAGGCCACTTCTGTCTCTGTGCAAATCCTGTCCCCTGTAAGCACTTCTGTCCCTCTGAGTGGCTGCATCCTACTTGGTGATTTCACAAGAAGCCAGCAGGACCCCAGCACAGCACATCAGTGCTTTCTCAGCTCAGCCCCAAAGCTCTGCCCAGGAAGCCAACACGTTCATGTAGGCACGAGCATTAGAGAAGAGGAAACATACATTTAAATCCAAACAGGCTCATCTGGAAGAAAACATTGATTTTCAATGCAGCTATGAATTAAGGTAAGAGACAATTATATTTCCCCTATAATTTGACAGAGCAAAACAAGACAAAATGGTGTCTCATGAACTTAAGGAAATTCTTCACTGCTTAGTGCTTGGAACCGAAATGATATTTAATTTGGGTAAAGATGATGTGGGTACTGTTTACAAACTGTGGAAGTAAAAAGGGAAGCACTTCTGTTAACGAAGTGAACCAGGACAGATAAATTTTACTCAGTCACTAATTATTTGTGGCATCTTGTGGTACGAGGAATATTCACCCTGGGTAGAAATCCTCAAGGTTAGTAAATGCTGATATATGACTAGTGTGCAACATTAACCTAGAAGGACAGAGCGAGAAGATACCAGCCTTCTACTTCATTAGAAGCTTTTTCTTTGATGTCTGCAGAGATTGCACAACTCACCAGCATTGCTTGCTTCTAGTTTTAGTCAGTGAACCAACGTCCAAAACCTCACTGATACTGAAGGACAGCCCAAAGGAGAAAATCTGGTAGAGTCAATAGAAAGCACCTGATACAGACAGACCAGCAAGAGAGCAATGGAAATTAAAAACATTTTAAAGCCCTTACCTTTCTGTATGGCATACTTGATTTTCCTGTGACTCAGCTTTCCACAGGAAAGATGTTACATGAAGATGTCTGCCATGCCGGTTTGGGTGAGACATTTGAGTAATGCCACAGTGGTGGCAACCCACTGAGTACTTGTGAGATATAAACACAGATCCACAGCAGTGGTTTCCAAAATCTGGTCTGCTGGGGCGAGCCCTGTGTGCAGCCAGAGGCAGGGAACTGGATGACAGGATAAAAGAAGGCAACTGCAATGAATCAAAAGGGCTTCAGCAGTACAGAAAAAGTCCAAAAGGGAGAAAAAAAGGCTAAAATTTGACAAAAGACAGCACATAATAAATTGAGACTCAGTCCCATAGAAAACTTGATATTCACAGAAAGGAGCTGGCAGCTCCAGAACATAAATCTCAGCCATACATAATCAAGAAGGTTTAATGTGCTCTGCTCTCAGAAATGATGGAGAAGATGATTTAAAAGATCTCCAACTGCTGAAGAGCTTTCTCCGATTTCTCAGGGATGCTGAGGCAATTTGAAATTTGGCACAAAAAGGGGTGGGGGCAGGAAGCAAATAGATGCCACAATAAAGGCAGTGAGAGGACAGAACCAACAGTAACCATAAACAATTACAAACAGTGCTCATAGCTACAAATAATCACCTGTTTTTGCTGTCCCTTCAACAGAAAATACAAAAGAAATTTGAATGCTTCTTCAGAAGAGAAAGCCTGGGAAAAAGAAATACTGAGGAAGAGCAGGTAAGAGAAAACACTGGGAAAAAGGTCAGCTGTACATTTGAAAAAATAGATACAGAGTGCCTGAGCAACTGTGCAAGCAGAAAAGGCAATTAGGGGAACTTACAGGTTAGATGAAATTACTGTGAAATAAGTTTTCCAAGAAAATCCTCATCCTGGCAGTCACCATCCAGTCACCATTGTCAGATGACAGCCCCAACCCGCAGTTTCCTGGGGGCAGCTCTTGGGAGGGCAGCTGCTCCCTCAGCTCTGCCACTGCTTCCCCAGCAGCTGAGTTAAAGTGCTCCCCAGCCTCTGTGAGGACCAAAATAAGCACTGCTCTACAACAATATCACTATTTACTGAATTTCCTATGCCCTGGCTGATCCCTGGCAGCAGGGCACTGCTGGGAAACCATCTCAGGCTGCAGAAGCTCTGCAGAGGTCCCTTGCCTCTGGTCATAGGATCAAGACCACCCTGAGAGACATGGATGCAAATTTCAGAACCATTTCAGTGATTTTTGAACCTCAATTTTAACATGCAGGGGAGACGCGGGAGTCTGAGTCGCACTGTCACATCATCTTTCCTAAATGCTTGGAGTCATTTCTGAAACAGCTTCACGTGCTCAAGAGACTTGCTCATGCCCTGAAACATGAAACTATTCTCTGCTCCATTGAGTGTGCAGGCACCAAGGCTCCTGCATATCCACCCTGGCAGCCTCAGAGGGGCTTTGTCCCCCCAGAGCTGAGATGAAACCACTAAAAGCTTCGGCTCCCTCTATAAATACACCAGCAACCACAGGGGAGAGCTGCCAGGGGTTTATCACGACTTAACTTGGCCCCGGTAAACCACGCGCTGCTGTGGTGAAGCCGTCCCTTCCAACTGGCTCACTGCCAGTCTGCCTGGTGGGGCAAAATAATTAGCGAGTGGGGGGATGTTTCTGGGGGCAGGATGTGCCCAGGACACCTGGGTTCAGTGCCCTGTGCCTGCTTTGCTGTAGTGGCAGCACAAACAACCTGAGTGAGGCCACCAGCCTGGCCAGTGCACTGAGGGAGCAAGGGCAAGATCTTGTTCAAAATAATACCTCTGTTGTTGCTCTGAAAGACAGGTGATGTAGCCCTTGACATTGGCAGAGATATCCAGCAGAAAGTCCATGGTTTTGGGTTTTCTTTATAAATCCTGAATACACCTAATTTTGATGTGATAGGCTAATATAAATCTTGTGCTCTGATTACTTGCTGTTACTTCCAGATATGCATGGAGCATCATTGAGAAAGCACTTTCCAAAACTGTAATGCCCTAGGCAAAGGTGAGAGAGACCCTAAGGATTTTGGACTCTGCATTATCTCCTCCTGCCATCCATGATCAAAGTCTGATCTTTCCAAGTACATTTTTCCACCAAAAACCTATGGTTTAAGTTTGTCGGTTTACATGCTTCTCATTTTCAGCTAGTGGTGTCTGCTTCTAATTTAGTTTGTGGTATTGGTGTAAAACCTGTAGAACTGGATCAGGGAACTGGCATTTTTAAAATATCTTTGACCTAAATACTTTTGTAAGGGGATCCAAGACTTTTACAATATTCAGTCATGTTCTTATCAGCAGTGATTTTATTGCCTTCTATTTCTGAGTCATTTACTTTTGACACTTTAAGTGGCCTAATTCTTTGAAAGCCTCAGCATCATATTTCTGCACCTTCAACTTCACCTTAAATTGGAAAATTCAATAACAAAGCATCCCAGAGAGCTACTTGTTTTTAAAAAACTCATCCTCAAAATACTGGGGGAAGCCTCCATAAATTAAATTAATTACCAAATTGAAAAGCAATTATTAGGTTTGCAGAATTCTGATGGGCCACAGAAATAGTCCAGTTGATCTGATAGTAAATGATAGAAGAAAGAAGAAAAGCCAAAGAAAGACATTTCCTCATCCTAAAGTCATTAAGGAAGAGCTGGAGGGACAGCAAGCATGTGGCATTACTCCACACTCACTCAGAAGCTGGGGAGGAATGAAAAAATAACTGGTTAGGTGGGAAAATACACAGGTTTCAACAGGGTGGTTATTTGATAATAACCTCTCCAAACTGTGCTGCTTTCTTTCCACAGCTATCACGATAGCCTCACTGCTAACCCCACACCAGCAACTGCTCCGTGGCTTTCACAGGACCCTCTTCCTTCCAGGGCTCACACCCCCGGATTTGAGCTAGCTGGTGCTGGGCAGAGCTCAAAGGGTTTAGCTTTTACAGTCATTTATCACCAGGAGAGAGTAATGGTTGTTCAGAAAATTGTGCCCCAACCTGATCTGCCTCCCTGCCTGTCAAGGGCTGTAGGATTTAATCCAGCACCCACCTACTGAGCTTCTCCACTATGTCTGGCCTAAATCCATTTCTCAAAGTGAAGACCCTCAGACATGCAAAAAATGTCCTTTTCCTACCTGAAGTCTGTTCCAGTCATTAGCCTTTCACTATTAAAAATGTTCATCTTATTCCTGTCTTCCATGTTTCTGGTTTGAATTTCCCTGCATCACTGTAAAGGATACAGTGATGCAGGGAATCCCACTCAAATAATTAGCAAGATTATTAACACAAGCAAAAGTGAAATCAGATGTTACCAAATTGTTCCTGCAGACCCTGTATCAAGCTCTGCTCTGCATCCCTCTTTTGTTCCTTCCCTCATGGAAGCTCTTTTAACACCTGAGCGTTGCATCAGCTTTTCTTGCAGTCTAGTTTCCTCTCAGATATGCCCCCACAGTTGAGACATGGCCTGTGTTGTTTAACTCCCAAGCGTGTCACTTTGGTTACATTTGGCTCCATTAGGGCCAATGTGAATCATCCAGGAAGCCCCAGATTATTCAGATTGTCTGAATCACTCTCTGGTCCTGTAACCCTTCTACCTTCTACCTCTCTAGTCCTGTAACCCTGCCAGCTCTCATTGCCAGTGTGCTTTCAGAACAATGATGAAAACACCAAAGAGTTTTTGGCTTTCAACTTGTCATTTCCACAGACGTTTTTCAAGCAATATTCCCAGTTCAGCAAGGCTTCCTCCATGGATGTCTGTCTTTTGAGATCTGATATCTAACTGCTCCAAATCCCATTGCAATGCTTTGTTGGTCTTTCTTTGGGCTGGAGACGTGTTACCAAATAAGCATGCAGTGCAAGTCAGAGTTCCAATTCGCCCACACAGCTCCCTTTTTCAGCCTTGCAATCCCATCAAATGCCCAAACTAAAAATCCTCTTCTACAAAGTCACACAGGTTGGCCTTAGCTGCTCTCTGCCCCTTAACAGTTTAAATTCATTTTGCCTGAGTTAAGGGTTAGGTTAGATCAGCCCTCTCACCTTGCTTCCCACTTTCAAAGGTCTGCATGTAGAGGTGGAATAGGGAAACATCTCCCCACTTCAGGACTGAATGAAAAACTGAAATTTAAGATTTAAAGTAACTGCATTTGGTGGGATGAGCTTGCTTTCGACCTTGGCTATCTAACATGATCCCAACCAGCTCCACAGGCCATTGCCTATGAATGGAACCACCCTGACCTGAAAAATAAACTAAGTTCATTACAGGAACTAGCAGGGTGTAGGACTAGCAACCAGGCTCCATCTCTGGTTCATGTATTAACCCTAACACCTACGTTTGGGCTGCTGTATTATCTAAACCATGGGTAGAGGTGTCTGTGGCAGTCTAATTTCTGTGGTAGCTGCTTGCCAGGGTGTTTAAGTTTTACCCAGAGTGCTATCTCCTCCTAGTTCTCACCCAGTTCTGGTTATTTACTTTAATCTCTTTTCTTTTGTGTGTGAGGAGTGCCACCATATCTTCAACATTTAATTTGGAGGTGCCTGAGGTCATCCTTGTGTTCTTGCTGAGAATCACCAGCTGGTAAGAAGCAGGTGGGTGTAGTTACAAATGCGAAAAAGCAAGAGCATTTATATTTGGGTGGGGCCATGGCAGCTCAGATCTAAGGGTGTAAAAGGGATACATGTGCACCTGTAGGGTTTCACAGGGTTTCTCACAAAGCCTACAGCTTTCCAGGGCCAGCTGATTCATCAGGTTATTCAGGGTGCATTGAAAACATGTTTTTCCTAGCATGAGAAAAACATGTAAGGATCACTCAGAAATGCTGACTAAGGTGTGAAAATCTTTGTGGGGCTGAAATACTTTTATTAGCATATTGTGCAAATCTGAAGCGTGACCCTCTAGCAGAGGTCTGGATTTGGTCATTGTTTTCACTTCTTTTAATTTGGTGGTAGGATGAGCATGACAGGGAGGCAAACTGCTTGTTGATCTCCCTCTTTTTGGCAGTAAAGCCTGTAATATGGTACTTGGCTAAAGTGCCAGGGGTGACATCTGGAAAGAATCTGATATATCTGATATATCTAGACATACAAACAGTATTTGCTCTTATGTCACCCAGCCTGGTGCCAGTGTGGCTTGAAGATTGAAATGCAACTTCTGTTCCATAGAGGAGTTTGCAGAGCTCTCGCAATTTCACTTCCCTCTGTATTTCATGGGGTGCACATGGTGGTTGGGTTGAGAAACCAGGGGTCCTGGTCTTGCAGACTTTGGTCTTTGAGGTAGCTACAAACATGATTAGGAGCAGAAGTGTTTGTGAGAGTGGGGTGTAAAATTGATGGGGAAATCCGGAGAGAGAAAAGTGGTTGAGCAGTTCCATGAGAAGCAGAAGTGAATCTACTATTTCCTGTAGTCAGCAAGGGAAAATATGTCATGGAGAAACCTCAAAGCCTTGCAGTCCTCCTGTGTCCTCTACACTCTTCAGTTCACTTTGAAGGTGAACATTTATTGTAAGCATAAAAGAGAATATTGTGTTGAAGCTGATGGTAAGAAAGCTGCAGCGTGTGCTGCAGGGGACTTTGGGAGGCTGACAGAGAATATGTGACAGGAAGGGATGGAGGATGGTCAGATCTAAGTTTCTCTCTTTAAGGTGCAATATCATTTCAACACATTATCCCTGTCTGGCATGGGTTGGGTTTTGGGAGCCCTTTGAAATTTGCAGCCCATCCACTGAGTATCATCAGTTGAAACTGAGCAAAGTGGTATCAGAGGAGCTAAATATTCAAACAGTGCTGGTGTCATTGCCTGTGCAGCATGAGTGGTGCTGGAAGGATATGAGTGACTGCTGATAAATGAAATCCAGGAGACAAAGAGTGAATTAGCCACAGACTGCCTGCAGATTCAAACATCAATGTCATGTTAGTAAGTGCAGTCCTTGCTTGCCTCTGGACATGCAGTACACAGTCTTACCTTTCCATTGCTGTAGGTACCACAGACCCCACAAGCACCCAAACAAGGGTAAAGGAAATAATTTGTTACTGTAGAAATTAATGATCCTCATCAGTAAGTTAGAGGAGATTACTTGACTGAAAAGGCACTTCAGGAAATATCCTAGCACAAGCAATGTTTCTGTTTACTTCACTAAGGCCAGGAGTTTCTCCTGTACATTTGTGTAAATGTTCTCCAGTGAGGAAGGTTGCCATTCCCACACCCAACTCTCTCTCCAGGCAATGTCCGGTTTAGAAGTCTGTGCAGAATTCTGCCAGACCTGAGGGCTAGTCCCTGGTGGAGCTGCATTTCCTTATTTGTGTGATATCCTGTGTCCAACAGAGCACAATGAATTCTACAGACACATATGGAAACTCTTCAGATAAGCTTCCTTTCTCAATTAAGGGAGCAAGCATGTTAAAAACCAGCATAGCTCGAGGTTCTTAGAGAGCAGAGTAAAGCAATGTGCATTTCCTCTCTCCAGAGCAGGGATTTCACACTGTGAAGACAGTCAGGGCAAGCACCACCGAACAGCCCTCTCTGGATGACAGCATAATTAGCAAAGGTGTTAAGGAGATACAAGCAGGCTTTGATCAGTTTTTTCCTCTTTGTCTGATGAGACTTCTGGTTGTCATATCAGGAATGACATGTCTGAAACAGGAGCTGACTTGGCAGAGAAGAAGCTGGAGCAGTTTGCAGAAACAGCATGATCTCTGTCTGGCATTCCCACAGAGTCACAGGGATAGGACAGGACTTCTGGAGGTCTCTCGTCCAAACCCATGCACAGAGCAGGGCCAGCTGAGTTTCAAGTACTTCCAGGGATTAGATCCCACAACCTCTCTGGAGCCCCATCCTGGTGTTTGCCATCATGGCAAAAATTTATTTTCAATACATTAAGTAATGATTTCCCATGGCTATTGCTATTTATTCCCCTGAGGAAAGTTGTCTGCTTCACCTTTACACCTTCTCCCTAAATCCCTCTTGAGACACCTCTTGTTGAGGCTGACCAAACCCTTCTCGTGGGCCATGTGCTCCTGCCCCAGTCAGTCCCTTGTGCAGCCCTCAGCCACTGCTGCTTGAGTGCAGAACCAGCTGTGGAGCACATGAGCCCACAGAGAAAGGCGTGGGCTCTGGGTGCACAGAGCAGGAACAGCTCAGTGGCAAAGAAGCTGGGAGGGCTGACAGTGACACATATTCAGCGCAGGAGATTTGGTACCCTGCTGCTTTTTCTGCATACATTTAATCTCAGAAAGAAAGAAATCAGGATGGGACAGCAGAAAATGATGGGTTATTGAGATTATATGTGATGTCTCCTGCTCATATCTGTATCACTCAACAGAGCAGATAAAGAGATGGTAACTCTTTATTTATGTCACCAGTAGAAAGTAAGTATCTTGTTTGCAACTGCTGTCAGCTTCTGCCCCAGCACCTAAGCTTTTCCAGCTTGTATCCCTTTTCCTGTGCTGGTGCCAGATGCCTCCTCTCCAGAGGCTGGAGAATTGAAGCCACTGTAATCCCTGTATCCCTTTACCTGTGCTGGTGCCAGATACCTCCTCTCCAGAGGCTGAAGAATTGAAGCCACTGTTATTCCCGGGCTGACAGGCAGGGGCTGGACAGACTCTGAACGCAGACTTGGCTCCCAGTTCAAGTGGATAGATACTGCAAGAGCCACTCTGCCCATGGGCGTGCCTGCCTGCTGCAAACAGCTCTCTCCATTCTGTGCCCATGCCCCAGAGCTACCAGTGCTGAGACAGCCTTTTCTAGCCCACTTTTCCTGTATGTGAACCACAAAGATGTTAGAGTCTGTAGGCAGACATTCAGGTTTGAACATTCAGGTTAAAAATGTTTTAAAATTGAGAGCCTGCATTAGACAAAAAATACACTCTTTAAGATATTGCTACAAAATAAGAGGCCAGAACTTCACAGCCAACACCACAAACGATGCTCTGGCAATGAGGCATTAGGGGAAAATGTCAGTATGGTCACAGTAGCTACTCATGGGGAAGATTGTTGTTGTTACCACCATGTCATAGAAAACTGTCTCACACCTGAGGACATCTTTATTTCAAGTTCTATTTTGAATAGCTTTTTTGAAACAGAAGTTATAAAAACTATTGCTGTTGCTGAAATGTGGATTCCAATCACTTAGCTGTAAGTGTCAGGAGTCAGAGTAGCTATACACCATCAGCACCCACTACTGAGCAGTGTGTCCATGCTCACCTTATATCCAGGAAAAGAAGTTTCATCAGTGTGGTCAGCAGTCTGGAAAGCAGTCTGTCTTGTCTTGAAGCAGATTTGGCCTGACCTGCATTGGATGCAGATGCACTGCTCTTATGCATTGGATGCATATGCACTGCTCTTAGTTGGCTGTATCTCCCACTAAGAGGAGATGTAAACATAGGCAGCCTGTGGTTACTGAGATGAGTCCCTTCTGTACAGGCAGCGGGGGGTTCCTGTGAGAAGATGCGGCCAAGGGGTAGTTGTTAGTTGCAGTTTGGTTATCACTGACCTTTTCTTTCAGTCTCAGCTTTAACAGGCCGGTTTGGCCATGTAATCACCTCCCTGGGCTTCTGGACAGTGTATCACACTCACGTTCTTTCATCTCCTACAGTGAGACCAAGTAATGGATACTTCCCAGCTCTTTACCCAACCAGGGAGCAGACCAAATACAGCAACATCTGCACTCCTAGAGGATTTTTGATTCCTTGCAAACAGAAATCTTTGCAGGGACTTGAACACCACATTCTAAAGGAGAGCAGATGAAATGACAGGTGCTCTGTTTTTGGGTGTGCAGACCACTGAGCCTAGAGGTTACACACACCTGCACCCCACAGTCTCTTTGGATTCAGCCAAGGTGAATTCCTGGCTGCAGCCTCACAGCCAGAGCAGGAGCAATCATGAGATGCTTTGTTACTCAAGGAAAAGGGTCAATATATTTTCTCTTCTTTTGATCATAGGATGATTTTTAGAAAAGCCTCATCAAAGACAGGCTTGCTGCCAGCAATGTCCCAGTGCAGACTTGGGTTACCCTTATCAGCAAGCATCAGCTCAGGCCTGGCCAAACTGGGTGCCTTGTACCCTTCCAGCCCAGGGTTGGTGAGAGCGGAAGATGGGGCTGTTGGGGTGTTTATAGACACTGAATCTGCTCAACATTCTACTTGTGAACTATCGTTTCCTGCCAAGCACTGCCCACAGACCAACGGCACCTGCCTTGATCATGGTGCTGCCATGCATCATATGCACAGCTCAACCAGATCTCAGCTCAGCTCCTGCTGCACTTCAATAAGTAGGGGCTTATGTGACAGCCCTTGAAAATCTTATTTATTTTTTCTTATTCTAAAGACTTAATTTTCAGTGAAGTACATGCAACAGCAGAGTCTGGGCTTTTGTCATAACATAACTACCACCAGCTCCACAGTAATACAACCCTCACTAAAATAAATAGTGACAAAATCCCAAGTATGCTTGGTGCAGTCTTTCAGTATTTACCACGGCACATACAAGATTGCTCTAATGTTATTTTCTTTACTCTTTCCATTTTGCCTCTAGCCAGCAAATTCAGCATGACAGAAGCATACTCTCAAGCCACAACTGAATACGTTTACGATGAAGATGCTTTCTTCTGCAATAAAACTGACATCCAAGAATTTGGGAAAATATTTCTGCCACTATTTTACATCATCGTGTTTGCTCTTGGCCTCACAGGGAATCTAATGGTGGTTTTTGCCATTGTGAAAGGCAATAAAAAAAGCATCACTGACATCTATCTCCTGAACTTGGCCATCTCTGACCTTCTCTTTGTGATCTCCCTCCCATTCTGGGCGTCCAACACGGTCCGTGGATGGACCCTTGGGACCGTTGCATGTACAGCTGTTTCCTCACTGTATTACATTGGTTTCTTTGGGGGAATGTTCTTTATCACTGCTATCAGCATCGACAGGTACTTGGCCATTGTCCGGGCAACTTACTCTCTGAGATCCAGGACAGTAAGGCATGGCCTTCTGGTAAGCTGCGGAGTGTGGGCAATTGCGGTGCTAGTGTCGGTGCCACAATTTGTGTTCTCCCAGCTCATAGAAAATTACTGCATTGCTGTCGTCCCAGAGAAGCTGGAGAACATCTGGCCAGTGTTCTGCAATATGGAGCTGAACACCATTGGCTTTCTCATCCCAGTCTGTATCATATTCTATTGCTACTGTGGGATCATCAAAACTCTTCTGTCCTGCAAAAATCAGAAAAAAGCCCGAGCCATAAAACTGATATTGGTTGTGGTGGTGGTTTTTTTTCTGTTTTGGTCCCCCTACAATGTACTGATTTTTCTAGATACTTTAAATCACTATGACTTATTCACAGATTGCAACCAAATTAAGTCATTGCACTATGCAATGCACCTGGCTGAAACCATTGCATTCAGTCACTGTTGTCTCAATCCTTTTATCTATGCATTTGCTGGGGAAAAATTCAGGAAATACCTTTATCATGTCTGCTTGAAGTACTGTCCATTCCTGTGTTTCTGTGGGCCCTGCAGTCACTACCAGGTCTCTCATTCACTTAGTTATGCAGAAAGTGTGGTGAACAGCAACATAACCCAGAACACCAGTGACCAGGATGGCTCTGTCTTCGTCTAAAAGGGTCTGAGAAGGAGAAAAGTATCAACACGTGTCTTCTGCAGGGATAGCAGCCACTGAGAGGTTCCATTTGAGGCTCCATATGAAGAGCCTTAAAGGCTGCCCTGAATTACTGACGTGCCTCTAGTTAACCATTAAATGTACTAAAACAGCAAAGATTTTAAAATCAAAAGCAATACAATATGTCAGTATTGGACATGGAATCAAGAGCAAGGAAGAGGGTAAGTAGAAACAAAAGGAGCGCTCTGTGCCTAGAAAAGGAAGAGAGTAGGGAACCTTTCGAACAGTTTCCTCACTGGAACTTGTGCATGTGTCAGTGTATCTGCATGTGATACTGATGTACGTAGACCTAAACCCATTTTTTATAAGGGAAGAGAAATCTCTTTAATGAATGGTGACTAAGTTTTAGGAGAGGGGAATATTTTTGATAGTAAAGGGGTGTATTTTTGATGCTATGTATCCATAAGGAAATGATTTTGTGGTTATTGATTGCAACAAATGTTTTAACTGTGCTTTCATTTGTAATAAAATCATACTGTTTTAAAAAAAAGGAGGCGTTATTTCTGAACATGTGTTCAGTGTCACCTGTTCACTCTGTGTTTATAGCATGCAATAATCAGAGCAAGGATCTCTAATCCATCCTTTAGGACTAGAGATGTGCCAGTGGATGCATGTCCTGATTTCCATTTTGGCTTGGCCTCAGGCAAATGCCAGCGCTCAGTGGAGCCCTTCACAGAGCACATCCCCAGGGGCTCTGACCAGTGGACATCAGCAGCCTCTGGAACAATGGGAGCTAGAAGTGTGGGTTTGGATGTCCCTGTGCTTGGCCCAAATACAGCACAATCAAGCTGAGCACAGAAAGTCCCTGCCTCTCACCCATGCCCTGCTTGCCACATGTTGTAAACACCAGCCATGACTACACAGACAATGGCTCTGGGGACAAAATAATCACTTGCCCATTCTCCTTACCATAACCTTCCTCAGGATTTGGGGCCTCTCCCACCACAGCTGATTCCGTCAGGGAAAACTGCAGTTGTACCCAGACTTAATGCATCCCAGAGGACACATTTCCCATGTGCACTGCACAGCCTCCAAATATCCATGTTACCCCTGCAGTAACAATGCACTGGGGATGCAAAATGTCCATCAGAGAATGGAGTCCTTTACCTGGGCATCCCTGTCATCATCTGCTGCAAAAGTAAAGGAGAATTTGTTGCCACTGTGGACTAGAGTTAGGGGAGTGGAAAAAGGAACTGTTGCCAATAATGAAGCTGACATCACCTTACAAGGAAAAATCAAGGATCAGTCTTACAAAACAAGTCCATGACAGGAACCCTATTTCTGTACACAGATGGAACTGGTAATATGTCAAATCTGAAGAAACACTCTCACTTTTGAACTAAAACAAAAAAGTTGATTCAGACTGTCAGGGGGAGGAGTAGGGCCTTTCTTTGTGGACCTTGGTACCACCTTGTTTCCTAGAAAATGTGCAGGAGAATGTGTCCATTGAGCAATTTTTTCCCATAATTACACAAGTATTCCACTTTTTGCTACTGAACATTCATCACAATCTACAGTAAAAAACCCAACTGAACCCAACGTTTACTAAAGCTATTTGTATTTGGTGGAAATATATTCTCTATGCTCAACTTTGTAATTTTCAGTTATAAGTAGTCTTCCAGACTCCAGACTTGTTGTCTACGATTAAGTGTAGCATGAGTGTCACCTGAAATTAAATTATTTTTCAAAATTCAGTCTGCCTAATCAAGTGATATAAGGCAACTTTGTTTGTCACTCCCTCCAAGAAGGTGGTATTTTAAGAAATGGTATTTTTACAATGTTTTTTAAGGAAATGCCAAGATGTGCAGAAAGAAAGAGGAAGGCTCTGAGACTAAACAAGAAGTTATCAGCCTGAAGTCAGCCTGAAGACAGTGGATTGCCAAACTGAGCAACGCAATCACGCTTGGTTTATTTAACTTCCCTTTGATTTTTCAGACAATGGTGAGTTACTGAGAGGGGAAAGGAAAAGGCACCTTTAAATATGATCCATGTGCTGTCTGCAGAATGGAAGGTGGAAACCCAGAGCTTGATGCCAGCTCTCCAGGAAAGGAGAGGTTTTTGCTGCTTTGGCCCAGTGGTTCCCCAGCGATGCTATCAGCAGCACAATGTGTCCCTCTCCTTCCAGATGTATTCCCTCTGGCAGGGCAGACTTGCTACTGTGAGTCAGAATTGCCTTGACAGCCCTGGGTCCCCTGCAAGCTGCCAAAAACCTTCACTTCCAAGCTCACTTCACTCCTGAAATCCTGCACTCCTGTCTTCTCTGTCACACTGTGCAATGGAATGCTTCCAAGGATTGCCAGCATAACATTGTCAAGTTTTATGCCATGCATTTACAAGTTATTATGGTTGCCCTTTATTTTTCATGGTTTTGTTGCTCAATAGGTGAGCATTTGTATGAGATCAAAAACTTTAGGGGGTTTGTAGGCATTTGGCTCCACCACAGACTGCTAGTTTTTGCAGGTTCCTCCTCATAGGAGCAGCAGTAAATCTTTGAAAACCCAAGTGAAAACCAAAACCACCATTTTCATTTTGTTTGTATTAACAGGAAGAGTATTCTTGTAATTGTTCTTTAAAAACTTCAGCACCCATGGTACATACCTGTGCTCTGAGAGCAGCAAGTAGCAAACTTTACCAGGTCTGGGTTCCGCTGCAAGCTGAGACAGGCATTGCTGCCCTTGCTGTGCTGCACCATTCAAGCCTGGCAGAAAGTCCCTTGATGTCTCTTTAAGAAATGGACTTTCAGTTAATTGTAGCCTTTTTTTAAAGACACAACTTCTCTTTCAAAACCTCTGCAGCAGGGAACTGGTGTTTTCTAACTGCCTGGTTGGTTTCTGATGACCTGCAAAGCTTTTCTTTGTACAGCACTAATGATACATTTATCCTTAGACTGGATCAACACATCTCTGAGGAGCAGCAACATCCAGTTCCTCCCCATTACCCATGAGAAAGTAAATAATTCTCTCAGTATGCGATAAAACCTTTTCATCTGCTATAAATTAAAGGCAGACTCTTGCTTACTTAGCAAGTCACAATTTGCACATGGAAATGCACGCACACTTGTATCTATCCACGGAATAGAATTTAGATGTGCAAAAAGAAGGTGAGGAAATCTCTGGGTTTGGGGGGTGGGTGTTGGGCTTTGGGGTTTTGAGGTTGATGAGCTATCTTTGCATCCTAATTTTTCATTATTATCAACTTTTTTCCTTTTTGAGAATCACGCTGACACTTACTATAAATCTTTTCCCAGCTGGGTTAAGTTTGAGGAACTAGTAAAACCTGAATCCAAATGTCCTTGGCAGGTTCATGACTATATTTCATGTTCTACTTAAAAACAGAATAAACAAGACCCATGTTTAGCTGAACTGCTTGCAGTGAGCTATATGGACATCAGTATTTTTTAGGTGCCACTATGAATGGACCTCATTCAAATATTACAACACAGTTCCAAAACAATAGGATTTACATTTCTTCTTCCTTTTATTTTTTTTTTTTTTAATTTTGATTCTTGGGGATTTTTTTAACAAAAAAACTTATGCAAAAAGCTTAGAAGTGCAGCTGGTCAAAGCATCAGTTTGGCCTAGGAAATTGCTCAGCAGTGAAAGCTGACATTTCCAACACTGGCACCAGAAGGACCAGTCACAATCCACATATTTCCTTTGGGTTCAGAATTTGGTGGAAGTGGATTTAAGTCCTGACCCAGGGTAGTCTGAAATTTTAATGATGTTCTTCAAAGAGAAACTATTAATGAATTAATGGGTTATGGGTTAAGTTCTGTCATTTCTGTTTTGTCTCTATAACCTTTGTGAGGTCCCTCACTGTGATCTTGTGAGTGATATAAGGCCCTAGTCTTAGCAGGACAATGAGGGAACAAGTCTGATCTATCCAAGTCCCAAGTCCTGCTATCACTAAAAAAAAAAAGATAATTTTTCAAAGAAAATCTGAAGTTACTATCTCTACCCACTGTTGCTTTTTCAGGTCCCACATCTGGTAATGTCTTTCTTCTGTAGTTATAGCCCAAGCATGATGCATATTTGCCAAAGGCCATTAACACACCACTTCTAAAATAGCCACTGAATGAAATATTTCTGTATTAAGAACATACCTAGTCCTGCTCAAAGTTTTACTGTTTGCACTTCAGTTTCTTAAATCTGTAGGACACCTGAAACTCTAATGAAATTCTGTGTCATCCAGAGTTATTATTTTGAAATTGAAGTTCAGTAATGAAAGCAAAAATTCAGAACTATTTCTAACTATTAAAAATGTTTTTCTGACACTTAACCACGTACATTTAGTTTCTGTTGAAGTTAGCAATAATTCTGCTGTCACTTGTAAGCAGAACTTCCTAATTTATTTCGTAGCCACTGTTAGAGCTTGGTTTTCACCATATACACACCCAAACCTCTAGATCTGTGTTTTGCAGGGTCAGGGTTAACACATTGTTTTCAAAATGGAAAAAAAAAAAACCACCAATTTTTCCTGTCTGTTTTTGCTTGTTACAATAATATGTATCACAAAAATGTTTATATATTGCATTTTTCATTCCTCTCCCGAAAGAAATACTGTGAAACAACTCCCATTGGACATGACGAAAATGGTTTGCTTTTGAAGAACATTTTGCATTTACCACATTTCTAACCATGATATTTCAATCAGCAGGAAGGAGCACATGAACTTCGCATCACTGAAGGCAGAGGCTGGTGAATGGAATAGAGAATGCCAGCAAGAACTCTGGCACTGCTGTTTCACTATACAGGGAATATAATCCATTTTCAAACTGCTGCAGTCATTGGAACAGTCTGTTTCCCACCCCACTCAGATTTTAAGTCTCTGATAAATTGCATGCATTTGTCACTGCCCCATATCCAGCTGCAGCACTGCCGTCCCACAACACGTAGGTCCAATATGCCAGGATAAGGCAGCAACTGAGAAGCTGCATTTCTCCCATGAGGAGTTCACGTTTAGCTGATCAACTTGCTACATTAAAATTAAAGCCAGCGCCACCGAGAGGCATAGAAATGCCAGCAGAGATTGCAGTGGCCCAGACTTGCAGGGCACATCGGAGGACACAGGCAAAACTGAAGAAGCAGAGCGGCGGTGGCTCCTGTGACAAGACAGTTCCCCCTGGTGTCAGACACGGGCTGCTGTCCCCATGAGGAATCTCCTGCGCCACGGAGCAGGACGGTTCCGTGCAGGTAATAGCTGCTTGAAACCCCGAGCTGCTGCTTCAATGATTTTTCCAGTCTTCAACCAAGTAGGAGCAATCCAGAAGGAAATGGTAAATCTGAAACGCACCTGGAGCAGGTTGTTGAACCACCTTGTCCACAGCCCTTTGTCCCCCACTTCACCCCAGGCAATTGCTGAGCAACATAGATCAAGTTCATAGATCCCAGTTTGGCCACAGCTGGAGCACAAGGCAATGGGAGCTTTTCCCACAGAAAAAAGGGAATCAGCAGTGCTAATGGCATGTAAGCATCCAGGCTTGGGAAGCTGGCTAAGTGTGCCCAGGAATTGCTTCTTCAGCACTTCCTAGGGATGAATGAAATGAAGGATGAAGGAAATGAAATTTCCTTTTGGGAAGGGAAACGAAATCTTGTTGAAATCAATTGATTTCAATGGGAATCAATTAGGCAAACTTTGGTGCATGTCCCTGCACTTCATGGCAGGCTGTGCCTTTTGATGGTTTTGAATTTGGGGAAGATTTTTTCTTTTTTTTTTTTTAAGTATCCATGCCATGTCCCTCATATCTTCCCCTCCAAGTTGTGTCTTCCTCCCTGATTTTTTCCCCTGCTTTTGCAACATCTGTGAAGTTAGTTTTGGCCTTTTTTGGTCCTTTGCACTACATCTCGTTTCCTCCCAGAGCAGTTTCTTGTAGTCACTAAATCCCTGGATTTTCTATTTTTTTTGTTTTTTCAATTGCATTTTATTTGATCATATCTCATTTCCAGAGTCTTTCTTTTCTCTTTCACAAGATCCCGTTTCCCTTCCCCAAAGGAAATGAAATTTCCTCCTTCGAAGGGCAATGAAGTCTTGCGATTTCAATGGTGATCAATTGGGCAAGCTTTGGTGCACTTGATGGCATGCCATGGCTTTTGATGGCTTTCGTATCACCTACGATTTTTTTTTTTTTTCAGTATCCATGCTGTGTCCCTCATATCTTCCCCTCCGAGTTTTGTCTTCCTCCTTGATTTTTCCCCTGCTTTTGCAAACTCTGTGAGGTTAGTTTTGGCCTCTTTTGGTTCTTTGCATTGCACCTGATGTAATCCCTGTCTATTTTCTTGTAGTCACTAAATTTCCCAAATTTCTTCATTTTTCCTTCAATTTTATTTCACTTGGCGGTATCTCCATTCCAGAGGGTTCCTAAATATTTCTTTTCTGTTTTGGCCTTCAGTGGGGATCAATTTGGGCAAGCTTTGGTGCATGTCCCTGCACTTGATGGTATGCCATGCTTTTTCATAGCTTTCCCTTCACCGAAGATTTTGCTTTTTTTTTTTCTTTTCTTTTTCAGTACCCATGCAATGTCCCTCATATCTTCCCCTCCAAGTTGTGTCTTCCTCCTTGATTTTTTCCCCTGCTTTTGCAACATTTCTGAGGTTTGTTTTGGCCTGGTTTGGTCATTTGCACTGCAGCTCATTTCCTCAGAGACCATATCTTGAAGGCAGTACATCTCCCGATTTTCTGCTTTTTGGTGGGTTTTTTCAATTGCATTTCATTTGATCCTATCTCCTTTCCAGAGTGTTTGTAAGCCTTTCTTTTCTGTGTCACAAGATACCGTTTCCTTTCCTGAAAAAATCAACCCAGGTCTCCTGGTACAGATGAAGGACATTCACTTCACATCTTCTTTGCCCTGGAAGGATTGTGTCTGAGAAGGCTCAAAGCTGGGTTTGCCTGTTTTGGAAATGGCAGTGTTAGAGTTTACTAAAATTTAGCAGGTCATAACCCCTAAGTGGCTTCAGTGCACCTCTGTAGTGAGTCTCTGCTTTATTGTAGTCCCCCTCCCCCTTGGACTCCTGTGTTAGAAAATAGGTATCCTTATACTGTGATATGCTTTTTCTATTTCCTTTTTTGATTGTTTGGTTTTTTTTCTTGTGTTTTTTGTTTTGCATTGTGTTTTGGTCTGTTTTTTGCTTTTGGTTTTTGGGGTTTGTTTGTGGTTTGCTTTGTTTTGATTTTGTTTTTTTTTCCCCAAGAGAGCCTCATTTGAATCATTAAGGCTCGCCCTCACTTTGTCTCTTGTTCAGTTCCTTTTTCCTGGTCCCATTGCTGAGCCTTGCTCTCCAGATCCTCCTGGTAGTTCAGGTTTCAGAAAGCTATGGTGAAGGAATGGACAAAATTCAAGTTACAATAAAAGCAACACAGAATGCCCAGGCCAGGGTTTACAGTTCAAGTGAGATTCAGAAGGTGCAGCTGTAGACAGTGGCATATGTCTTTTTGCACAAGGCTAACAGCACCTGGAACCAAATATTTCCAGAGTCACCACACCCTTTCACTATCCCTGTAATCACCCTAGCTCACACAGCCCTGACTGAGTTCATTCCATCATTCCTTGTGCCCATCTTGAGTGTCAGTGCTTTCTTTGCATTTCCCCCAGAAGGTGGCATTATTAAACTCCGTTAGACCTGAAAGTCATTCATGGCTAAAGCAGGGCACCCCAGTCAAGCAAGTGGAGTCACTGATGAACAAGTACAGAGTGTAAAAAATATGTTTATGAAAAGTAAGAAAAAATTAGTCATTACATTGTGCTGATGGAAGAAACATCAATTTCTCCAAGGTTTTGTTTATTTGCTTGCAAGGAAATGAAAGTCTGTGGATATAAAATTAACTACAGGCAGTTTCACCAACAATTCACAAAGCACATCAGAATATCCTGTGAGTCACAAAGATGACAGAGATGCTCCAATGAAAACCTTTTATTGTGCCTGTCACATTTTTATTTTGCTGTCCTGAGTGGTTTCCCCTGCTACTACAAGTGAGCTGAATATTGTATAAGTTGGCTATACAGATTGTCTTGAACATGCCTTGCAATGAAACAGCTTTTCCATGGGATAACACAGTGCCTGGGCCTTGGCAAACATGGAAAGATTAGCAATCATTAAGATAAGTATTAGTTCTTACTTTCTCTTGATCCTCTGCATATACCTTAATTCTTTTAACTAGCCTCCTTTATATTACATCTGCCATGGAAGGAACAAGGCAGGAGAGAATTTAAGATGCAGATGTTCAGGATAAGGCCAGTCATTTAATAAGCTTTTAAAGGCTACCAGCAACGGAAGTGTTTGTGACTTGGGGGCACCAACACAAAGCACACAGAACACAAAGCCTTTACACCACACTGCCATCCTTCCTCTGTATCTAAACTCACCACAAAAGTGGCCTGAGAACACTTCTGCTTTCGCCACTGCCTTTTTAATTTTATTTTTTTTTTCAGAAAGACCAGCCTTTAAGAGGACCTCATAGTGATGATTAGGTGATGGCTGAGACATTTAGAAAAAAAAAAATTCAATCTCGGGTATCAGCTACTCCTCAGAGTGGAAACAGCACAGACTTCTTAACTACCTGTAGAAACTGCTTGGTGACATTTAAGAGATCACTGAACATGACAAAAAAGCTCCCTGCTGTGCCATTTCACATTTAAGAAGAATAAACTCATCACCCCTAAAAGTGTCCCTTGATGTTTTTTGCATCAGTGATTTTTATTTTAAGCAAAATTCAGCATACAAAATGACTATTTTTGTCATGTTTGAGGTAAGAAGTTTCAGTTCTTTTTTTTTAAATCAGGAGTTCTGTCTGTAGCAGCTTTGCAAGCACAGCATGTAGAAAGAAAGCAATGGAGGCTGAGGAAAAGGATGACTGACACCATTCACAGAATCACCAGTGGAAAGAAACAGTAGAATGCACAGGACTGGTCCACTGAAAGAAAAAAAAAATGAAGGGAATTGCAGCTTAGCACTGAACAAGGAAAAGATGTTTTTGGCTTAAATAATTTCCTTGTCAGCATAAACAGCTATCTTAGCCAAAGGGAATGCATGCATTCAAGAAGATTGAAATAAATTGTGAGTGAATCACCTGAGAAACAACAATAGTGGATGTCTCTAAAACTAGGAAATTATTCACTTCCTTTTTTAAGGAACCTTCTCTGTCAGATTGCTCTTTTTTGCTACAGGAAATTTGGAATACATTAAGAAATTACAAGGAAAGGAACTGTACAATGAACTGGTAGTGCAAACACTTTGCTAACAAGGAAGAATGCGAGCTACAGATGTGCAAAAAGTTATTCAAATTCACCTGAATTGCAAAAGAAGAACCCCACAAGGCCAGACAACACACAAAGGAGCTGGCTACTTGATGGAGAGAATGGTTTGATGAGAAAGGTAAATGTTTGCCCATCTGTGACTTTGGCAGCCTGGGTCCTGCACCAATCCACATAATCAGTCATAATACTAATTCTTGCAATAGTTGTCTCTTTTATTTACTGTCATCTGCTTCTCTTATGGGCCAGCCTCTTCCAAATGACGACTTGTCTGAATAATCTGTCCCTGGCCAGCACTGAGATCAGACAGAATGGATGGTGCACTGGCATATCAGTGGTAAGTATCTACTTAGTGGGTTAGCCAAATGTCTATCTCCATTTCTTCCTTGAACAAAACTCCTATGCCTCCTGTAAAATGGCAAATTAATGCTAAGATTTCCCATAAAAGATGGGAGGGGCTGAAATAATCTTTTGGTGGAAAGCAAAGTTTTTTTATGGTACGGGTTGTTCCACGCTTTGCTTTTTTAATTAAGTTCCTTCCTGTTGCAGCTAATGTGCTCCCACACAGACACCATCCCATATAAAAGGTTAATCTCCTTCCAGTCAGGCCAATCAGGTTTGGTCCACCCTGTGATTTATCTGGCTGCTGTCACATATCCTGATGCCATTTAGTAAAGAGGTGAAATGACTTCTTCTCTTCTTCTCTTCCTCTGCAAAACCTTGAGTTTTACAGCAGCATCACTGAGAATGCTTTCCCCTTCCCCTGTAATCTTGCCATCTCCTGCCAGTCTCCTTTTCTTAGTCTCTGCCAGGTTCTCCAAGAAGCATCTGAAAAAGACAGGCTGCCATGTGTTACAAGGGAACCTCAGAGCTCCCCCACTGGAGACTGCAGTTATGCTCAGCCCCTTCCACTCTTTTCTCTCCAATCAATTGCAGGACCAGCACTCACAACACCTTTCCTCTATTTTCTGCATTTTCTCATTTGCTCAGAGATTTCTTTTGGTTGTTTTTTCCTGTTTTCTCTCCAGTTTTCCATGCAGGCTCTCCCAGGGACTCTGTTCATTGGTAAGCCGTCAGAAGGTAATCCAGAATTCATTCACATCCTCTTGATTTTCACGAACTGGCAGATAAATGTTTTAATCTTCGTTTTCTGGAGTTTACACATCATAGGTTTTCAGCATCTGTAACTGCACTGTTTTTCTCTTTTTTGTGCCTGAGCATTCCTCTTTCTGCAGAAACATTCTTGCTCAATTTCCTTAAAAAGACAGCTCTTCCCATCTGGCAATTTAGCATGAAGTGAGTTGATATTATGGCAGGTGCATTTGCTACTCAAAAGCCTTCCAAAGAAGGACTGGGCAAAAGGCACTGTGCCAGGTAGGTGCTTTCTTCAAACTAGTGCCATATGGATCATTCTAAACTGGAATTCACATGGCTGCAGACTTTTTCCCTGCTGACAGAATACCTGAAAGATCAGAAGCACGTCTGAAGTGCAGCCTGTGTGCTAAGGATAGGTCTCGAAAGACTGGTGATGGATGATGGTCAACACCTCTCACAAAATGTTGTTGCTGATGGGAAATCATTCCTTAACCAAGCAGGGTTCCTACAGAGTCAAAGAGATTTAATATCTGGATTCAGTTCTATTCACCTCTTCATCTGGAAATCAAGAAAAATCATCACAGATGAAATTCAAAGAAGATATCTAGTTTGACAGAGCTGAAAATAATGAGTGGGACAAGATAAACATGCAGATGCTTGGTGGCTTATTGAGGAGAAAAAATTTACAGCCAGAACTAAGAAACATCAGTGCCTAAGAGAGCATTGTAAAGAGCAAGAGATGTTTTCTTTCCTGAAAAGCATGCACTCATAGAAAGATTTTCTGTCATAGTTATTGTGGCTGAAGAGCTGAGCTTGTGGCTCTAGTGCAACAACATGTCAAAGAACAGATTAAGGTGGCCCTTAGAGAGACAAAAGAACAGCAAGACGAACAGTTCTGGTTTCTGCGAGCAGACCTGATGAAATGGGTACAACACAGTGTTGTCAGCTTATCTGATGTCCACATCCTTTAAGGACTTCTACTAAACTGAAGAGAAAATGTAAGTGATCTGCAGAGCAATAACCAGTACAGGAGGAATATCTCCCAGAGACCAATTTTAAAATCTACAGATCCAGCTTGTGAAAGATGACTGACACGGTCCTTCCCACACAGTTTGATTCTGGCAAAACCTGAGACCAGTAAATCCTGCATCTCTTGCTTCAGGCTTTTCGCATTACATTCACATCAAGCTCTTCAGTCAAACATCAGTTATTGGGCAGTGTAACAGTGTCAGAGGCATATGAGATAGCAGCAAATGGTGTAAATGAACAAAAGCTGCACCTGTGTCTGGAATAACACCAGAGACCAAACAAGAAAACATAATCTCTTGTGGACAGAGATGTCTGATTCTTACTACTCTCACTACCATCTTCTGTAGATTTCTTGTGTCTGCTTCTCATTGCATATTTTCAGTTTCCCCTATTGAGAAATGGCTTGTACCTTTTCTTGGCTGGCCTTTTCTGGGAAACAGAGGAGACCGGCACCTGCCAGCTGCCAGCACAGCTGTTCTCTTGGCAGGACTCACAACCATCCCTCTTGGCTACCATATGTCCTCTGTGCTCTCTTCTCCCTTCTCACGATCCTTCAAAAGACAAATAAGGCCCATCTCACTCTCAAGAGAGATTCATAGAAGCTGCTGAGCTTCCTACTGTGACAGAAAGCCTCGGTAAACCTCAGCACTGTGCACACTCTGCCTTAGACCACACACACGTGAGCACATCCTACTTATTATTCAGTATTCTGACCACTGTTACATTTTGTCCTGGGCAATAGTAGAAGGTAGATTTGCTGTACATAAAATCTGCAACAGAAGACATCAAGAAAAAAGGTAATGTGAATTAACCTGTCTTCATTTCTATTTTTAGTATGGTAAGTAGGAGTTAGTGATAAGCAATAGTGATTAGAAGGAACCTTCCCTACACTATCTATACAGCTTTTCTCTTCTACAATTACATAATGCAACTTGCAAAATTAGTTATCTGTCAGAGGACTAGAAACACACTTCCCACACACCCACCAAGTGCCTGCCTCCTCTCTGCTCTCTACAGAGGATTCTTTGATTTTTTTTTTCTGAGATTAAGAAAAGAACAAGGTTTCAGTTGAATGAGAGTTGAGTGGCATCTGTGCTTAGTGACATCAGTTTTAATGATTGTTGGATGAAATGAAAATGCTTTAATTCAGTAATCAGTCTCCCAGTGGAAACTGTGGGCTTTTTTAAACATTATGTGTTTAATTCTGTTTCTGACTTAAAGAGACTGTCTCTGATGAGCACAGGAGAGAAGTACTTGTGATACAAGTCTAAGGAAGTGGAAGCTTCCGCTAAGAGACACAGCTACCTAGTGATATCTGCTTTTTACATCTGGAGAACACTGCTGTGTGGGTAGCACCTCACTGGCAGAGCTACCTGAAGAAAAGCAAGAGACTCTGCACCCTGAGAGCAAAGAAGATTCTTCAGCTCATCTGAGAGGAAAGGAGGAGAAAAGGTAAAATTCATGAAATGCAATTGCTCAAACATTTTCATATCATGTACACTCATGATATGTGTGAATGTAATACTTTTTCATTTACCTTTTATAGCTGCTCAGGTAATTTTTTAAAGCAGTTTTAAGAATTCTTGCATCATCAGACGTGGTTGTAGTCTGTGAGCACATATTTTTAAGTATTCAAATGTATTATGCTGAACCTAGACTAAATTCAGGTATGTCTGGGTGCAGTTGCTGTAAAGCTGTCTTTTCTACACCACTGGTGTCAAACAGTTCTGTCCTTGTGACTTGTAAATCCTCTCTGTGTAGAATGGAATGGAACTGTAGGCTGGAAAGGTGTCATGCTTGGGAACACACACAGTAGGTCTCAGATTAATGATTATCAATGTTTGCTGGTACATAGCAGCAACACACAGGACTAAGAGAAGTAAATCTAAGAAACTCACTTCTCTTCTGCTTTACATTCATAAAATGAAGACAAAGGGGAAGAAAATAACATAGGCTTAGAGTTCTGATACGACAGGCTAAAAAAATGCCACTTGTGATGTGAATAACACACACAAGTAAGAACAAAACTCAGACTTAAATTTCTGGTATGTTAAGCTAAAAAAATGATGCTGTGATATGAATAACACACAAACTCGTAAGTCAGCAAGATATTTTCCCTGTGTCCAACTTACATCACTTACAACTCTATATCTGCCTATTAGAAAAGAACATAAATATCAAGATGACAAATTCCTGTTAATCATTTAGCCACTGAAAATAAGCCCTTATTGAAAGCTCATGACAACTTTCAGTAGAGGTAATTTCATAAGAAAAGTCTGATGAATGTTTATCACTGTCTTCCTATGGTGGGTGACATATACCTGATGGGAAAAGTGGGTTAGTGAAATTCTGAGCTGCTATGAACAGTGAGTTTTCTTTTTACTTTGCTCTACATTGAACTTAACTCTCTCTGATTTGACACTGATGTGGCCCACACCTTTCACTCCTATTTGCTTTCCTGTCATCCATTTGAACATCCCTTTGTGCTCGACATGCAAGTTGCACAGCACTGCAAGGACGAAGCACATGCATGTTAAGGACAATACCTTGCTCAAATGTGCACATGCATCCATCCCATAATGCTTACATAATGTCTGAGAACCTGCAGTGAGTCGTGTCCTGAGCTGTCACTTCTGATTCAGGTTTGTGGAGTAACCATGTGGTCTTGATGCACTGAAAGCCACTGACATTTTTATATTCTGACATTTTTATATTCTTCCCTTCTCAGAACTGGGGGAAAAAACATGAGTTCTTCAAGTACAGAGTCCCTTGAAGTCGAACCCTCAACCTTTTATGACTATTATGATAGTTATTACGATGCTCCAAAACTGTGCAGTAAAGAAGGCGTCAGGAGGTTTGCAGCCTCCTTCCTCCCCGTTCTGTATTCCCTGGTATTCCTGGTCGGGCTCGCTGGAAACATTCTGGTCATCGTGGTCCTCTTCAAATACAAGAGGCTGAGGAGCATGACTGATGTGTACCTGCTAAACCTCGCCATCTCAGATTTGCTCTTCGTTTTATCCTTGCCATTCTGGTCTTATTTCACAGTAGACCAATGGGTTTTTGGGACTCCCTGGTGTAAAATCATTTCGTGGATCTACCTGGTTGGGTTTTACAGTGGGATATTTTTTATTATGCTTATGAGCATAGACAGATACCTGGCAATTGTTCGTGCAGTGCTTTCCTTGAAAGCAAGGACCACCTTCCATGGCTTTATTACTAGCCTTGTTGTGTGGCTAGTAGCTCTTTCAGCCTCAGTCCCCGAGCTTGTATTTAGAGAGTCTTTTAATGAACATAATTTTACTACCTGCAAGCCGAGATTTACAGGCAATTTCACAACATGGAAGCTTTTTTCCACTTTGGAAGTCAACATTTTAGGGCTCCTAATCCCTTTTATAATTATGACATTTTGCTACTCCATGATCATTAAAACATTAGTTCACTGTAGAAATGACAAAAAGAATAAGGCTGTGAAGATGATTTTTGTTGTCATGATTGTGTTTTTCTTTTTTTGGACCCCCTACAACATTGTTATTTTCTTACAACTGCTGGAATTTATGGGAGTCATTAAAGACTGTCAAGTGAGCAGGAATCTGGACTATGCTTTCCAGGTAACGGAAATCCTCGGCCTTTTTCACTGCTGCCTCAACCCAGTCATCTACTTCTTCATGGGGGAGAAATTCAAGAAGTACCTGAAGATGCTCTTTAAGAACTGGCAGCTACCAGGGTATTTCTGCAAGTGGTGTGGAGTTCACATCACTTACCACACTGAATCTACCAGTTCATTCCACACACAGTCTACAGGAGACCAAGACGCTCTGTAAAACATTTCAGACCAGCCACTGAACTCAGCAGCAAGCAAACTGACAACAAACAGCAGGAACTTTGAAAAGCAGGAATTTTGAAAAGCTAAGCAAATGTAGACACATTTAACAATAAGCTAGTGCCGGAGAATTACTTACTTCAGCTTTATTTGTGCCTCTAGATTTTCTCAGTATTATGACAGAAGGTGTCCCAAATGTGGAACATGGAGGATGGACATGCAAGGTTTCTCTGCTGTGATTACAAATCACTGCTCAGCTCTGTGCAAAGCAGTGCACTGTGTGCCTTCTTTGTCACCAGCATCAGTAGATTGGCCTGCATGGAGGGGCAGAGGTGAGACGGCACCTTGTCATCAGCACACGCACTTGGAATACATATTAATGTACTCAAGAAGAATGATTGTAACCACACTTTTTTATTCTGCAGTTGATCTGTGTAGGACTTGTTCACCTGTGACTCTTAGGCAGCTATTAGCAGTACCTGCTACTTTTAAGTGTTTCATTTCAGGGGGGATGATATATCTCCTGTCGTTAAGAAAAAGCACAAAATATATTCTCTACGTGCACAAAGACTCAAAGCAAAGCCATTACTTTTCATTGTAGGTGCATTTTCTTTCAGGTTGACATATATGCCTATATGTAGGTGTATATATAGGAATTTTGAATTACTTTATCACCGTAATTCAGAATAGCATGTCTGTATTTTAATGAAAATGGAAAATATTTTGAATATTTTTGAATAAAAGTGTTTAAAAAACCTTATTTTCCAGCATGCATCAATACATTTGAAGCATCTTGGTTAAAAGTACATATTTTAAAATCAATGCCGTTTCTTCCAAAAGTACTTAACCCCAAAACTTGATTTTCATTCACTGGAGATGTATCTGGCAAAACAAAAGAAAGTAAAAACAGAGATTGTGTACAAAGGGCATGTCATAACTTAGAAACCACACATAGCATCCTTGCATTTGATAACAGCACAATGCAATCAGTGTGTAGCCAGTAGCTGCTCACAGGATATTAATTCATCAGCAATCTGTAACAGGAAGGAAACTCACACAGCAGTGTTTAGATTTTGGCATAAAAATGATTTTAAAATAGGCAAAATTAGTAATGTGGTGGCAGAAAAATTAAGAGTTGAAAAATATGTATTAGAATATATTTCTGGTGTGTCTTTTTGCTGGAAAACAACAATTCATATTTCTTACTATAAAAGATGAATTTTATAGTAAGAGATGAATTATTTTCTTACACTGTCAGTAATAAAGGGCCTGCTCAACATTTAGCCAAGGCTGCAAAGAGCAAACAAGGCATTAAAATGTATCAGGAAAGGGCTGAAGAAGAAATGTAAAAATATTGTAGTGCCATTGTGCTCATGACTCTAAATGAGAGATGTAAGTGAAAGCTCGTCTCCATGCCACCTCTGTCATGATACAAGACTGACAATAAAATGCAGTGCACTTAAATCTCACACACATATGTATCCATCATAACTTTGGGAATGCACTACCATTTGCAGTTTGCTGAGAATGACAAGCAAGGATCTGCATTAATGCAGATAACAATAGCTGTAGAAGAAATTACTTATAGTAAGAGAGAGCCTTTATATTCAAGAAAAAAGCTATAAATTCTTAATACTCAAAACCTTAGAATCCAAAATGTAATCACTTAGCAAAACTGATAGAAAGAGTGGGTTATGCCACCCATCACCTTTTTTGAAAAGGAAGACAAATTTAAAGTGCGAGATGCTTCAAATTGTCACAGATGACACTGAAGCCATCATAACATCCCAAGGTAGCATGGCACATCATCCTCACAGCAGGTGATGCTGGCAGCAGAGGCACTGGGAACTGCTGAGCTATGCACTTGTCTGGGGCACAGACTGCCCTGGAAGCCAGACAGCTTCCACTGCAGCTTCTTTTCCCTTTGTCCTGCTCTGTGATCCCTCTGGTCAGCAACAATGGCCCTTGCTTTCCAGACTAAGGGAAAGGCTGCCTGTGCTGGGCTGGCAAAAATGAGGGTCAGCAAGGAACAAGCAAGCTGAAGGCTCTTGACAGCTGTGATGTGAGAGACATCCAGGGCAAAGAGTGGTACCAGAGAATGGCTGGCAGGTTGGTCCAGGTCTGGGCAAACTCAGTGGTGAGGGATGATGCTGTGGAATTAATGGGGTGCACCCACAGCAGCCATGCAGCAATGCCACAAACAGAGCAAATGCAGGGCCCTTCTCCCACACAAAACTCAAATGTGCCTCAGTCACTGCTCAGCTTTGTACCCCATGGCCTGTGCACATGTCCCTTGCTGCAGAGGGGGCCTGGTGCAGCCAGAACTCCTCCCTGGTGAATGTTGTCTGGCTCTTCTGTGCCAAATAGCCTCTTCCAGCTCTCCCAGTAATATTCACAGCTGCTCAATGTGTGTGCTGGACGAGCAACTGAGCTGAGCTGAGCTGAAAGTTGAGCTCTGAGCAGCTTTGCTGCATTGGGTGCAAAGAGGAGCTCATGTTAAATTGATGGGTTCAGGAAACCAGGTCCTGAGGCTGGAGCTCATTGAACATGGGTGGCTTCCTCTGTCACCTGAACAAACCCCCTTCCCACATGCACCAAGCTGCAGTGGACAATGCCACTACTCTTTTGAGAGAGGGTTTTGAAATCTGCTGTTGAGAAAGGACAAGATAATAGTATTAATACAGACAAAAATAAAGTAGGGATTTTCAAAATGTCATTTGACAAAGGTGTTATTTTAGCTGAACAAGAGTTTCCAGCTATGAAGAATATTTGTACAAACCCACTGAACCATGAAAGACGATGGATAGACATTTGAGTGAAACAAAGCTGACTCATTCTTAAAGCCACATTTTTACATCAAGGTTCCTCAGAAGGCATCCTCTCTTCAGTTATGCTAAGCAGCCACAGAAAGGTAGACAAAGGGGGAAATCAGCTTATTAGATTGATGAAAAGATAACAAGTTGATTGGTTTTCATAGCGTGCTTAGGCCACCACAGTCACTCCCTAAAGAAAAAGCTGAATTACACTTTTACTCTGGAGGACAGCTTTACCCTTTCTAATCGAGCAGAAGAAGCATTGTGGCCAGCAGCCTGCTCCCTGTCAATCTGCTCCTCTCAGTCTGACAGCCAGTGAGGAATTGCAGTTCTCCTTCCTCGACTGCAACTTCTTGTCACTGTCCCAGCAGTGACTGCCTGTCACTGTCCCAGCACTGTCCCAGCAGTGCCTGTCACTGTCCCAGCTCTGCACACCTGCTCTGAAGGGGAGCACAATTCCACAGGCACCACAGTCCTCCTCTGTAACCAGGATGCTTCTAAACTGCCAGCAGGGATCTACATCACACATTTTCCTGCAAGAGCTCTTAATTCTTTGCAGTTTTATCCAACATCTCTCTCTTAACACAACCTGAGACCAGTTTCATCACATCCTGTCTCTTATGCCAACATCTCCATCTGACTTGATTTACAGTTAGAAATCAAGGGCCATTTAATAATATAAATCAAAATCATCATTAAAATAGTGCTTAAGGCAATGCCTACTGAAAGTTCAACTTTGCTACTCCAGTCATGAAAGGAGGAGACTGGAAATGATACAATAGTGGTGAGATTTGTAGCATTTGTATAACTGATAAGACCATTCAAAGGAGAAGGAGTGGTGGTTGTATCTGCAATCACCTTACTGTGACACAGCAAGTGCCAATGGCAATCATGGACAAATCAGTCCTAAAGCAGTGAGCCTTACCACTGAGGAGACACCAAGTTAGAAGCTCCCAGGATGATTTTCTTTTTCACAGTCATCCAGCAGCAACACCCATCACAAAACTAACAAAATCCCATTTTAGGGGACAGTCACTGAGTCAAAGACACTTTTCACAGAAATGAAGCTCAAAAACAAAGAAGTTCTTATCTGTTCCAGATAAAAATCAACAACAAAATCAAGTCCAATCAAGTCTTCCATGTTAATGCAGACCAAATACATGATTGATAAATGGATCACACTCCTCTAATTTTTGTACTTTTTAAATTTATTTTTTATTTTTCAAGTCAAGTTTGAAGGGTTGAAGTTTCTCTGGGTTTTAATTTCTTGTTTCAAAACAAGTTACAGAACACATTCAGTATAAGTATCTCTGTAACTGCATAATGCAAGCTCTTTGTGAATTCAAGTGTTGCAAAATAAAACTACTAAGGCACTAAGAATTTTTTAAATTCCAAGATTTTTGCTTGTTTGCATTTAACAACAATGGCAAGTAATCAAGAATCTGATCTGCAAGAATCAGGTATTTTTCCATAGATACAAAACGCTCATAAAAAGTATTCTTGGTGATGTTAGCAACATGTGAGACAGAGAATGAATGAAGATTGACATTACTAAATGAACCCTTCTTCTCAAAAGAGATTGTGGCATGCAATCAGCATTTTACAAGAAGGTCCAAGCTGCCAAGTTCAGGAAGAGACTTTTGTATCTGGGAGAGTGATTGGAACAATGGGTGGACATCCCTACATGAAAAGCATATTTGTTTCTTTTGCACAGGAACTTTGCACCCCTTGAAGAACCTCCATGGGAGTATTGTGGTTTGGGCAGGGCAATGGAAGAGAGGGGCCCTCCCTAGCATTTAACCTGTCACCATTACTCACAAACAGAGAGAGCAGTACTGGCTCATAGTCACATCTTAAAAGCATCTTAATCAAAGTGAGGAAAGACCACAACACATCTCTGTACTTGCTTATAACTGGTAAACTGAAATTGGAGCCCAAGCAAGACCATGACTGCAGGCTGAGTGAGTGACTTGCCTTTTCTGCTATCAAAGTATGTGGGAAAGGCTGCAAAAAAGTGCATAGAAGGAATATAAGCATGGATTTTGCTGTTGCTTATGCCCTTTTTGCTCATTCACAAACACTAGGAACAGAAAGGAAATATGTCCCATTGATTGCAGGGAGCAATGGCATGTTCTGCAGGCCCTGCAGACAAACAGCACTGAGAAGCTGCAGAGGACAGCTCTGCCCTTGCTATCAAGATTCTTGTTTATACTTTCTAGAACAGTGAAACCCATAGTATGAGGTGTCACTTAAAACTCCCCAGTACTACAGAGAAGGGGCTGAAGGGTTTACAAAAAGAAAGATTCTGGCTGTTTTCTCCTCAGTTCTGCTTTACCAGCCCATCCTTGCATAATGCAGGTCACTACTCGCTTCCTTTCCTCAGCAATATTAGGGAACATCCAAAATCTCCCACGGGAACGTTGGTCCTGACTGCTGCTGCTCTGGCTTTTTGCATGAACCTCACATGCCATCACCTCATCTCCACAGTCACATGGAATCCATTCCCATGTCAATCCATTCACTTCCTCACTGGCTTAAGCTCACGTTCTCTGCATGCAGAGGTCACACAGTGGGATGCCTGTCTTGTCACAACACCACAGAGTGTTTTCCTTTTGACAGGGCAGCTTCATGAAGATGTCCCTGCTCATTGCAGGCAAGTTTGACTTGATGACCTTTAAAGGTCCCTTCCAACCCAAACACTTCTATGATTTGAAGAAAATATGGAAAGGGCAAATTTTTGATGGCAAGTGTGTTGACTAATGATAAACACCTTTTAACCTAAAATTCCCTCCACATTTTTATAATCTTCACATTAAAACTATTTTAGAGTAAGTCAAGCCTATTTGTCAACATTACTGCAACAAAGTATTTTATAAATTCTGCTCTGAATTCTCATTAAAGTTTTATTCTGATGGGGGAAATAATTTCAGAAGTTCTCATGTAACCAAAAATTGTAGAAAAAAAATCAAGGATTTGTCTTATTTAACACACTTAAACAGATTAAATAGAATAAGTGCACCACACTGCTCAATAAGTATCTTATTACACATATCCATATGAATGTACCAGAACTTAGGAAAAAAGCCAGCATTAGAAGCAGAATTTCAGTGAAGTGATGAGTGCTGAAGACTACTGAATAAAAATGGGAAATTTTTTCTGTGTTTTTTTAAATCTACTGCCTATAGTGTAAAAGACTACAGTATTTTATAGACTCCATCAACATGAGACTGAATAAAATTTAAACAACCAATCATCATATTAGCATTTATGAAAGGTCAATTCTTAAGTGATAACTATTTACAATTTGCGTCAGAGACTGAGAAAGCAAGGTTAGTACTAGATACACAAGGTTCTGCTGAATTTTAATTTGCATGTTGGTTTTTTTTTAATTCCAGGAACGGGTTTGCACAGAGGCAGAGCAACTATTAATAGTGTCAGAAAAAAGGGGGAAGAAAAACAGCCTACCTTTTCTCTAAGGTAATTCACAATGAAGACCTCAGTCATAATATGATACAACTGAATGAGACCTGAATTTTTAGGAGAGCACATGCCAAATTCTTTAATTATCATATCAGCTTAATTCAGTGGGTACACAGAGGTTTCTAGGTCCCTAGAGAAATGTAAAAAAACCCCCTCTATAATTGTCAACTAATTGTACAGAGATAGCTTTGGAAGGGCTGATACCGCCCAACATTGGAACAAATAGGCAGCTAGTATCAATGCTAATTTTAGATTTAAAAAAATCTGCCATGTTTTCTAGACCTGAGGCCACAAGATTGTTTTGTTACTGTTTTGAAAAAGTTACTGCTTTTGCAAAAGCAAAATGAAACACAGTAAAAAACAGAAATTTAAAAAAAAAAATCAGTGAGATCCTTCACAACAAAAGCTTCAGCTGCCTGGTCAGGGAATGGCATGAGAGCAGCAGCTGAGGACCCGGTAGGTGAGACCTCATACAGACTCGGCAGCCAGATGTGACATCCGAATGAAAGTCTGTTTCTCCTTTGTGACTGCAAATGCAGAGAGGCCCACACAGGCAGACTGTGGTGGATGGGGGCAGAATGCAATTGGCACCAGCTGTATTTGTGCAGATAATGGTCATGTTCAGAAAAACCCCATGTTTTATTAACACTGCCCTACTACATGCCCTCCACTGCCTGCACTGGCTTCCTTATCATGGTGGTGCAGATGCCAACCAGGCAGAAGTAACCCAGCCATATCAGTACCTCTCAATCTGAGTTAATATACCCAAACCAGACTGTAGGACCCTAGTCCTATACTTTCCCTGAAAATAAAGGAACAAAATCTGTTGATGATTGACCTTTAGTTCTGCAAGGGATGTTGGTCAATCTGAGTCTTGCATTTGCCACACAGAAATCAAAAGTCTGTCCTCCTTTGTAAAACAAGGCAGGCTGCAGATGAAAAGTACTTCAGTTAGATAATATTACAGAAACAAAAACCTGTGTATTACTTGCTAGATTCCTTGCTTTGCCTCAAGACATCAAGAACCATGCACTCTCATTTACTCACAGCCCAGAAAGTTTAATCTCCTTCCACAGAAGATGAAAACAACTTCAAAATGGATTATTCTAAACACAAGTCCTTGGTTTTGAGCAATTTCTTCCAAACATTTCTCAGCCAGTGGGGGGTTGTCCTGAATCATGAAGTTTGAAGATTAAACCCCTACTCTTTTTAACTTGTTTGCCCAATTTAACTGAGGTTTTGACATTTGTAATCAGCAGGGGGTTTCACCAATTTGCATGAACACACTAAAACAGGTAACAGGAAAAAACAGAACTTCACAAGAAAGGATAGGAACATTCTTTCAAAACCAAACCAGCATCACAGGTCTACAGCCTGACAACAAATGAGCAACCTCCCAAACCAGAATACACTATGGAGCACCAATCAAGGCTGTTGGAAAGAACTTAAATTTTTAAATTATTTCAATTGCTGAACTCCAGTTTGCTTTGCAGAGCATGAACTTCAGAGTTTTGGGGTGTTATTTTTGCAAACTGAGTCATGGCAAGTGAGCAGCTGAATCAGCAGTCAAAGTCTGAGTCTGTTGTACTGAAAAGAACTTAAAAACATTGAAATTCTAGCTCAGCTTTGTACAAAAAAAAAGACTTCACCTTAAATTTCCCAGTCCTGAAACTCAAAAGAAGATGATCTGATATGCTCTACTTCAAAACATGATACTGGGCTAGATGGAACTTAGGCAAACTCAGTGCCATTATTCTTATATGAAAAAACAAAGTTCTACTAAATGAGATAAAGAATGCAACAAAAAACATGAGCTGATCTTTGTGTATTTTTAATGCCCTCAGCCTCTGAGACAAAAGGGTTCTTGTGAGCTGTGCCAAATCCTTAACAAACTCAGAGAGAGAAGAAACCTTGGGAATCTCTGAAGGTTCTTTCACTCACCTTGCTAAAGTACAACAGCACAGTTATGTGTCCAGAGAAGGTGCTTGCTCAGCAGCAGCCACAGTGAAAGCAAATCAGAGACCATCCAAATTACTGTTTTGTGAACTGAAAATAGATTATGTCCATCAATGACTGACAGAACCAGCACAGTTTCCACATTGCTCAGATAAAATGAAAGACAAGATGGTGATGAGCAGGTGGGGATAAAGTACCAGCAGACCTGGTACTGATGGACATTCCCCATTCTTGCAGTTAGGCAGATTTTATTAAGATTTGGATTAATTTTCCCCACTTTGCACATCCAACCAGGGGAGCTGAACCTTTACTACAGTTCACCTCCCTTCTTTCATGTAAAAATTCTACACTTGTAGCTAAGAAATCTGAAAACTACAGAGCTCAGCATCATTCGCCTTTAGTGAGATGCAAGGCCACAGTCTGTAGGTGGAGGTACCAGAAGGGGAAATTATTTTCCTTCCCGTCTCCAATGCCAAGCTGCTTAATTTAAAAAGAAAAAAAATCCCCAATAAACAAAAAACCAAGGAAAGCATAACCAACACAAAATCAAAGCCAAAAAAGAACCCACCCTTTACCCAACATATTATTATGCCTTCCCCAGTCCTCACTAGGCTTCACATCCAGATCACACTTTGTAACACTGAATACTCTTTTTAGCTTGTAGCTTCATAATGTTTAAACATCCCCAGTTACAGCATTTTGTACTGTACCTACAGGAACAGGAGAAACAACTTTCATGCAAGTCAAGTATGCTACTACTGTGATCTCTTTTCAGTACCTTTGCATGGACTGAGTTTTTCAGAATTTAAAAGAAAAAAACATAACCACAACAAAAAGCCTCCTGGCTCATTTCAGCATAGGTAGTGTCTGCTCTTGCATCTAAATTTCTGGCATCTGTCCAAGTTCTCCTTATTTCCTAGGATGGGTGGAAGAGCTTAATTTTGGGGTGATAACGGTATGTGGTCCCTCTTATCACAATACAAGACATTAATAAGAGTATAAAATTTGGCTAATCTAGATAGGATCTATCTTTCTTTTTTTTTTCCAGCACCTCTGAAGCCTTTGAATCAAAGCAAACAGACCTGAGGGGTTAGACTAGAAAAAGTTAAAAATAGGCAGTTTGCTTCTAGCTGATTTTGCTAAACTTTCCTCTACTTCAGCACAAGCTAGATGGACTCAGTGCTTTAAACAAAGTCACATCTGAAAGTGTCTCTGGCCACAGTCAAAAGCCTCAAATTGTCTTGACTTCAGCTTTTGAAGTAGATACTGCTCAGGATCAAAGGACCAGCAAAGCAACACAGATGGGGATGCAAGACAACAGACAGTATTTTGCAGGAAATCATGCTAACACTTTGTGAGTTCAGTATAAGAGTCTTGGGTTCTTCAGCATATTGAATCTACCTACCTATTGTTAGTACAGACCACATCCTAAAATTGAGGAGGAAAAAGCAAAACAGCTTAAAAGAAATTATGTAAAGTATATGCAGGATCCAGACCCATCTCTCAGAGTTTAAAGTCTT